>NW_027363372.1:422500-973913 GCF_046119375.1 Phyllobates terribilis
CTTGTCCCTCTAAGAAGCTGGACGCGGACTGCGGGGGGTCACGTAGCTAGTTAGCATGCCGGAGTCTCGTTCGTTATCGGAATTAACCAGACAAATCGCTCCACCAACTAAGAACGGCCATGCACCACCACCCACAGAATCGAGAAAGAGCTTTCAATCTGTCAATCCTTTCCGTGTCCGGGCCGGGTGAGGTTTCCCGTGTTGAGTCAAATTAAGCCGCAGGCTCCACTCCTGGTGGTGCCCTTCCGTCAATTCCTTTAAGTTTCAGCTTTGCAACCATACTCCCCCCGGAACCCAAAGACTTCGGTTTCCCGGACGCTGCTCGGCGGGTCATGGGAATAACACCGCCGGATCGCCAGTAGGCATCATTTATGGTCGGAACTACGACGGTATCTGATGGTCTTCGAACCTCCGACTTTCGTTCTTGATTAATGAAAATATTCTTGGCAAATGCTTTCGCTTTGGTTCGTCTTGCGCCGGTCCAAGAATTTCACCTCTAGCGGCGCAATACGGATGCCCCGGCCGTCCCTCTTAATCATGGCCCCAGTTCCGACAACCAACAAAATAGAACCGGAGTCCTATTCCATTATTCCTAGCTGGAGTATTCAGGCGTGGCTGCCTGCTTTGAACACTCTAATTTTTTCAAAGTAAACGCTTCGGGCCCCCGGGACACTCAGTCAAGAGCATCGGGGAGGCGCCCCAAGGCAAAGGGGCTGGGACTGGCGGTAGCACGCCTTGCGGCGGACCGCCAGCTCGATCCCAAGATCCAACTACGAGCTTTTTAACTGCAGCAGCTTTAGTGTACGCTACTGGAGCTGGAATTACCGCGGCTGCTGGCAAAAGACTTGCCCTCCAATAGATCCTCGTTATAGGATTTAAAGTGTACTCATTCCAATTGCCTCGAAAGAGTCCTGTATTGTTATTTTTCGTCACTACCTCACCGGGTCGGGAGTGGGTAATTTGCGCGCCTGCTGCCTTCCTTGGATGTGGTAGCCGTTTCTCAGGCTCCCTCTCCGGAATTGAACCCTGATTCTCCGTTACCCGTGGTCACCATGGTAGGCACAGAAAGTACCATCGAAAGTTGATAGGGCAGACACCCGAATGGATCGTCGCGGTCACGGGGACGTGCGATCGGCCCGAGGTTATCCAGAGTCGCAACGCTTACGGGGAGAGCGCGGCAGGGGGGAGGCCGCGGAGGACCGTCCCGACGCCGCGCCCGGGACCCCGGATTGGTTTTGATCTGATTAATGCACGAATCCCTGGCGGTCAGCGCTCGTTTGCACGTATTAGCTCTAGAATTATCACAGTTGTCCGAGTCAACGGTTTGGAGCGATCAAAGGAACCATAACTGATTTAATGAGCCATTCGCAGTTTCACTGTACCGTCCGTGTGTACTTACACGTGCATGGCTTAATCTTTGAGACAAGCATATGCTACTGGCAGGATCAACCAGGTAGCCCCCCAACACGACTGGACCGCGTCGAGGTTCGGGAGAGGAGAGGCCTGCGGGAAGAGAGGGGGGGCGGCGGAAGAGCCCCGCGGCGGCAGGGCGCCCGGACGGAACGGGTATAGGCAGGGCGTGCGGCGTCCGGAGAGGATGCGGGATGGCATGGGGCTTCCCTGGGGGGGGCGGGGAACGGAGCCCTCGCAGCACCGGGGACATGTGCGGGAGGAGCGGCTCGCTGTGCGGTGCGTGGTCCCGAAGCGGCAGGCGTCTGGAAAACACCCCTTGCACGGGGAGGGCGAGGTGACTGGCCTCCGGAGGACGCCACGGCCGCCCCCGTCTCACCAACCGCACCCAAGGCAACACACAGGGTCGCTCGGGGAGATGGCGTGCGGGGGTGGGCCTATGTGGCGCCACCGTCTGGCTTAGACCTGCCTCCGCCGCGGGGGGTCCTCGACCCACCGGCGGACAGGCACGAGGATTGGGAGAGGGGGGCTGGCCGTCAGGGTCCGCCGCGGCTCCGGCACTAACCCGACGACGCGGAGGTCGCGTGGGTGGTCGTCGGCCAGGCCGTGTCGGCGTCGCCTTCCAGAGTAGTCCCTCTTCCCGCTCGCGCCCGTAACCTCAAAGGGATGCCCGAGCGGCTTTTCCTCCCAGGGCTGCTCCCCGCCCGGGGGCGGGAGCGCATGGGGAACCCCAGGTCGGCCTTTCACCGTACTCCCTACCTCTTGGCCCTCGTTCCTTCTCCCGTTCTCCATCTAACCCCTTGGCTCTGGGGTTTCCGCGCTCGCTCTCTCTCTCCTTCTCCCTGCCGAGCCGCCAGGGAGGATGAGGGTCGAAGGGGAAAGGTGACGGTCGGGCTGGGGCACACCACACGGTGAGAACCCCCTTCGCCTGCCTCCACACATCTGTCGTCCTCCCCACTGACGTAGGGGCCCGGGAAAAGACTGGAAATCGCGAAGCTCGGCAGTGGCGCGGAGACGCCACCCACCGCCGCCGCTGTCGCCACCGCCGCGGAGGCCGCCCTGTCGGACGCGAGGGGCGGCGCGGGCCTCCGCTGGCCGGTTACGCATCTGGAAGAAAAGGGCCGCCCTCGGAGAAGATCGGTGTGCTTCCCCGCACAGGAAGCGATTCGGACGACGGCCCCCACGCCTGGGTGGGTGGGCGCCACGCCGTTCGCCCGTGCGGGTCGTCGGACCGCTGCCTTCGCTCGGGTCGGGCCAATCTCCCCACGGCTCGGCCACCTCCGCGGACGGGAGGCGAGGCCGGCGTGCGCGCCCAAAGATAGGTGTCGAAAGCCCGGGGGTAGAGGAGGAAGGGGACCGCTCACCTTAAGCCAGCGCGAGCTCCAAAGCCCGGGCCGAGCGAGCGGCGCCACCTCCCCACCCGGGAGCGCTGCGCCAGATCGATCGGAGGAAGAGCAGGGGTGCGTGGAGGGACTTGCCCAAGTACGGAGGCTGCTAACCCCTGTCGTCGGGAAATACGTGCCCAAGAGTCCTGGAAGCGAGACTCGGGTACAGGCGCCCTTGCAGAGGGGGTACTGGATGTGGAACTGGGGTCAAAGCCACAAAAGCATCCGCCCTCATGGAGCCTCTCCCGGGCCTAAAAATCCAGATTTTAGCCTTGACGGCGCCCCCATGTGGAGAACCAGGGCCCGTGGGGGGGGTCTGGCCAGGCTCACTTCAACCCAGGAACACCTCTCTGACTTGGGATAGGCGACCGGCAAAAGTCCCCCCACGCAGCTGCGGAAGCCTGGGTTCAGCCAAGGTGCAGACCTCCAGCCGAACAGGGACTCATAGCCAAAACGCGTACCCGGGCCTACGGAGGTGAAAACCTGCTTAAATGAGTCAAAATGTGTCGGGGCTGAGAGGTACCTCTCTCTCATATATTCTGCCGGTGGTGTGCAAAACTGGGTCTTTGTATGGAGTGTCACCCTATACCCACTTTAGGGACGCATTCCAAAAAGTACCCGATCGCCTGGAACTGTCAGGCGGATTCGGCTCCCTGGAATTTCCTCATTCTGGTTCTTTTTCACTTTTTGTCTCTTTTGCGACATCTAGTGGGCAGGCTGCATTACTGCAACCAGGGACACCTCAAAACGCTTGGAACTGGGGAGCGGGCTCAATTTACTAACGTTTTGCGGGTCCTGGAAGTCAAAATTGTGACTTCTGAAAACGACTAAGTATGAAGGACTCATCGGGCGAATCGCTCTGGAACTGAAATCGGATGCGCTCACTCACATTTTCCCCTCTCTGGAAGTCTGACACAAGTTGAAAAATTTTCTAAGTCCACAAAAAAATTTTTTTCAACTTTTTTTCAATTTTCCCCCTGTGGGATATATATTTTACCCACACATTTGGAGCTCTCCTGGGATGCCCTCTAACATATTATAACCTCATTTTGTGGAAGTTTTCACAAAATTGTGAAATTTTCAAAAAGTCAGAAATTTTGACAAAAACGACTAAGTATGAAGGACTCATCGGATGAATCGCTCTGCAACTGAAATCGGATGCGCGCACTGACATGCTCCCCTCTCTGGAAGTCTGACAAATGTGTGAAAATTTTCTAAGTCCACAAAAAATTTTTTTTACAACTTTTTTTCAATTTTCCCCCTGTGGGATATATATTTTACCCACACATTTGGAGCTCTCCTGGGATGCCCTCTAACATAGTATAACCTCATTTTGTGGAAGTTTTCACAAAAAAGAGAAATTTTCAAAAAAGTCCAAAATTTTGCAAAAACTACTAAGTATGAAGGACTCATCGGATGAATCGCTCTGGAACTGAAATCGGATGCGCTTACTTACATGCTCGCCTCTCTGGAAGTCTGACACATGTGTGAAAATTTTCTAAGTCAACAAAAAAAAATTTTTTCAACTTTTTTTCAATTTTCCCCACGTGGGATATATATTTTACCCACACATTTGGAGCCCTCCTGGGATGCCCTCTAACATAGTATAACCTCATTTTGTGGAAGTTTTCACAAAAAAGTGAAATTTGCAAAAAGTCAGAAATTTTGCCAAAAACGACTAAGTATGAAGGACTCATTGCGCGAATCGCTCTGGAACTGAAATCGGATGCGCTTACTCACATGCTCCCCTCTCTGGAAGTCTGACACATGTGTGAAAATTTTCTAAGTCCACAAAAAAAATTTTTTTCAACTTTTTTTCAATTTTCCCCCTGTGGGATATATATTTTACCCACACATTTGGAGCTCTCCTGGGATGCCTTCTAACATAGTATAACCTCATTTTGTGGAAGTTTTCACAAAAAAGTGAAATTTTCAAAAAGTCAAAAATTTTGACAAAAACGACTAAGTATGAAGGACTCATCGGATGAATCGCTCTGGAACTGAAATCGGATGCGCGCACTGACATGCTCCCCTCTCTGGAAGTCTGACACATGTGTGAAAATTTTCTAAGTCCACAAAAAAAATTTTTTACAACTTTTTTTTCAATTTTCCCCCTGTGGGATACATATTTTACCCACACATTTGGAGCTCTCCTGGGATGCCTTCTAACATAGTATAACCTCATTTTGTGGAAGTTTTCACAAAAAGGTGAAATTTTCAAAAAGTCAGAAATTTTGCCAAAAACGACTAAGTATGAAGGACTCATCGGATGAATCGCTCTGGAACTGAAATCAGATGCGCGCACTGACATGCTCCCCTCTCTGGAAATCTGACACGTGTGCAAATTTTCTAAGTCCTCAAAAAAAAATTTTTTTTCGACTTTTTTTCAATTTTCCCCCTGTGGGATATATATTTTACCCACACATTTGGAGCCCTCCTGGGATGGCCTCTAACATAGTATAACCTCATTTAGCGGAGATTTTCACAGAAAAGTGAAATTTTCAAAAAAGTCAAAAATTTTGCAAAAACGACTAAGTATGAAGGACTCATCGGATGAATCGCTCTGGAACTGAAATCGGATGCGCGCACTGACATGCTCCCCTCTCTGGAAGTCTGACACATGTGTGAAAATTTTCTAAGTCCACAAAAAAAATTTTTTTAAACTTTTTTTCAATTTCCCCCCCCGAGGGATATATATTTTACCCACACATTTGGAGCCCTCCTGGGGTACCTTCACACATATTTCCCCTCTCTATAGAGGAAGACTGGAGGGCCTCAGCCCAAAATTCTGGAACTGTTTCTGTACACCGCAGCACTATTAACCACTTCGCACCAGAGCCTGTTTTTGCCTTCGTGACCAGGCCAATTTTTTCAATTCTGACCACTGCCAGTTTATGAAGTAATTACTCTGGAACGCTTCAATGTATTCCCCTGACTCTGAGATTGTTTTTTTCATGACATATTGTACTTCATGATAGTGGTAAAATTTCTTCGATATAACTTGTGTTTATTTGTGAAAAAATCGGAAATTTGGCGAAAATTTTGAAATTTTCAAACTTTGAATTTTCATGCCCTTAAATCAGAGAGATATGTCACACAAAATAGTTAATAAATAACATTTCCCACATGTCTACTTTACATCAGCACAATTTTGGAACCAAAATTTTTTTTTGTTAGGGAGCTATAAGGGTTAAAAGTTGACCAGCGATTTCTCATTTTTCCAACAAAATTTACAAAAACATTATTTTAGGGACCACATCATATTTGAAGTCACTTTGAGGGGTCTTTATGACAGAAAATACCCAAAAGTAACAACATTCTAAAAACTGCACCGCTCAAGGTGCTCAAAACCACATTCAAGAACTTTATTAACCCTTCAGATGCTTCACAGGAATTTTTGGAATGTGGAAGAAAAAAATTAACATTTAACTTTTTTCACAAAAATGTTACTTTAGACCCAATTTTTTTTATATTCACAGGGGTAACAGGAAAAAAATGGACCCCAAATTTTTTTGTGCAATTTCTCTTGAGCGTGCTGATACCCCATATGTGAGGGAAAATCACTGTTTGGGCGCACTGCAGGGTTCGGAAGGGAAGGAGCGCCATTAGACTTTTTGAATGTAAAATTTGTCTGAATAATTAGCAGACGCCATGTTGCGTTTGGAGAGCTCCTGATGTACCTAAACCCCCACAAGTGACACCATTTTGGAAACTAGACCCCTTAGGGAACTTATCTAGATGTGTGGTGAGCACCTTGAACCCCAAGGTGCTTCACAGAAGTTTATAATATTGAGCTGTAAAAATAAAATTTTCACATTTTTCCCACAAAACTGTTTTTCATCCCTTAATTTTGCATTATCATAAGGGTAATAGGATAAATTGCACCATGAAATTTGTTGTGCAATTTCTCCTGAACACGCTGATACCCCATATGTGGAGGCAAATTACTGTTTGGGCGCATGGTAGGGTTTGAAAGGGAAGGAGCGCCATTTGACTTTTTGAATGTAAAATTTGTTTGAATAATTAGCAGACGCCATGTCGCATTTGGGGAACCCCTAATGTGCCTAAACAGTGGAAACCCCCCACAAGTGCCACCATTTTGGAAACTAGACCCCTTAGGGAACTTATCTAGATGTGAGGTGAGCACCTTGCACCCCCAGCTGCTTCACAGAAGTTTATAATATTGAGCCGTAAAAATAAAATTTTCACATTTTTCCCTCAAAAAATGTTTTTCATTCCCTAATTTTGTATTATCATAAGGGTAACAGGATAAGTTGCACCATGAAATTTGTTGTGCAATTTCTCCTGAACACGCCGATACCCCATATGTGGAGGCAAATTACTGTTTGGGCACATGGCAGGGTTTGAAAGGGAAGGAGCGCCATTTGACTTTTTGAATGTAAAATTTGTTTGAATAATTAGCGGACGCCATGTCACATTTGGGGAGCCCCTAATGTGCCTAAACAGTGGAAACCCCCCACAAGTGCCACCATTTTGGAAACTAGACCCCTTAGGGAACTTATCTAGATGTGTGGTGAGCACCTTGCACCCCCAGCTGCTTCACAGAAGTTTATAATATTGAGCCGTAAAAATAAAATTTTCACATTTTTCCCATAAAAAATGTTTTTCATTCCCTAATTTTGCATTATCATAAGGGTAACAGGATAAATTGCACCATGAAATTTGTTGTACAATTTCTCCTGAGTACGCCGATACCCCATATGTGGGGGAAAACCACTGCTTTGGTGTACTGCAGGGTTCGGAAGAGAAAGGAGCGCTATGTTGGCTGGGATAGGCAGCAGACACCATGTCACATTTGAAGAGTCGCTGACATGTCAAAACAGCAGAAACCCCCACAAGTGACCCCATTTTGTAAACTACACCTCTCAAGGAATTCATCTAGGGAAGTAGTGAGTATTTTTTAATTTTTAAATTTATACCATTGGGCAGTGAAAAAAGCATAATTATATTTTTACCACAAAAAAATGTTTTACCCTCAGATTTTACATTTTCACACAGGGCAATGGGTAAAAATGGTGCCGAAATGTGTCACACAATTTCTTCTAAAAGTGGCAATACCCCATATGTGGCTGTATCGTACCACTTAGCCATACGGTGAGATCTGGGGGGTACGGAGTGCTATTTGACAATTGGAGAACAAATTATTGTAGAATAGGCATTTGGATTTGGGAGCACAAAATTTTCTGAATTTCTTTTGGGGGGCAAGGGTCATTTTGCTTTTCCAGAGCCTTTCTGCTACCAGTAACTTGGAAGTCCCTTATATTTTTAACAGATGACGGACCTGAGTGGGGACTAGCTTTTTTTGAGGACTGAGTTGAAGCTTTTATTGGGAACATTTTACGTAACATTTATCCGGCGCTCTAGGCTGAGCACTTACATCGGGGTTTCCATCTAAATTTCCAAGTGATGTAATTCAGATGAAACCCCTGCAGGATCCATTCACTATAATGAGGCAGCAGAGTTACTCTCTACTCCGTCTGGCCTCTGTTTAGCGGTGTCCTTTTTTTCAGAAGTGCACAAAACTGTGGCCAACCGCACTTTTATGCATGCCTAAAACAAATGACACCGTGGGATCCCAGGCTAGACGGCGTCCACAGTGCCTATATCTGCCTCATTACAGGGAATCTTCCATCATGGGTTCCGGCTGAATCACGTATTTCAGAGATTTACACGGAAACTCTGGTGTAAGTGCTCAGCGCAGAGCACAGGATAAATATGAGCAGAGCCTTACTGGGATCTTTGGGAGACATAATAAACAAATCAGTAGCAGGTGAAGAATTGGTTTAATTTATTTTTTACGCCGTTCCTAGTGTGATATAACTGATTAGATTACTTTATTCTTCGGGTCGGTGCGATTACAGAGATACCAGATTTATATCGGGTTTTTATGACTGACAGCTGTCACACACTAAAATACGCTTTTTTTGCAAAATCTAGTTTTTGCATCACCATATTTTGAGAGCTATAATTTTTCCAGATTTCGGCCGACAGAGTCATGTGACGGCTTGTTTTTTGCGGGACGAGTTGACATTTTTATTGGTACCATTTTTGGGTACGTGACATTTTTTGATCGCTTTCTATTCTGTTTTTTGGGAGGTAAAATTAACAAAAACAAACACTTCAGGAATTGTTTTTTGAGTTTTTTTCTATGCCGTTCTGCGTGTGGTAAAAGTGATCAGGCAGCGTTATTCTTCGGGTCAGTACGTTTACAGCGATACTACACTTACTGTATTTTTTTTAATGTTTTGGCACTTTTACACAATAAAACAATTTTATAGAAAAAAAAAAATTTTTTTGCATTGCTTTATTCTGAGCGCTATAACTTTTTTATTTTTCGTCTGATGGAGCTGTATGGCGGCTTTTTTTTATGACGTTTTCAGTGGTACCATTTTTATTTCTATTCTGCTTTTTGATCGCATTTTTTTCCACTTTTTGTTTGGCGATATGATGAAAAAGCATATTTTTTTGCTCCGTTTTTTTATTTATTTTTATTACGGTATGCACAGAAGGAGTTAATTAGTGTGACAGTTTTATAGCTCGGGTTGTTTCGGACGCGGCGATACCAAATATGTGTACTTTTTTTGGTTTTGTAAAAATATATGGATTTATTGGTTTAATATTTTATTTATTTATTTTTATTTATTTTGTGATTTTTTTTTAATAGTTTTAAAACTTTTTTTTTACTTTTTTTTTACATTTTTACTTAGTCCCTGTATGGGACATTAATTTTTATTTTTCTGATCACTGATCTCATGTAATGTAATAGACATGTATTACATTACATGAGATCTTCACTGACTGTTTCAGTCAGTCTCCTCTCTGGCTCAGCTTGCAGGCTGAGCCAGACAGGACACCATATATGGCAGAGCTGGAGGCGGTCATGTGACCTCCAGCTGCCATAGCAACCCCAGGCCCTGAAAGGAAACGGAGGTCTTCGGAGGTAAGACGACCCCCTCTCCTCCTGCTGTCTCCTATTTGCCGCGATCACTATAGATCGCAGCATATAGAAGACAGCAAAGGGTTAACATCACCGGGACCTGATCTAATCAGGGCCTGATGATGTTCCCTGTCAGAGCTAACGCTCTGCACCGGAATCGCAGTGCTTGCAGGACCCTGGGGGTCCTGAGCGCTGCGCGACCACCCACCGTTTTTAAACGTCGGCGCTGCACAGAGTCCAGGCAGCGCGGACGTTTATCTACAGTGGGCGGTCGGGAACCGGTTAAGTTTTACTTTGGCTGTGTTCACACATGTTGTGTTTTTCAGCTTCAGAAAACTGCATCAAAACACAATCTCTGGCAGGAAATCAGCTGCGTCAAAAACGTTTTGCTGCGTTTTTTGATGCATTTTTTGTGAGTTTTTTCAGCGATTTTTTTCACTGTCCTGTCTCTATTTATGCATGTACATAAAGTTCTGTTAAAAAAGAACCCCATTCTATTTCACCATCAAAAACGCTGCTGCAAATTTTGGTGCATTTTTTTAGCGTTTTATTCATCACTGTATAATGACGTGATTTTCCTCCAAAATATCAGTAATTAATGGGGGCACTCTCCTACACCTCTACTGAGGTCCGATATTAAGGCTATGTGCACACTATGCAGAAATGCTCAGGATTTTTTCCTGAGCGTTTCTGCATCTTTCTGGCAGGAAAAAAAGCATGCGGATTGTACATGTGGTTTCCTGCCAGGGACATGCGGAAATGAAGCGGTCTTCACTTTCATTTCCGCATGCGGGTTGACAAGTGCTTCCCAAGCGATTTTAGCATCACTTGGAAAGTGCTTGTCAACTTCACACTATATAAATCCATGCAACCGGCATGGATTTATATAGTGTGTGAATGTCAAAAAATAAAAAACAAATATATACTTTACACTCTGATGGCCCCCGGTGTCCTGCTTCATCGGTTCCGGATGCCGGCAGTGAAGACTTTAGGACCTTCCGACGTCAGCGTCACGTGACCCGTCACATGACTCTGACGTCAGCGAAGGTCCTTCATTCAACCGCGAAGTGCGCGGGAAGCCGGCAGGACGCAGCGCGGGCCGTCAGAAGGTGAGAATATATATATTTTTTATTTTATTCTTTTTTTTTTTAATGGTACCTGGGTCTGGATGAGAGTCCTCTCCTCCACACCCGGATACCATCCGCACATTAGACCGCATGAAAAGCGCATCAACATATACAGTGATGCGGATTCCATGCGGTCTAATGCAAGTCAATGGCGGCAAAAGAGCAGCGTTTCCGCAAAATTAATTGACATGCTGCGGATTTTTGACCGCAGCATTTACGCTGCGGAAAAATCCGCATCATGGGCACAGCACATGCGTATTTCAATTGGGGAACATTGCTGCCCTTCTACCATGCGTTTTTCATGCGTTTCCGCGGTGTTTACGCAACTGCAAAAACGCCGCGGAAACGCATGAAAAACGCATCGTGTGAACTCAGCCTCACTATTAACATCAAACTTGACTATTAATAATTAATTTCCACTAATGTTATCTGGGCCTTATACTATATACCAACTGAGACAAAATCGTGTGCTAATAAAAGGTATTTATTACACAAAAGTCTACAGTTAATATACTACTATGTATCACACTAACACAGTACACAAAACGGATTCACAATTCCCAATTACCTAATATATTTTCCACCCACGTTTGCTAATCACTCATGCAATATCGGCCCACCCAACTATACCAACTTTGCCTATATATATCTATCAATATCTAGGAGGGTTAGTACAGGGTATGTAGGGCTAGTAAGTAAAGAAGTTACAGGGAAAGAGAGATACTCAGCCATGTGTTGTTATGTCCATCTTCAAGAGTCTAAGGGGCCTTAGCACATGTGCATTCTGGGGTTTTAAGTCCAGCCAGTGTCCAGCTTCATGTCACAGGAAATGATGTATTATTCCCTGCCCACTGGCTAAGATCTTTGTTCATGTCCAACCATACTCGCAAAACCTGTTTTAGCACATGGCTGGACATTCTATTGAAACCTCCCCCAGCAGCAAACAGACTGAAACACATGGGGAGATGTGGGGCCAATATATACATGTATACTTATCTGCAAGCATGGCTAGCATGCAGATACGTATATACATGTACAACCTGGAACACTTCCCTTTACAACCACCCATTATTTCCCATGGGTGAAAAAACACTGACAAAAATGCTGAAAGTGACATGCTCTATTTTCCAAAAACCCAACCAAGGCACAAAATACGCAACAACAAAAAAGCATGATGTGTGAACAGACAATTCTGGTTTCTCATAGACTTTGCTGGTAGGTACTGCAAAACACAGCTGAAAATTTGCATAAAAATCTGCAGCAAAAAATGCTAAAAAAAACACAACATGTGTGAACATAGCTTTTAAGTGAAGTTTAACTTGAACTTATTATATGTTGTCAAAATTACTCACAAAACGTCGCTTTCAAAAGCCACAAAAGACGACGGAGGGGTTTCCTCATTTCTTGTGAATTTCTTTCTGTAGAAACATACAAATCAAGGTCTGTGTTAAGAGTCAAAGTGAAAAGAAAAATACTATTTTAAATGATAAAACCATCAAGGTAGAGGGAGTTGTACTTGCAAATGTGGAGTGAAGAAATGTTCATTGTTCTTATGGGTCTTAATTCACCAACAACTACTTGGATATTGCATTTTACCTAACCAGGTGGGTGTCAAAAAGGGCAGATAGACACCTACACCATCACAAGACCCTACAATTACCATGAAAGGCAGCACCCACCACTTCCTCACTGATACCTCAGATGCCTCTCCTAGATAAGAGCAGTCTATGCGGTATGCAATGTATCGTCCTTCAGGGAGCGCTTCTTCCCAGACCATTTCAACGTCTCCAGCATATCCAACTCCTTTTGAGTACCAGCCTACTGCTCCAATCATGCATTCCCCGTCACCTCTTTTGCCATACTTACGGATGCAAAGTCTGCTTCCAATATCACAGGCTGGAGTGACTTGTAAGTTTCGTAATAGTGAGATCACAGATGTCTATGCAAGCACCGTGTAACGCATGTTACACAAGTCTTGAATGGTAGCTCAAAAAAAGATGAAGAAGCATCGACTTCAATATCATCATAAGAAGCGTCGACACAAGTTTGCAAAAAGGTATGAAAAGTGAACTGTAGAAGATAGGAAACGGGTGGTTTGGAGCTATGGGACAAAAGTCAATAGACTAGGCTATGATGGGTGAAAATGGGTCTGGAAGAAACAAAGGAAAATGGGGCTAAAGGATGGAGAAATTGAAGGAACTGTCAAGTTCGGTGAAGGAAGCCTGATGATATGGGGTTGTTTCACAGCTAAAGGCGTTGGATACTTTACCAGAATCGATGGTGGTCTCAATGCTGAGCTATATGTGAGTATCCTACAAGACTAATTACTTTGTACACTCGAGTACCATCGGTATGAAAAGGACAACATAGTGTTCCAGTAGGACAACGAACCAAAGCATATGTTGAGATTGGCAAATAAATGGTTCAATGACAATGAAGTCGAAGTGCTGGATTGGCCCCCACAGACCTCAGACCTTAATCCAATTTAACACTTGTGGGTAGAATGGAATAAAAAACTATATACATATCCAAGCGAGTCGAAGAGCATGCACCAACTGGGAACATGTAAAAGAGACCCGGAATTAGATGTCGGTCAAGACATGTTTGAATCTGATCGAGAGCATGCCCAGAAGGATTCAGGCAGTGTTGAAAGCCAAAGGTGGATTTACAAAATACTAATAAAATAATAAAAAATTGTATTTAGATTTTTAGGAGCAAAACAGTAACAGTGCAGTGACATGACAAGAATCTGCATAATTAATCATATGCCAAATAGTTGCAACTCAAGTTTATATATGAGATAGACAAGATGATTGTCTATAAAATGAGGGTAGTCTCACAATAAAATAAGTAGTGGATGGTGAGATATGGAGCCTGAAAGTCAAAAGTTCAAAAGATTGATACTCTTTTGCTCTTCACTGTATTCATGTGCAGTTGGTGGTTCTGGCGATGTATTCAATTAATAATGATGGTCCCAGTGCTATATTCAATTACCGATTATGGTTTTAATAATGAATTAGTGTATTAATGGTTGTTTTGGTGCTGTATCTAAGTACTGATGAGGATGCTGGTGCCATTCATGTACTGATGGAATGTTCTGGTGATGTATTCATTTAATGATCATGGATCTGGTGCGGTCTTCCCTCATTAAAAAAAAATTAAACAATTAAAAAAAATTTGGTATGTCCACATCCTTAAAAGTCTGATCTATCAAAATATAAAAAGAACTAACATATGCAGTAAAGAGAAAAAAAAATAGAAGAACTACTTTTTTTTGTCACCACACCTCTTACAGCAAAAAGCCATCCAAATGTATGCACCCTGAATTGATAGCAAAAAATATTTCAACTTACTATGCAAAAAACAGCCCTCACATAGCTTCATAGATATATTTTTATTGTTCTAACAGGTCCTTAAAAGAGCATCACAAGCTAAATGTTGTTTTTTTTAACAAAAATAAGAATCTCTGAAAGTTTGGGATTACTGTAATCACAAAGACCTAAAGAATCATGTTCACACGTCACTTTTACCACATAATGAATATCTTAAAAGCAAAACCTAAAAAACAATGATGGGATTGTGTTTATTCACTGCAGGTATACCATGAACTGCTGGGAGGGGTGCCACTTGAATTTTCGCCTTGGGCACCAAAAAAAAAAGCTAGAATCAGGCCTGTCCCCACAGACGTTAGGAAGCTAACCGATTCAAGCCAAAATCACCGGGTTTAGCCAACTTCTATCTCATGAGTCTGAGGGCATTTAGAATTAAATAACTTTTTGATCGCTGGGCATCAAAACAGCTCAGACCCCAAGTGATAAAGTCACAATATGATGCTGTTTTTCAGTTACAGTATGGTGGTTCTAAAATCATGTTATAAAAGTATAATTTAGTAACTATATGGCAGTATTAGTTACGGTATTAACCACACATGGTATAGAGAGATTCAGTAATGCTATGGTGGTATGTGGTGGTACTGTTCAATCACTATAGCTGAGGATTTCTGTCCTTTAACCCTTTCACGACCTTGGGATTTTCCGTTTTTCGCTCCCCTTTTTCCCAGAGGCATAACTTTTTTATTTTTTAATATGTCCCTGTGATGGTTTATTTTTTCTGGGACGAATTGTAATTTTGAACGACATCATTGGTTTTACAATGTCGTGTACTGGAGAAAAAGGAAAAAATTCAAAAGTGCGTCAAAATTGCAAAAAAAAGTATAATTCTACACTTGTCTCTTGGTTGTTTTTTTTTTTTACCATGTTCACTAAATGCTAAAACTGACCTGCAATTATGATTCTCCAGGTCATTATGAGTTTGCAGATACCAAACATGAATAGGTTATTTTTTTTAAAGTGGTGAAATAAATTCTAAAGTTTGTAAAAAAAATTATAATGGCGCCATATTCCGAGACCCGTAGCGTCTCCCTTTTTCAGGATCTGGGGCTGGGTGAGGGCTTATTTTTCACACGCTGAGCTGAAGGTTTTATTGATAATATTTTTAGGTAGATATAATGTTTTAATCGCTTGTGATTGCGTTTTATTGCGATGTTGCAGCGACCAAAAAAACTTAATTCTGGTGTTTTGATTTTTTTTCTCGTTACACAGTTTACCATTTGGATTAATTCTTTTTATATCTTGATAGATCGGGCGATTCAGAATGCAGCAATATATGTATATTTTAGTTTTATTATTCATTTATTTTGAATGGGGCAAAAGGGGGGTGATTTGAACGTTTATATTTTTAAAAAAAACAACATTTTTTTTTTTTACTTTTTTCTGGCCTTAATAGTTTCCTTAGAAGACTTGAAGGTGCTTTCATCCGATCACTTGTGCTACACATGGTTAAAATGATCATCTGCTATGAGCGATGGCCAACGGGTAACGCTCATGGCAAATCGTCACATGATCATGCTAAAAAACAGATTGCAGTAAAAAAGAAAACAATTTAAGACATTCCCGTCCTTATTTGAATGAACTAATTTTGCATTGTATCTTTTCATTTTTTATCACCCCTAACAAATCCAAAAACAGGTATAACTACCAGACATGTGAACATAGCCTTACAATACAATGTAACGAATGATAGTCGTATTTAGTGCTTACGTTGGCTGCACCTCCTCCTCACTGTCGTCCTCAATAATCGGACGCTTTCTGCCTCTTATTCTGGACGTCCTTCCTAAAATATATAACAAAACTGATTATGATTCTCATTCACCTCCAGATTTACACATCATCAGAGAAGCAGTCTCCACCTCTCACCATGGAAGAAGCAGAACCTATTACACACTGTAGGGATAAAATTATTGGGACACACACACATTACTCCTGGAGGAAATTTTATGACATTCCTTTTTAAATCCAGGGTCATTAACATGGAGTTGATCTCCCTTTGCAGCTAATAAAGCTTCCACTCTAAAAAAAAAAATTGGGGGATATTTCTGTGCAATTTGTTGTCCATTCTTCCAGAAGAGCAGTTATCAGGTCAGACACTGATGTTGGACAAGGGGACCTGGCTTGTAATCTCTGGTTAATCCAAAAGGTATCTATCTGATGGAGTTGAGGTTAGGTCTCTTGAAGGGTCAGTCATGTTCTTCCACACCAAACTCACCCAGCCATGTCTTATTTGAACTTTCATGAACTGACTTGTGACAACATATGACAGCAAGATGCTGAATTCAGGGAGCTCTTTAGAACGAGCCATTTTATCACAACTGTTCGCACAGGCAGACTACATGCTTAGATGCTGGATTTTATACCCATGGCAATGAACCAAAAGAGAAAACCTTAATTCAATGATTAAGAGGTGACTTTTCATACTTGTTCACACAGTGTGTAAAGCTTCCTTCACATGTACATGTTTTCAGCACGTGTGGCATTCGCTTTCACATGCATTGAAGACACGTATGCACACATACCTATCATAATCTATGGAGATCTTTGCATGAGACCCGTCCGCATGGATTACAAGGGCCAATACACATTTCTGGCTCCGTGTGAAACATCCTTGTGACAACCGTGTGCTGTACATGTTTAACACTGCAAAGTATAGGAGAAGCTTTGGAATTGATATTTAAGTCATGGTGGAAAAAAAATGAATTGCACACGGATGGAACACTGATGGCACACGGATGACACACTGATCCAAAATACTTATGACACCGGTACCATTTTTCCAGTACCGGTATTATATGGACATGTGAAGGGTGGTTTAGTCAAAGGAATCTGTTAAACATGTCGTCGGTCGGGTAACAAACCCTGAGCTGGAGGTTTTCAGGAGGCAGACACAGAGCTTTTCCCCAGGATATTGTAACTTAGTTTTTCCTCTCCTTGTAACAAGAACCATAACCTTTCTAATATTTCGACATAGCCGCAAGAGGGCTTGTTTTTTGCAGAACACAACTTATTCTATGAAATAAGTGGAAACGGTGAGGAAAAAAACTGTAATTCCACATTTTCTTTTTCAAGGTTTTGTACTAGCGCCGCTTACTTTGTGGTAATCAGGTGGTGATCTGTTACCTTTGCTCTATGGGTCAGTATGGTTACGGGATCCCAAATCTATATATTTCTATTCATGATTTACTAATTAAAAATAAAATAAAAACATTTACAAAAACAATTTGGCTTTTGTCACCATATTCTGAGAGCCATATATATATTTTTTTAAAGTGGTCATCCGGCAGTCAAGGTAACCCTTCGTCAATGTGCATTCATACTGCACGGTGGCCCCATGTTCATTAGAACTGATGGCCATTATGTTAAAGTCTGTTACATGTCACCATCACACTTGACAGCGGTATTAACCCCATAACGCCCAATGACGGACACTGCACGGCATGAGCAGGTGTAAGTTAATGCTCCTTGCCGTGCAGTGTCCGTTATGGCTTTAAACTGTCACAGCGTGTAAACACGCAGTGACAGATAAGTGCGGACAGCTATCTGTGACAGCTGAGCAGCACAAGATGGGGTGCAGGGAGCCATATGGTCGGTCCGCACACCTAGATCGCTGCGATCGGTCAGTCAATCTGACTGACCGATCTCAGCATGATCGTGCAGAAGATGCTGAAATATCAGCGTCTCCAGCCCGATCAGTGCCGGAGTTCAGCACCACCAGTGGCTGAGCTCCGGCACTAAACAGCTAGTAGCCGTGTCAGCACCATCCCTGGCTGTTAAATCCGCTGACAGATCGGTGGCCCTGCGATGTCGTGGGGCCCAATCATTGCCATGGTGACCAGGGGTCGTCATGACGACCCCCGGGTCACCAAGCTACGGAAAGCTGCTGAAACCATGCTCACAGCATGGGCTCAGGAGCTTTCACTAAAGGTATAATGAATGCACTGCAATCTAGTACATTGCAATACATTATATCTGTGATCAAAGAGAAACAAGTGAAGGTCCCATAAAGGGACTAAGTAAAAAGTAAAAAATAAATGGCAAAAAATGTGTAAAAATATGTAAAAAAAATTAAATAAATAATAATAATTTTAAAAAAATATTCACTAATAAATACACATTTTTATGTAAAAAATAAATAAAATAAAAAAAAGTACACATATTTGGTATTGCCGAGTCTGGAACAACCCGACCTATAAAAGTGTCACACTAGTTAACCCCTTCAGTGAACGCCGCACAAAAAAAACTTAAAAAAACGAGGCTAACGATGCTTTATCATCATGCCACTGGGAAAAAAAGGGGAATGAAACACGATAAAAAAAACAAATATATATAAAATTAGTACCGCTGAAAACGTCATCTTGTCCCACAAGAAACAAGCCGCCATACAGCCCCATCAGTGGAAAGATAAAAAAATTATAGCTCTCAGAATAAAGCGATGCAAAATATATATATATTTTTTGTATAAAAACGCTATTAATGTGGTACCGCTGTAAACGTACAGAGCTGAAGAATAACTCTGCCTTATCAATTTTACCACACGCGGAACGGCATAAAAAAAAACAAAAAAAAACACAATTCCTGAATTGCCAGTTTTTGTTTATTTTCCCTCCCCAAATTTAGAATAGAAAGCAATCAAAAAATGACATGTGACCAAAAATGGTACCAATAAAAACGTCAAATCGTCCCGCAAAAAACAAGCCCTTACATGACTGTCCCAGAGGACGATTCCCTAAAACAAGGCAGATGGCAACACTGGACGCTGTCTGGCCTGTGAGTCGGTATTGTCCGTCTTTTTAGGTGTGCATAAATGCGCGATCGGCCGCAGTTTTGGACACCTCTGAAAAGTAGGACGACGCTGAACAGAGGTAAGATGGAGCCCAGAAGAGTAACTCTGCTGCCTCATTATAATGAATGGATCCACTGGGGGGTGTCACCTGAATCACGTCACCCAGAGATTTCAATGGAAACTTCAAAATAAGTGCTCAGCATAGAGCACCGGATAAATATGATCCAAAATGTTATGTAAAATGTTCCCAATAAAAGCTTCAAATCTATCCATAAAACAAACAAAATACTCAGATTCATAGAATCATACAATTGTAGAGTTGGAAGGGACCTCCTGGCTCATCTGGTCCAACCCCCAGCTCAAAGCAGGATTCACTAAATCATCTCAGACAGATGTCTGTCCAGCCTCTGCTTGAAGACGTCCATTGAAGGAGAACTCACCACCTCTCGTGGCAGCCTGTTCCACTCGTTGATCATCCTAACTGTCAAAAAGTTTTTTCTAATATCTAATCTGTGTCTCCTCCCATTCAGTTTCATCCCATTGCTTCTTGTGCAAATGAGAATAAAGATGATCCTTCTACAATGTGACAGCCCTTGACATATTTGTAGACAGCTATTAAGTCTCCTCTCAGTCTTCTTTTTTGCAAGCTAAACATTCCCAAATCCTGCAACCGTTCCTCATAGGACATGGTTGCAGACCGGTCACCATTCTGGTCGCTCTTCTCTGAACTTGCTCCAGTTTGTCGATGTCTTTTTTAAAATGTGGTGCCCAAAACTGGACACAGTATACCAGATGAGGTCTGAACAAGGAGGAGTAAAGTCCGATAATGACTTCACATGATCTAGATTGTATGCTTCTGTTAAAACATCCCAGAATTGTATTTGTCTTTTTTAGCTGCTGCATCACACTGTTTACTCATGTTCAGTCTATGATCTATTAGTATAACTAAGTATTTTTCACATGTACTGTTGCTTAGCTCTATTCCTCCCATTTTGTACATGCTTTTTTCATTTTTATTGCCCAGATGTAGTACTTTGAATTTTTCCCTGTTAAAAAACATTCTGTTACTTGCTGCCCACTGCTCCAGTTTATTTAGGTCTTTTTGAATCCTGTCTCTCTCTTCTCTAGTGTTAGCTATACTTCCTAGATTTGTGTCATCAGAAAATTTAATCAGTTTACCCTCAATTCCTTCATCTAAATCATTGATAAAGATGTTGAACAATACAGGTCCCAGGACAGAGCCCCGTGGTACCCCACTTCAGACATTCATCCAGCTGGATGTGAAGCCATTTACGACCACCCGTTGAGTCCGATCACTAAGCCAGTTATGAATCCACCTAACAGTTGCCTTGTCCTTTCAATACTTGGTCATTTTTTCAATAAGGATGGTGTGAGATACTTTGTCAAATACTTTGCTGAAGTCAAGATATACTATATCTACGGCATTTCTGTTAGGCGTCAGGTGTTTGCTAGATTTGAAATAGGTTCAGAACCATCAGTGGATTCTGTAGTCTCCCATTCCAGTCCAGCCAGGGATGATGCTGCTCAACATCATCATCAGTCCCAACGCCTAGCTGGTGCACGAGATGTACAGGTTGTCTCTTGGGTCTTTGTTCCTAGCAACATGAAGGATAGGTTGCGGAGGGAAACAGGGCTGCTAAAGCTTAAGTCCAGGATTCTCTGCACTGAGCATGCCTGTGACATGGTGGACCGTGATTGGTGGTTTGGGAGTCAGCTGATCCGGTGACCTGGCGCCGCCTGATTGGTTGCGGGTGACGTCACCAATAGTGCGACGGTGGGCAGGGCTTAATCTTTAAATAGCCCGCCCATAAACATGGCGGCGCGCTCTGATCATTGAGCTGTGATGGTGTTGTGTGGACGCTTGGTCTTTTGGGCTCCAGGTGTGCTTTAGTTTCTGGCAGGCAGGTTTAGTGGAAATAGGCAGGCTTAGATGAAATAGGCAGGTAGCTTCATCTGACAGTCTGGCTCCGACAAAGGGGTCGCCATACACCCCGAGCAGTCTGCAGACACCCTATTCCCAGCACCGCCTGTAAGCCACGTGGAGAGATACTCCTCAGTGCGGTAGCACGCCGGCTGGGAGCACATATTCGCCGACGTGAGTCACACACGCATCCTAGCGTCTGCTGTGTAGTCCCTGTGCAGTTAACAGGGCTACAGATATATTATTTATCGCACATCTCTCGTGCTGTTAACGGAGATAGTGCGAATCCCTATTCCCGTTCCGGTGTGCAGTAACACGGAAGGGATTGTTATTTAAGTTGGTTGTTTTACCTTCTCACCCGGAAGGTGTTTGGCCGCAGTCCACCAGGCTGCATCGCGGACCCTGTGTAAGGTTGCTTTCCATTATTGAATAAAAGTTGTTTGCAACCGTCCCCTTAACAATTTCCCTGATCCACCCAGTCAGTGATTCTGTCATAGAAGGAAATTAAGTTAGTCTGACTTGATTTGTTAGTTACAAACCCATGCTGACTCTGGTTAATCACTTCATTCTTATCCAGGTACTTACATACATGTTGTTTAATAATTTGTTCAAAGATCTTTCCTGGTATAGCAGTCAGACTCACCGGCCTATAGTTCCCTGGGTCCACTTTCTTCCCCTTTTTGAAGATAGGAACAACATTTGCTCTTCTCCAGTCTTCTGGGATTTCTCCTGTTCTCCAAGAATTTTCAAAGATTATGGAGAGTTGTTCTAAAATTTCTTCTACGATCTCCTTCAGTACTCTGGGGTTTAATTCATCTGGACCTGGAGACTTGAACTCATTTATGTTAGCTAAATATTCCCTCACAATCTTTCTGTTTACAGATAACCTGGATTCTTCAATTCCTTTAATAGGACAGTGAAGATCAGTTGATGTTCCATTTTCTTTCTGAGAGAAAACAGATGCAAAATAGGAATTAAAAAGTTCGGCCTTCTCAACATCCTTTCTTACCATTTCACCATTTTCATCCTGTAAAAATCCTATAGCATCATTGACTTTTCTTTTACTTTTGACATACCCTCAAAATCCTTTTTTATTGCTTTTGACATCTCTTGCAAGCCTTAATTCATTGTCAGCTTTAGCTGACCTGATACGTGCCCTGCAGGATCTGCAGACTGCATTATAATCTTCTTTAGATATGACTCCTTCTTTGCATTTGATAAACATTTCTTTCTTTCTTTTTAGCATGTGTTTAAGTTCTGTGTTCATCCATCCTGGTTTCCTTAAATGCTTCCCATTCTTCCTACTTTTCGGGATTGTTAACGATTGTGCTTTGAGAATCTCATTTTTAAAAATTTCCCATCCTTCCTGGACATTTTTGTCCTTAAGGACATCCAGCCATTGGATCCCTCCTATTCTCTTTCTGAGTCTCTTAAAATCTGCCTATTTAAAATCTAACCTTGAAGTTTGAGTCTTCACATGTCTTCCTCCTCTAGTTATCCAAAATTCTATAATAGCATGATCGCTGCTTCCTAGGGTCCCAGCCACTTTTATCTCCTCAACCATTTCCTCCCTGTTTATAAGGATTAGATCCAAAGTAGCAGATCCCCTTGTTTTCTCCCCTACCTTTTGGAAGATAAAGTTGTCAGCAAGAGAGGATAAGAATTTGCTTGACCTGTTAGTTTTACTTGAGAGAGATTCCCAACAAATGTATGGATAGTTGAAATCTCCCATGACCACTACGTCATATTTTTTGGAGAACTTGGTCATTTGATACATAAAGAGTTCATCCATATCTTCAGCTTGCCCAGGTGGCCTGTAGTAAATGCCTACAATGGTGTCCTTTCCGTTGTTCTCTCCTTGTATTCTTACCCAAACACTTTCCACAGAACTCCCAGTCTCTGCTTCAATCTCTCTGCAGATATACGCTTTTCTAACATACAATGCGACACCTCCTCCTCGTTTATCAAGTCTGCTTCTTGCAAATAAGTTGTATCCTTTTAGCCTTGTATTCCAATCATGTGTATCGTCCCACCAAGTTTCAGTGATTCCAATGACATCATATTTCTTTTCCTGCGTTAGTAGTTCCAATTCTCCTTGTTTGTTGCCCATGCTTTGTGCATTTGTATAAAAACATTTTAGTTTGTGATTGGTTTCTCTTCCTCCCATATTTTTATTACTTAGATTTTTTTGTCTTTGTTCTTCCTTTCCACTTCCAATAGCAGAGATCTCAATAGTATTTGTCAGCTGTATGGCTTTTTCTGGCCTTTTGCTTCCCTTCCCACATTGATCTAGTTTAAAGCTCTCCTGATGAGTGTAGCAAGGCGACTTCCAAATACATGTTTTCCAGTCTTCGTAAGGGGCACCCCATCTCTAGCAAGTAGTCCATCATATAGATAATTCATTCCGTGATCCAGAAATCCAAATCCTTGTTGACAGCACCATCGACGTAGCCAGTTGTTCACCTGTAGAATCTTATTCCACCTCATTGTTCCATGGCCATCCACTGGGAGGATGGATGAGAAGACCACCTGCGCTCCCAATTCTTTCACTTTCTTGCCTAAGTCTTCAAAGTCACTGCAGATGGTTTCCAGGTCCTTTCTTGCAGGGTCATTTGTCCCCACATGTATTAGCAGGAATGGGTAGTGATCTGTAGGTCTGAAAAGTCTTGATATCCTGTCAGACACATCTTTAATTTTTGCTCCTGGAAGACAGCACATTTCTCTTGAGGTTATGTCTGGTCTGCAGATAGCGGCCTCTGTTCCTCTCAACAGGGAATCCCCCATGACCACCACTCTCCGTTTTTCCTTCACAACATTTTCTTTCTCTATCCCGGAGGATTCTGAGGGCTTACAAGGTTATTCATTGTGGGCAAAGTCTTATCTTGCTGTATTTCTTCATGGTTCTCCTGTGTGAGAGCCTGGTACTGGTTCCTGAGCAGTATGGGTGCTGACTGCCTCTCGATACTCCTGCTTCTCTGGGTCACATGCTTCCATTCCTCTGTTTCATCAGGTGCAGTTCGAATTTCTTCTCTTCCTGTATCATGAAGGGATAATTATCCTCTGTCTAAGAACTCTTCACCTTCCTTAATGATTTTCAAGGTAGTTAACCTCTCTTCTAGATTTCGCAACTTTTCCTCCAACAGGGACACAAGCTTGCATTTCTGGCATGTGAAGTTTGGCTTTTCCCTGGCAAGTATGTGAACATGTATCAGGATATGCAGCTCACCAAATGGCTCCTGGACTCTTCCATGTTCTTATTGTTAATGTGTTATGAAAACAGTGAAATACGCTCCAAAATTCGGTTTACCGATGTCCTCCTTTCAGCTCCAACGGCCAAAATCCAGTGTTCTTTGAGCTCACGGAGACTCTTCACTTATCCCAAAATGCAGTGGGAATATGCAAATTATCTCCTCAGGACTCCTCCCCTGGTTTCATCTGTCAATGTAAATATAGGGTGCTTCCACGTTACTGGTAGCACAAGGGCACTGGAAAAGTGAAATAACTCCTCGCCCCCAAAAGAAATATAGCAAATTCTGTGCTCCGAAATTTTAATGCTACCCCCCACCCCCGTCCTCCAGAGCTCCAGTGTGTGCCTACATCAGATTTACCATCCACATGTTTGGCAGGGGTATAACTTACAAAATGGGGTCACTTGAGGGGGGGTATTCTGCTCTTTTAGCATTTAGGGTCTCTGTATATGGAGTCCGCAAACTATTCTAGGAAAACCTATACTCCAGCAGTCAAATAGCGCTCCGTCCTTCCCGAGTGTCGCCGTGTGGCTAAGCAGTACTGTACAGTCACATATGAGGTATTTCCACATTCAGCAGAAATTGTGGGCCACATTTTAGGGGCCAGTTGTATCCATTAACCCCATTTAAAATGTAAAATCTGGGGCTAAACAAAATATTTGAGATAAAAATGTAATTATTTTTTCTTCACTGCCCAATGGTATAAAATTCTGTGACACACCCATGGTGTTAATATGATCATTGCACCCCTAGATGAGTTCACTGAGAGGTGTACTTTGTAAAATGGGGTCCTCAGGCTGTTATGGCACCTCAGGGGATCTCCCAGTGTATGATGGCACCCGATGCAGATCACGTAGGAGAGGGAGCCCTCTCCCTCCTCAAGCCTTCTAAATGCTGTTATTTCTATTGATAATGACATTTAAGGGGTTAAAAAGCTGGGAATGGTGAGGGCAATGCTCCTGACAGTGACAGCCGAGGCTCTGCTATCACTTAAGCCAAGCTCCCGACGATGATGGTGAGGGCACAGCCCCTGGGCCCGGCACAATCGTCATGATGTTACTGTATGTCAGTGGTTGGGAATCCCTTCCCGATCAGGACGTATAGGTATGTCAAAGGTCATGAAGGGGTTACAATTTTAGCAGCAATTTTTCATATTTCCAAGGAAATTTAAAATAAACTGCACTTTTATGGACCTATTCACTTTTGAAGTGACTTTGAAGGGCCTTTTATTGTAACCCCCTAAAAAACACCCCAATTTAAAGAATGGAGGTTTCAAAGCATACAAGAAGTTTGCTATTCCTTGAGGTGCTTTGCATTAATGAAAATATAAGGAAAAAAAATTAATAATTCCATTTAGTCAAATTCCATTCAGCTAAAATGTTACTTCAGCCCTAATATTTAGACTGCACAATTTATTAAACAATTTATCCTGAATGCAGCATTACTCCTTGTATAGCAGACCCTAATATTGTATAGCTACTGTACGGTTTGGTACTCACTCGGCTGCAGCTGAGGTAGGCACAGGAAGCATTTTCATTGAAATCCAGGCTAGTTTATTCAGACAGCATAAACTGCTCAGGTAGCAAAACTAAAACACCCTTTTCCGGCACAAAGTGGAAATACAAAGTAAAATGTCCATACAATGTTGCGGGTTCGACCGCTCAGGTCAGTTTCAAATCCTTAGGTGTTTAGCACAGACCAGCATCCTGGAGATCCACATATCTCCAGACACAGAATGAGACAATTGGTCTCCATTTTATTTACCAAACCACGCCCCCGGGGTGGGGATATGTGAGCAGCCATTCCCACCAATCTCTTATGACTGCTCATAAAAGCGGCCCTCATACGTCCTATTAACCCTTTCAGTACTATATGTGCTGGAGCATGCTTTTCTGGGTTTACATCACCGAAGTTAACAACCTCGAGGACCTGTCCGGTGGCCATCTTACATACCCTCCTCTGCCCAAAGCTGGCGGGCTTGGCTATCAATAAGCAAAAAAACTCAAAATTCGAAAATGACGATACACATGAAGATTAGAAGAAGAATAATCAGTTCTGAGAAGGAAATGCATTAAGCATAACACTGTGTGTGTGTGTATGTATGTATGCATGTATGTATGCATGCATGCATGTATGTATATATATTATATATATATATATACACACACACATGTATATATACATACATACATACACTACCTAGTCAGGGTGCATGTTTAAAAAGGACTGTATAGACCAATCGGTAACTAAAACACAGAAAACCAATGATATAGAACCAAAAAGAAGACCAGAGTATGCTAAAATATAACAAATTTTAATGGATCAAGCTAAAATACGAATAGGGGTGGGAACAAAGCAACCAGGAGAAAGCGCTGAACAACATGTGTTTCCCACATGCAAATGTACAGTACAAATCAATGGAATATATACCATTGCCACCATTGCCACCAGAATACATATATATACATACAGTGGGCACGGAAAGTATTCAGACCCCTTTAAATTTTTCAATCTTTGTTTCATTGCAGCCATTTGATAAATTCTAAAAAGTTCATTTTTTTTCTCATTAAAGTACACTTTGCATCCTATCTTGACAGGAAAAAAAACAGAAACCTAGAAATTTTTGCAAATTTATTAAAAAAGAAAAACTGAAATATCACATGGTCATAAATATTCAGCCCCCTTGCTCGGTATTTGAATTAGTACAGCCATGAGTCTTCTTGGGTATGAAGCAACAAGTTTTTCACACCTGGATTTGGGGATCCTCTGCCATTCTTCCTTGCAGTTCCTGTCCAGTTCCGACAGGTTGGATGGTGAACGTTGGTGGACAGACATTTTCAGGTCTCTCCAGAGATGCTCAATTAGGTTTAGGTCAGGGCTCTGGCTGGACCAGTCAAGAATGGTCACAGAGTTGTTGTGAGGCCACTCCTTTGTCATTATAGCTGTGTGCTTAGGGTCATTGTCTTGTTCGAAGGTGAACCTTCGGCCAAGTCTGAGGTCCAGAGCACTCTGGAAGAGGTTTTCACTCAGGATATCTCTGTACTTGGCCGCATTCATGTTTCCTTCAATTGCAACCAGTCGTCATGTCCCTGTAGCTGAAAAACACCCCCATAGCATGATGCTGCCACCACCATGTTTCACTGTTGGGATTGTATTGGGTAGGTGATGAGCAGTGCCTGGTTTTCTCCACACATACCGCTTAGAATTATCATCAAAAAGATCTATCTTCATCTCATCAGACCAGAGAATCTTATTTCTCATAGTCTGGGAGTCCTTCATGTGTTTTTGAGCAAACTCTATGCGGACTTTCATTTGTCTTGCACTGAGGAGAGGATTCCGTCGGGCCACTCTGCCATAAAGGCCTGACTGGTGGAGGGCTGCAGTGATAGTTGACTTTGTGGAACTTTCTCCCATCTCCCTACTGCATCTCTGGAGCTTAGTCACAGTGATTTTGGGGTTCTTCTTTACCTCTCTCACCATGGATATTCTCCCACGATTGCTTTGCTTGACTGGATGGCCAGGTCTAGGAAGACTTCTGGTGGTCCCAAACTTCTTCCATTTAAGGATTATGGAGGCCACTGTGCTCTTAGGAACCTTGAGTAATGCAGAAATTATTTTGTAACCTTGGCCAGATCTGTGCCTTGCCACAATTCTGTCTCTGAGCTCCTTGGGCAGTTTCTTTGAGCTCATGGTTTTCATTTGGTCTGACATGCATTGTGAGCTGTGAGGTCTTAAGCCCCCGTCTCACATAGTGATATCGCTAGCGAGATCGCTGCTGTGTCACGGTTTTGGTGACTCACCAGCGACCTCACCAGCGATGTCGCTATGTGTTACACTTTGCAACGATCAGGCCCCTGCTGTGAGGTCGCTGATCGCTGCAAAGTGTCCTGGACCATTTTTTGGTCGTTGGCCTCCCGCTGGCCAGCACACATCGCTGTGTGTGACCAGCGGGACCAAAGAACTGGCTGGTAACCATGGTAAATATCGGGTTACTAGGGGCACGCGCGCACTTAGTAACCCGCTGTTTACCATGGATACCACTCTGCTACGGTGCGCGGAGGCTCCCGCGCACCGTAGCAGAGTGGTATCCATGGTAAACAGCGGGTTACTAGGGGCACACGCGCACTGAGTAACCCGATGTTTACCATAGTTACCAGCCTGCTCCTGCTTAAGCAGCAGGCTGGTGACGGGAGCAGGACATCGTGGAACGATTCTTTCCACGATATCGCTGCTCCCCTGATCGCTGGTGAGCCTGCCTGTTTGACAGCTCACCAGCGATGTATTAGCGATGCAGCAACGATCCCTGACAGGTCGTAACGTTGTCGGGATCGCTGTTGCATCGCTTAGTGTGACGGGGCCTTTATACAGACAGGTGTGTGCCTTTCCAAATCAAGTCCTATCAGTTTAATTAAACACAGCTGGACTCCAATGAAGGAGTAGAACCATCTCAAGGAGGATCACAAGGGGTCTGAATACTTTCCATACCCATTATGTATATGTGTATATATATATACATATATATATATATATATATATATATATATATATATATATATATATATATATATATATATATATATATATAATACACATATAAATAAAACAATAAGGAACCAGGTGTATATCAATACAGATTATATGTATTAGATATGGGGAAAACATATGTACTACCTCTATCAGGGTGTAAATAAATATTGTGCAAAAGAACCACAGGATGCAAGAGAGGGGCAATGATGGAAATAGCTCCTAACGTATAAACTATTCCATAATAATAAACCAATATAGGCGGGTATAGAATAGTCTATATACCTGTGTATGAGTCTGGAGTAGAGGGGGCATACGGTGCAGAGTCACCACCCCGACAGCAGTGGACCCTCGACAGTGCATCAGCACTGCCATGCAGTTTCCCGGGCCTATGCTCTGCATGGAAGCTAAAATCCTGAAGGGCTAGGGACCATCTGGTCACTCCGGCATCGTTCCCCTTCTTGTCCCTCATCCACCTTAGTGCGGCATGGTCTGACACTAGCCTGAACTTCCTGCCTAAGAGGTAGTATCTTGAAGTGTCCAACACCCACTTGATGGCCTTTTCCACAATGGAGTAATTCTTCCCACAGGATGTCACATTCTGACTTAAATACATTATGGGATGCTCTTCCCCATTCACTTCCTGTGATAGGACAGCACCCAGCCCGACATCTGACATGTCTGTCTGGACCACAAACTTATTTGAGAAATCCGGTGCCACCATAACTGTCTGTTTACACAGAGCTACCTTCAGTTCCGCGAAGGCAGTCTCAGCTTCTGGAGATTACTTAGCCATAACCGACTTTGTCCCTGTAAGGAGGTCTGTCAAAGGGGCCGCTATCATGACGAAGTTAGGGATGAACCGGCGGTAATAGCCCACGATGCCTAGGAACGCTTTGACCTGTTTCCCTGAGAGGGGTAGTGGCCAACTCTTCTTGATCACGTCGACTTTATTTGGGGCTTTATTTCACCTCTCCCTACGACATAACCCAAGTATTTGGTTTCTTCAATGCCCATGGCACATTTCTTCAGGTTTATAGAAAACCCTGCCTTCTTTAAAGAATCAAGTATCGCCTGGACTTTGCTCAGATGGCTTCCCCAATCCTGGCTATAGATCACGATGTCATCCAAGTAGGCTGCTGCATACTTCTTGTGGGGAGCTAGAATCAAGTCCATGGTCCTCTGGAAGGTAGCCAGGGCTTCTTGCAACCCAAACAACATCCTTGTGTACTAGAATCAACAATCTGGCGTTGAGAAGACAGTCTTCTCCTTGGCATCTTGGGACATGGGTATTTGCCAATTCCTTTAGCGAGGTCAAGGGTGGTAATATACCTGGCTGGCCCCAACCTTTCAAACAGTTCATCTACACTGGGCATTGGGTAGGTGTCAAACTTCAAGAATTTGTTGAGTTTCCTATAGTCATTGCAAAACTGCCATTCTCTATTTGGTTTTGGCACTAAGACTATGGGACTGGACCAGCCACTCCTGGACTCCTCAATGACTCCCATGCTCAGCATCCGCTTCACCTCTTTTGCAATCACCTCTCGGTGGGCTTCGGGAATCCGATACGGCTTCATATTTACTTGGACATGATGACCCGGAAGAAACTCATGCTCTATGATCCGAGTACGCCCTGGTAGTTCTGAGAACAGGTCTCAGTTCCGCTATAGCAACTCTCGGCACTGTGGCATCTGGGCATGTGACAGCGACTCTGCCAGCTTGACTTCCTTCACGTGGGCTTTGGTCTTCGCCACCAAACAGGAGCTTCCACAAACTCCCTATGTCGCCATGGCTTGATCAGGTTGACCTGGTACACCTGGTAGGGCTTCCTTTTCCCTGGTTAGTGGACTCTATAGTTGACATTGCCAAGCTTTTCAAGAACTTCATAGGGGCCCTGCCACTTGGTCAGGAATTTGCTCTCCACCGTAGGCACTAGTACCCAATTTCCAAGGTGGAAGTGTCTCACCCTCGCTGATCTTTAGTACACCCTTGACTGTGCCTCTTGTGCTTTGAGGAGGTGTTCTTTCACAATAGGCATCGCCTCAACAATCCTTTCTTGCATCTGGGCCACATGTTTGATTACATTCCTGTAGGGTGTAGACCCCGCCTCCGAAGTCTCCTTTGCTACATCCAGGAGTCCAAGGGGCTGTCAGCTATATAACAGCTCAAATGGTGAGAAGCCAGTAGAGGCCTGTGGGACTTCTCTAATAGAAAACAGAAGGTACGGCAGTAGACAGTACCAGTTCCGGCAGTCTTTCTCTACGACCTTCTTCAACATGGCCTTCAAGGTTTTATTAAACCTCTCCACTAAGCCGTCTGTCTGGGGGTGGTAGACTGAGGTCCTGAGTTGTGTGATTTGCAGGATTTTTCACAACTCCCTCATCCCCCTTGACATAAATGGGGTCCCTTGGTCCGTTAGGATCTCCTTAGGCAACCCCATTCTAGAAAAGATGTGGACTAGCTCCTGGACTATGCACTTGGCAGAGGAGTTTCGTGGTGGTACAGCCTCCGGGTAACATGTAGCATTGTCCAGTACCACCAAGATATACTGATGTGCTCTGGCGGACTTGACCAGGGGTCCCACTAGATCCATGGTGATGCGATCGATTGGGACCTCAATGACAGGTAGTGGCACTAAAGGGCTACGGAAGTGAGCCACAGGGGAGGTCAACTGATAGGTGTGACAGGACCTACAGTAATTCACAATCTCTCGGTGACAACTGGGCCAGTAGACCCTCTGGAAGATTCTTTCCTGGGCTTTTTCTACCTCCAGATGACCACCTAAGACATGTACATTGGCCATATCTAACACCCTGCGTCTGTACGGCCCTGGCACTAGTAACTGATCGATTACCTCTCTTCTGAGCTTCGTGACCTGACATAGTAACTCCCCAATTCCAGCAAAGTACGGATATCAGGTATCAGCCCTAGACTCTTGAGCAACACCATTCAGAACAGTGACATTATTAAACACACCTTTTAGAGTTCAGTCCCTGAGCTGGGCGTTTCCAAAGTATCCCCACCTCCAGCTCAGGGATGCTGCTTCATCCTCACCCCCAACAAGCACATGAAAGGGAAAACTGTCGGTTGCGGCCTGCGACGAGGTTTCTTTAGGAGCGACCTGGTTGTGGTCTGGACAACCCAGCTTCCTCCCTTTCTCCCACAAGTCCCAAAGCAAGGCAAAGTCCTGCCCTATTATAACAGGGTGCAACAGGTCCTTGACTACGCCCACCTCATGGGACTCGGTGCTACAGTTTGTGCCTATGACCACTAGGACCACAGGGTAGTCCTTAGCGTCTCGATGGATACAGCAGATGTCCACTTTTTTCTGCAGAATCAGACGATGAGGAATTATGGCCCTCACTAGGGTTACCAAACTCCCAGAATCGAACAGACCAGTCATTTGCGCTCCATTCACTGACACGGGGCATGCCTGTGGTCCCACGCCTCGTGGAGGGACAGCACTACAAGCAGGATATGCAAAGTAGCGCCGTCCTGTGCTGCAGTCTACTGGCTCGTTGGTCATAGGGCAACAGGCCACTATTAGACCCGGGGTGTGACATCGCCAACAAATTAAGTTATTGGATGGGGCCTTTGGTAGCAACTCGGGACCCCTCCTGAACTCTAGGATGCCCCCCAGATGTGGTTCTAGTTCCCCACTTTTGGGTGTCCATCCCCCCTGTTGGTAACCACAGTATGGAGATGCTCCCACCCCTTACTTCCCCAAAGCACTCTCGACCGCCTGGTACCTTTCTACCAACCTCACAAGGTCATTGGCATTATGGGGATCTCCCTGTGCAACCCAGGATGGCACCAGCCTTGGAAGGGAGTGTATGAACCTGTCCATCACAATCCTCGCCACTATATGTGCTGGAGAGGAAGATTCCGGTTGCTACCACTTTTGGACCAAGTGTAGGAGGTAAAACATTTGGGACCGGGAAGGTTTGTCACTGCAATAGGCCCAGTGGTACACCCGCATCATGTCAGTCAGAGTCACTCCTAAGCACGCCAAAATCTCAGTCTTCAACTTGATGTACTCTTTTGCATCTTGCAAGGCCAAGTTATAATAGGCCTTCTGCTGTTGCCCTGTTAAATATGGTGCCAGAACCTCCGCCCACTGCTCTGGAGGCAATATCTCTCGCTCCGCCACCCTCTCAAAAATTGTCAGAAACGCCTCGTCCTCATCACCCGGGATCATCTTTTGTAAGGCTCTTCTTAACGTCTTCCTGGCAAGTGAGTCATCACTTGGACTTGGGGGTGGGGCGATTGAACTGCCATGGATTAACTCGGCTAGGAGGTTTATCTGCTGCTTGTACTGCTGCTGCTGCCACTGCTGCGGTTGATGCTGCCGGAGATTAGCCTGCACCAGTTGCTTTATCAGCTCCTCCATGATGCCAGACGTCCCCTACTGGCTGACGGCCTTCACCCAAGACATAAAAGGTTTCCTGTAGCAGTCACACTGCCCCTTGGGATTTGTGACTGTGCTTCTAGCACCAATTGTAGGGTTTAATACTCACTCGTCTGCGGTTGAGGTAGACACAGGAAGCATTTTCATTGAAATCCAAACTGGTTTATTCAGACAGCATAAACAAAAATAGCGTTTTCCGGCACAAAGTGGAAGCACAAAGTAAAATGTCCACACAATGTTACCGGTTCGCCTGCTCAGGTCAGTGTCCAATCCTTAGTACAGACTAACGCCTTGGAGATCCACAGGTCTCCAGACACAGACACTGAATGAGACATTTGGTCTCTATTTTATTTACCAAACCACGCTCCAGAGGTGGGGATATGTGGGCAGCCATTCCCACCCATTTTTTATGACTGCTCTTAAAACCGGCCTGATACGCCCTATTAACACTGTCAGCAGTATACGTGCTGGAGCATGCTTTCTCGGGTTTACATCACCGAAGCTACCAACCTCGATGATACATATTTCCCCTCAAGGACCTGTCCGTCAGCCATCTTACACTATATACATGTCATTAAGGGTATACAAGTTTAAAGATTGCACATTTTTCAAAATTTTCAGAAAATTTGGAATATTTTCATGAACAAAGACAAAACAACAGATCTGAATTTACCGGTAGTAACAGGTAAAATGTTTTACAACAACAAAATCACAATCTCAGAATCACTGACAGAAGCATTTTAAAGTTATTACCGCAGAAAGTGACGTATCAGACTTGAAAAATGGGGCTGTCAGGAAGGTTAATGCTGATTTACACGAGACAGGGTTAAGAAACATGGAATGGTATTGTGCAGTACATACCTATAGGTGAAGCATCATCTCCCTCAGAATCTTCCTCTGTATAGTAATGAAACACTTATTAGTAAGGGTGAAAAAATAATATATATATACATTATATATATACAGTACAGACAAAAAGTTTGGACACACCTTCCCATTTAAAGATTTTTCTGTATTTTCATGACTTTGAAAATTGTACATTCACACTGAAGGCATCAAAACTATGAATTACCACATGTGGAATTATGTACTTAACAAAAAAGTGTGAAACAACTGAAAATATGTCTTATATTCTAGGTTCTTCAAAGTACCCACCTTTTGCTTTGATGACTGCTTTGCACACTCTTGGCATTCTCTTGATGAGCTTCAAGAGGTGGTCACCGGAAATGGTTTTCACTTCACAGGTGTGCCCTGTCAAGTTTAATAAGTGGGATTTCTTGCCTTATAAAAGGGGTTGGGACCATCAGTTGTGTTGTGCAGAAGTCAGGTGGATACACAGCTGATAGTTCAACTGAATAGACTGTTAGAATTTGTATTATAGCAAGAAAAAAGCAGCTCTTCTAGGAGTGGAATAAACAACTTGGCGGCATAAAAGCAATCTTTTTAGAGACTGGATGCTGGATGCAGCGTGATGCTCAACTTATCTCTTCAGAATTTCTCCCATAGGTGTTTCATTTGGGTTCAGATTAGAAGACATACTCACTGAATCATTTTCAATCTGTTCTTCAGAAATGCAACATATGTGTGCTTTGGATCATAGTCATGTAGCTCCCGACATCAGCAGCACTCATGCAGCCTCACTTAAGGATACTGATGCAACCACCATGTTTCACTGTAGGCATCATGCATTTTTCTAATTTCATATTTGTAAATGCATAATGCCAACACTAAAACATGGTGGCAGCAGTATCCTTATGTGGAGCTCTATGAGTACTGCTGGTGCTGGGGAGCTATATTTCATTGAAGGTATCATGAGTTCAAAGATGTACTGCTCTATATTGAAAGAAAATCTGCAACCATAACTCTGTGCCCTTGGTAGACATGCAATTTCCAACATGACAATGATCCAAAACACACATAAGTTGCATTTTTGAAAAAGAACAGGGTGAAAGAGATTCAGTCGCCAAGAATTAATCTGAGCCCAATCAAAAGACCTTCAGGGAATTCTGAAGAGACAAAATAAAGGGGTTTTCCCACAAACAATAGTACATTTTAATCAATATATCTTGGAATACTAATAATTTCCACAATTGGATATGTTTAAAAAATGTTCCTGTGCTGAGATAATCTTATAAATGTGTCCCTGCTGTGTACTGTGTAATGGCTGTGTCTGACTGTACAGGAACATGGTCTGATTATACCACAGCTCTTGGGCAGGGGGTAGAAAAAAAATGTGCACTGATATTACATCAGGGGATCGCAGATGATTCTTTCTTTGAAGTAAAACATTGTTTAAAAACAGGCAGGGAAATGTTTTACCTCACAAAAAGAATCAGTTGTGATCCCCTGCTGTAATGTTTGTATATTCTTTTGCTTCCCCCTGCCCAGGAGCTATGGAATGATCAGACCAGGTCCCTGTACGATCAGACACGGCAATTACGCCATACATAGCAGGGGCACATTTATAACATCATCTCAACACAGGAACATTTTATTTAAACACATACAATTGTGGAACTTATTATTCCAAAATCTATTGATTAAAATGTACTTTTTTTTGTGAGGAAAACCCCTTTAAGCATCACTCTCCATCCAGCATCCAGGCTCTAAAGAGGTTGTTCTTGAAGAAAGGGAAAAAATAGATGTTGCAGTATGTCTCCAACTTGTTCATTCCATGCCTAGAAAACTTGTTGCTGTCCTTAAAAGTCATGGCGGTCATACAAAACACTACAAGTAGTAGTTTTTGATGTGGGGTGTATACATTTTTGCATTAACAAATTTGAGAAAAACTGAAGATTTTGTAAAAAAAAAATCCTATTTTTATTCTTAATTTAACTGCTGGATACAGACAAACTCCAGGGATAAAAGATGGGAGGTAGCACAGGTGCAACATACTGATGAACAACCACTCACACCGACCATTCATAGGGAAAGGGGTGAATGATTAGAATTTAAATGCACATGAATAAAACCTGTATAATGTGCCAGTCACATAGATGCATGTAGTGCACCATGCTGGCTTATTATGTATAAGAACACACTACAGGGACAAGCATCCTATTTCCCCAACCAACACTACAGAGCCTGGTTGTATCCTGCAAAGATGAAAAATACTAGAGTTATTGGTTTATATTTTGATTATATTAAGAGGAATCTTTGTGTGTGTGAATGAATGCAGAATGGGATGGGGGCCTGGCTGGATACACAAGGGGGGGCCTGGCTGGACACACAAGGGGGGGGGCCTGGCTGGACACACAAGGGGGGGCCTGGCTGGACACACAAGGGGGGGCCTGGCTGGACACACAAGGGGGGGCCTGGCTGGACACACAAGGGGGGAGGCCTGGCAGGACACACAAGGGGGGCCTGGCTGGACACACAAGGGGGGGGCCTGGCTGGACACATGGGAGGGGGAGCCTCCCTGGACACATAAGGGGGGGGCCTGGCTGGACACACAAGGTGGGCCTGGCTGGACACACGAGGGGGAGCCTGGCTGGACACACAAGGGGGGGGGGGCCTGGCTGGACACACAAGAGGGCCTGGCTGGACACACAACTGAGACCTGGCTGGACACATGGGAGGGGGAGCCTGCCTGGACACATAAGGAGGGAGCCTGGCTGGACACATAAGGAAGGAGCCTGGCTGGACACATAAGGAAGGAGCCTGGCTGGACACATGAGGGAGCCTGGCTGGACACACAAGGGGGTGCCTGGCTGGACACATGGGAGGGGTGGCTGGCTGGACACATAAGGGGGAGATTAGCTGGACACATAAGGGGGGAGCCTGGCTGGACACATGGGAGGGGAGGGAACCTGGCTGGACACATAAGGGGGAGCCTGCCTGGACACATAAGGGGGAGCCTGCTGGACACATAAGGGGGTGCCTGGCTGGACACATGGGTGAGGGGGCCTGGCTGGACACATAAATGGGGGGGCTGGCTGGATACATAAGGGGGGGCCTGGCTGAACATGTAAGGATGGGGGGTTTGGCTGGACACATGGGAAGGGGGGCAGGATGGATATATGGGGGGGGCAGGTTGGATATATGGGGGGGCAGGCTGGACACATGGAGGCCAGGATGGATATATGGGGGGGCAGGCTGGACAGATGGAGACCAGGATGGATATATGGGGGGGGGAATGGACACAGAGGCCAGGATGGATATATGGGGGGCAGCTGGACACATGAAGGCCAGGATGGATATATGGGGGGGGCAGGCTCGACACATGGGGGCCAGGATGGATATATGGGGGGGGGGGGCGCAGGCTCGATACACGTGGGCTAGGATAAATATAAAGGGGCCACGCTGGACATATGGGGAACAGAAGGGATATATGGGGGGGAGCCAGGCTGGACAAGCGACTTAATTACTGTTTATGGTGGCGAGTGGGGAACATAATTACTTTAGATTCCAATTATGAACATTATTACTTCTGTAATATAATTTACTTTTTAGGAAACTGTTTTCCATGGGAGGGACCAAAAGTGGGGTCCTGTTACTGTGCAGGGCGGCACTATGTCGCTTTTTTTTCTTCAACTGGTGTAGTGTAGAAGTCAGGGGGGAAAAAGTGGGAATGTGCTCTAGAAGAGATCAGTTATTGATAACTGTGTGTTATTTTCTGCAGAGATGATTCATGACTGGAAGAAGTGATGGCGGTCTGTACCAGATGAAGAAGAAAAGCGAAGATGAAGGACTTCACCTAGAGACATCATTGGTGAGTCAGTGTATTACATGAACACTTACACTATATAGTATATACAGAGCTCCTGTGTATAATGTCACTGGTGATCACTGTATTATTTGTACACTATACACAGAGCTCCTGTTTATAATGTCACTAGTGATCACTATATTATCTGTACACTGACACTACACTGTGTGCAGAATTATTAGGCAAATTGTATTTTAGAGGATTATTTTTATTATTGATCAACAACTATCTTCTCAATCAACCCAAAAGACTCAAATATCCAAGCTTAATATTTTTGGAAGTTGGAGTGGTTTTTTTTTTAGATCTTAGGAGGATATCTGTTTGTGCAGGTAACTATTACTGCGCAGAATTATTAGGCAACTTAATGAAAAAATGAAAAACAAATATAATCCCATCTCACTTGTTTATTTTCACCAGGTAAACCAATATCAGTGCACAAAATTTAGAAATAAACATTTCTGACATGCAAAAACAAAAAAATTAGTGATCAATATAGCCACCTTTCTTTATGATGACACTCAACAGCCTTCCATCCATAGTTTCTGTCAGTTGCTTGATCTGTTGTCGATCAACATTGCGTGCAGCAGTCACCACAGCCTCCCAGACACTGTTCCAAGAGGTGTACTCTTTTCCTTCCCTGTACATCTCACATTTTATAATGGACCACAGGTTCTTTATGGGGTTCAGATCAGGTGAACAATGGGGCCATGTCATTATTTTTTCTTCTTTTAGACCTTTACTGGCCAGCCACTCTGTGGAGTAGTTGAATGCATGTGATGGAGCATTGTCCTGCATAAAAATCATGTTTTTCTTCAACGATACCGACTTCTTACTGTACCACTGCTTGAAGTGAAGAAGTTGTCTTCCAGAAACTGGCAGTAGGTCTGGGAGTTGAGCTTCACTCCATCCTCAACCCGAAAAGGTCCCACAAGTTCATCTTTGATGATACCAGCCCATACCAGTACCCCACCTGCAGCTTGCTGGCGTCTGAATCGGAGTGGAGCTCTCTGCCCTTTACTGATCCAGCCTCTGGCCCATCCATCTGGCCCATCAAGAGTAACTCTCATTTCATCAGTCCATAAAACCTTTGAAAAATCAGTCTTAAGATATTTCTTGGCCCATTCTTGAAGTTTTATCTTATGTTTCTTGTTCAAAGGTGGTCGTTTTTCAGCCTCCCTTACCTTGACTATGTCCCTGAGTATCGCACACCTTGTGCTTTTTGATACTCCAGTAACGCTGCAGCGCTGAAATATGGCAAAACTGGTGGCGAATGGCATCTTGGCAGCTTCACGCTTGATTTTCCTCAATTCATGGGCACTTATTTTGCGCCTTTTTTGGCCAACATGCTTCTTGCGACCCTGTTGGCTATTTGCCATGAAACGCTTGATTGTTCGGTGATCACGCTTCAAAAGTTTGGAAATTTCAAGACTGCTGCATCCCTCTGCAAGACATCTCACAATTTTGGACTTTTCAGAGCCAAACAAATCTCTCTTCTGACCCATTTTGCCAAAGGAAAGGAAGTTGCCTAATAATTAAGCACACCTTATATAGGGTGTTGATGTCATTAGTCAACACCCCTCCTCATTACAGAGATGCACATCACCAGATTTACTTAATTGGTAGTTGGCTCTCAAGCCTATGCAGCTTGGAGTAGGACAACATGTATAAAAAGTATCTCGCGATCAAAATACTCATTTGCCTAATAATTCTGCACGCGGTGTATATACAGAACTCCTGTGTATAATGTCGCTGGTGGTAATAACAGTGTTGTTAGTATTGTGGTTTGTATTCATGATCAGCATTGTAGTATTTGGTCACTTTGTGGTGGTGGTAATATGTAGTCCGGTCATGGCGTGGCAGTATTTTTTCCTTGCATGTGGTATTATTGTCACTTTGTGGTGGTAATATGTGGTCTGGTCATGGTGTGGCCGTACTTGTTCTTTGTATGTGGTATTATTCGGTCAGTAAGTGGCGGTAATATGCAGGGCTGTGGAGTCGGTAAGCCAAACCTTCGACCCAGACTCTGATTCCTCAATTTCCATCTTTCCGACTCCGACTCCCTCATACATGGTTCATATTTAAGTGATGAATTTAAAAAAGTCTAGATCCTTAGAACAGGAATAGGACAGACATTTATAGAACATTTCATAACTTTCCCAAATTCTTATGAAAAAAATATTTTCCACAAACTGCATTGAACTACTGTACCCAATTTAGTATATATTTTAGGAGTTGTACCAGAGCGTCAGAGGTACACTTACAAGGGTCTCTGGTGAAAACAAGTAATCACCTCTCCACAGGATAAGTGATAAGTTACTGATTGGTCGGGTCCTGACTGCTGGCATACAATCGGCAGAATGTGAAGCTTTTCTCCCCATTAGACTGGAGCTCATGTGCGACTCGATCACTGATCCAATCATTCCCACAGTGGCTGCGAGCGCTGCTCTTTTTTTGGAAGCCCCCAAGAGAATGAATGGAGCTGCGGTCAGACATCCCATCTGTCACTGCATTTTAAAATGGGGATAAGTGTCCTGACAGGGATAAAACTTCCCCATGCTTCCGATGCTTTTCCAATGTTCGGACCAAAACGATCAATAAGTGATCACCTATCCTGTGGAGCCCATGGATCGGTGATAACTTGCTTTAACCAAAGAACCCCTTTAATGCATACTATCGTAATTGTACATCCCAGTTATAGTATATGCACGGCAGATGTGCCGGAGCCGTCAGTCAATGCTCCACTATAACAGGGATAGCGGATAACAGATATTTGCATATTGCTGTAGGTGGGCACCTAGAGTCAATTACCCCTGTGGGCCCCAGACTCCCCAGTCCGATCCTGGACTACGTCTGGAGACCAGGCTTTTCTGAAATGGAAAACCCCTTTAATAAGTGTTATTTAGTAAAATCATCTTTGATGAATATTAGTATTCAAGCTATATCAAATGGACAGTCATATTTTCTGTGTCCTTCCAATCTCACCTTCTTTATAGCTCGCTCTCCTGCGGTTCGGAGACGTCTTTTCTAACAGCTTCCTAACCTGTCATGTAGAGAGGAGAAAATCTTCTAACATGGAGCACTTAGGCAGACTTTCTTTTTAATGAAACATGAATAGAACCAATCTATCACAACAAATATTGGCAGAATGTAAATTTAAATATAGACATCAACATGAAGGATGAAACAATGTAGTGCTTCACTTGGTCATGCCCATACCCAATACATTTAAATTATGTGTTGAAACAGTTCAAAATGCGTCACACAGACTATCATACACAGTATTTTACCTGCGGTATAAGGAATGGTTCTGGCAATTCGGGAGAGCTGTTCATATTCCCAAAATAAGGATCCGGGTCATCCTCCAGCATGTCAGGAAGTAAGTAGTGTCTAAATATGCACAAAATGTGTCACTATATAATGCAGAAACTAGTTTTACCTTCTATAAATACAGTATTTGCAACAACACATACTACATTAGGAAAAAATATTAGTAATTTAACTAACTACATGGAAAGGTATTATGCCATTCAATATGAGTGCTTTCATTTCCACATACAGTACAGACCAAAGGTTTGGATACACCTCATTTAAATATTTTTCTGTATTTTCTTGACTATGGAAATTGTACATTCACACTGAAGGCATCAAAACTATGAATTAACACATGTGGAATTATATACTTAACAAAAAAGTGTGAAACAACTGAAAATATGTCTTATATTCTAGGTTCTTCAAAGTAGCCACCTTTTGCTTTGATGACTGCTTTGCACACTCTTGGCATTCTCTTGATGAGCTTCAAGAGGTAGTCACCAGAAATGGTTTTCACTTCACAGGTGTGCCCTGTCAGGTTTAATAAGTGGGATTTCTTGCCTTATAAATGGGGTTGGGACCATCAGTTGTGTTGTGCAGAAGTCAGGTGGATACACAGCTGATAGTCCTACTGAATAGACTGTTAGAATTTGTATTATGGCAAGAAAAAAGCAGCTAAGTAAAGAAAAACGAGTGGCCATCATTACTTTAAGAAATGAAGGTCAGTCAGTCCAAAAAAATGGGCAAACTTTGAAAGTGTCCCCAAGTGCAGTTGCAAAAACCATCAAGCGCTACAAAGAAACTGGCTCACATGAGGAGCACCCCAGGAAAGGAAGACCAAGAGTCACCTCTGCTTCTGAGGATAAGTTTATCCGAGTCACCAGCCTCAGAAATCGCAGGTTAACAGCAGCTCAGATTAGAGACCAGGTCAATGGTACACAGAGTTCTAGCAGCAGACACATCTCTTCAACAACTGTTAAGAGGAGACTTTGTGCAGCAGGCCTTCATGGTAAAATAGCTGCTAGGAAACCACTGCTAAGGACAGGCAACAAGCAGAAGAGACTTGTTTGAGCTAAAGAACACAAAGAATGGACATTAGACCAGTGGAAATCTGTGCTTTGGTCTGATGAGTCCAAATTTGAGATCTTTGGTTCCAACCACCGTGTCTTTGTGCGACGCAGAAAAGGTGAATGGATGGACTCTACATGCCTGGTTCCCACCGTGAAGCATGGAGTAGGAGGTGTGATGGTGTGGGGGTGCTTTGCTGGTGACACTGTTGGGCATTTATTCAAAATTGAAGGCATACTGAACCAGCATGGCTACCACAGCATCTTGCAGCGGCATGCTATTCCATCCAGTTTGGATTTAGTTGGACCATCATTTATTTTTCAACAGGACAATGACCCCAAACACACCTCCAGGCTGTGTAAGGGCTATTTGACCAAGAAGGAGAGTGATGGGGTGCTACGCCAGATGACCTGGCCTCCACAGTCACCAGACCTGAACCCAATCGAGATGGTTTGGGGTGAGCTGGACCGCAGAGTGAAGGCAAAAGGGCCAACAAGTGCTAAGCATCTCTGGGAACTCCTTCAAGATTGTTGGAAGACCATTTCTGGTGACTACCTCTTGAAGCTCATCAAGAGAATGCCAAGAGTGTGCAAAGCAGTCATCAAAGCAAAAGGTGGCTACTTTGAAGAACCTAGAATATAAGACATATTTTCAGTTGTTTCACACTTTTTTGTTAAGTATATAATTCCACATGTGTTAACTCATAGTTTTGATGCCTTCAGTGTGAATGTACAATTTTCATAGTCATGAAAATACAGAAAAATCTTTAAATGAGAAGGTGTGTCCAAACTTTTGGTCTGTACTGTATGTAATCCATGTCAATAAAGTATTAGAAGACAATAATACAGCTGAGACTGTGCACCACTAAAGTAGCGTTTTCTCCAATAGACAAATATGATTAAAAGTGCAGAACAGAGGCTCATTTTTAGGCACCGTGCTATGTAAGCGCATGACTGAGGACATAAACCAGTTTATTCCAACGCATTGTCTACTATACCTCATGGGTTATATATACTGAAAGTGAATGAAGTGAGGCTGAATGGCACCAGCCAAGACGTGGAGAGATGAAACCAAGACTAATTGCCCCAACTACTCCCCCATAAAGCCCTCTATGCTCTCCAGCTTAACCTGTCAGAATTTGCCACCACCAATACATGATTAGATTACAACTATTTAGTGAGGATGGCTAAACTGTCTTTATCTTCTTCATACATGTGTGCCAGGAGCAGTCTTATTCTCATCAGTAACTGTCATAGGTCATTTTGCTTTTCACAGTGTAGATCTTGTGTGGTACAGACCATGCAATTCAATCAAATGCACTCATTTCTTGTGACCCTCCTCAGGAAAGACAAAGACATGTAATTCTGAAGGAGTCTCTATGAGAACAACTTAATAAATTAATACTAGCAAAATGATGTAGTCTGGTGGACAAGTGACCGAATTAATTAAAAAAAAAAGTTTTACTAGGCTGCTACTTTTAGTTAAAAAATATCTACAAATTGTAAAACACTTACTGTACAGTAGGTGGTAAATCCAGGTGGGCTGTAGATAGAGGGGTGACAAAAAAGGGAAGGGATGGTCACTTCCTCTGAGAGATGAACAGATTTTTAAAGGATGAAAATGGCACAAATAAAACAGCAACAGGAGACATCAGAAAACATGTTTGAAATAAAAGAAAACTCTCTTCTAAACTCTAGCAGCTCTGGGCCTAGCTGGTTTGATACACATCCCTTGCCTGGCGCATGTGCTGAATTTGGTGGTGTAGAGCTTCCTTAAAAATGACCCACATATGTCAGAGGTGCTGCTGAAAGTGAGGGCAGCATGTGCATGCTTTTGGCGTTCTCACCCTGCGGCTGCCGACCTGCCTGCGCTGCAGCATCACTTCTACCTTCACACTCACTGCCTCATATGCAATGTGCCAAGATGGAACTCCACCTTACATATGCTGGAGAGACTGTGTGAGCAGCAGCAGGCAATGGTGGAGTTTCAGCTGCAGCACGCACGGGGGTGAGATGCTGTGAAGAACAACACCACTTAACCACCAATGAATGGGCTTCCATGAAGGACGTTTGTGCCGTGTTGCGCTGCTTCGAATACTCCAATATAGCCAGTGCTGATGACACCATCATGAGCGTTACTATACCTCTTCTATTAAGAAATTGAAAAAACTGATAAATAGCCTATTTTGGGGAAAAGGGGTGGTTATGTGGGAGAGAATAATCGCCCTAGTAGTCTATATCCCAATCCACGTGTTAGTGGACCCCAGAAGGACAAAAGAGGGATTTAATTCCAAAAATATCAATTTTATTAGAAATTTTAAAAATGACATCATAATTCACAATATAAGAGAAGGGAAGAAGAAGAGGTGGTAGGTAAACCATAGGGGCAGGTTTTAAGGAATAAAATCCTGCCAGGAGACTAATATACCTAAACCAGCATAGAAGGTAAGCCAGGTACGCGTACTAGCTGCTATTTAAAAGATAATGGAAGGATCATATCAATCTATGTCCACACTAGTAATAACAGTGAGGTATAAAGCATGGTATACAAGATAATAATATTGATATGTGGGCATATGGCAGCATATATCAGATCATATAGCAGTGATATATGGGTAAGAGCATTAAACAAATAGCATTAGATAGATAGCATAAAACATGTACACCGGTGATACATAAGTGTAAATAGATCGATAGTGCTATTGATATAGTATTACTGTCTAGTCTGGAGCTGTCTAGTCTGGAGCTGCGGCTCTATAGAAAATCAATTACCTTGTGCCATATGAGAAGTGATAAAGCAGCGTGTCCTGGAGAGCTGGGGGGGATGTGGAGCTCACTTCTCATATGGCACAAGGTAATTGATTTTCTATAGAGCCGCAGCTCCAGACTAGACAGCTCCAGACTAGACAGTAATACTATATCAATAGCACTATCGATCTATTTACACTTATGTATCACCGGTGTACATGTTTTATGCTATCTATCTAATGCTATTTGTTTAATGCTCTTACCCATATATCACTGCTATATGATCTGATATATGCTGCCATATGCCCACATATCAATATTATTATCTTGTATACCATGCTTTATACCTCACTGTTATTACTAGTGTGGACATAGATTGATATGATCCTTCCATTATCTTTTAAATAGCAGCTAGTACGCGTACCTGGCTTACCTTCTATGCTGGTTTAGGGATATTAGTCTCCTGGCAGGATTTTATTCCTTAAAACCTGCCCCTATGGTTTACCTACCACCTCTTCTTCTTCCCTTCTCTTATATTGTGAATTATGATGTAATTTTTAAAATTTCTAATAAAATTGATATTTTTGGAATTAAATCCCTCTTTTGTCCTTCTGGGGTCCACTAACACGTGGATTGGGATATAGACTACTAGGGCGATTATTCTCTCCCACATAACCACCCCTTTTCCCCAAAATAGGCTATTTATCAGTTTTTTCAGTTTTCTAGGGATTACTGACCATATATATATTCTTTATGGCCAGCTTGTAGGTTTTCATTCTATTAAGAAATTGACAGAGAAATTAATTGGGTATCTTGAAAATAATTTCATGTAAATATCATTATACCCTATTTACATTAATTTCAAGGATCACATTTAGAAGAAATTCATATTCAATTATATAAATATAATGAAAAAAATGGGGTGCTGACTTCATACAATGCTGGCCAAAAGTATTGGCACCCCTGCAATTCTGTCAGATAATACTCAGTTTCTTCCTGAAAATGATTGCAATCACAAATTCTTTGGTATTATTCTCTTCATTTAATTTGTCTTCAATGAAAAAAACACAAAAAGAATTGTCCTAAAGCCAAATTGGATATAATTCCTCACCAAACCTATAAATGGGGGTGGACAAAAGTATTGGCACCCTTTGAAAAATCATGTGATTCTTCTCTAATTCGTGTAATTAACAGCACCTGTAACTTACCTATGGCACCTAACAGGTGTTGGCAATAACTAAATCACACTTGCAGCCAGTTAACATGGATTAAAGTTGACTCAACCTCTGTCCTGTGTCCTTGTGTGTACCACATTGGGCATGGAGAAAAGAAAGAAGACCAAAGAACTGTCTGAGGACTTGAGAAACCAAATTGTGAGAAAGCATGAGCAATCTCAAGGCTACAAGTCCATCTCCAAAGACCTGAATGTTCCTGTGTCTTCCATGCGCAGTGTCATCAAGAAGTTTAAAGCCCATGGCACTGTAGCTAACCTCCCTAGATGTGGACGGAAAAGAAAAATTGACGAGAGATTTCAACGCAAGATTGTGCGGATGGTGGATAAAGAACCTCGACTAAAATCCAAACAAGTTCAAGCTGCCCTGCAGTCCGAGGGTACAACAGTGTCAACCCGTACTATCACTCAGCGTCTGAATGAAAAGGGACTGTATGGTAGGATACCCAGGAAGACCGCACTTCTTACCCCGAGACATAAAAAAGCCAGGCTGGAGTGTGCCAAAACTTACCTGAAAAAGCCTAAAACGTTTTGGAAGAATGTTCTCTGGTCAGATGAGACAAAAGTAGAGCTTTTTGGGAAAAAGCATCAACATAGAGTGTACAGGAAAAAAAAAGAGGCTTTCAAGAAAAGAACACGGTCCCTACAGTCAAACATGGCGGAGGTTCCCTGATGTTTTGGGGTTGCTTTGCTGCCTCTGTCACTGGACTGCTTGACCGTGTGCATGGCATTATGAAGTCTGAAGACTACCAACAAATTCTGCAGCATAATGTAGGGCCCAGTGTGAGAAAGCTGGGTCTCACTCAGAGGTCATGGGTCTTCCAGCTGGACAATGACCCAAAACACACTTCCAAAAGCACTATAAAATGGTTTGAGAGAAAGCACTGGAGACTTCTAATGTGGCCAGCAATGAGTCCATACCTGAATCCCATAGAACACCTGTGGAGAGATCTCAAAATGGCAGTTTGGAGAAGGCACCCTTCAAATATCAGGGACCTGGAGCAGTTTGCGAAAGAAGAATGGTCTACAATTCCAGCAGAGCATTGTAAGAAACTCATTGATGGTTACCGGAAGCGGTTGTTCGCAGTTATTTTGGCTAAAGGTTGTGCAACCAAGTATTAGGCTGAGGGTGCCAATACTTTTGTCTGGCCCATTTTTGGAGTTTTGTGTGAAATGATCAATTATTTGATTTTTGCTTCATTCTCTTTTGTGTTTTTTCCTTGCAAGCAAATTAAATGAAGAGAGTAATACCAAAGAATTTGTGATTGCAATCATTTTCAGGAAGAAACTGAGTATTATCTGACAGAATTGCAGGGGTGCCAATACTTTTGGCCACCACTGTGTATACATGGATTGGTGGGGGGGAGGAAGCATATATACATGGATTGGTGGGGGGGGGGCAACATATATACATGGATTTTGGCATATACCAAGATGGGAGTGAGCACATTCTTTATTTCTGCAGTCTCATACCCTGCTCCTTTCTGTGGCTGCTCTATGCTGCCCTCACCAGCTCTCTGTACGAGTTGTTTTTCCTAAACTAAATCCTCAGTATTCGGGTTAATTTGCCATATTGGCACTTTACGATAAATAAGTGGGTTTTGGGTTGCAGTTTGGGCACTCGGTCTGTAAAAGGTTTGCCATCACTGCAATATACTGTTGAGACAGTTGACCCCCGAGAGCATGGATTGGGACACTCCGCTACCATCCCAGAAACAACAAAGGTGGGAGATATGGAAGAAGTCTCTGAAGGTCTTAGAGCATGTCCAAGTCTCACGCAGTTATTCCCTAAGCACCCTTTCAGCCTCCACCAGGAGAGAAATCCACATTTTCTCCGACGCATCTACAGAGGCCATAGCTGCAGTAGCCTACCTGAAAACCTCAGAAAGCAACAACAAGGTACATTGTGGATTCATCCTTGGCAAGGCAAAACTAACACTGAAACCGTCTCACTCTGTACCAATACTCAAACTTTGTGCTGCCGTACAGGCAGTGGAATTAGCTGAAGCTATAAAGGATGAAATTGACATTGTGATTGATTCATTTACATTCTACACAGACAGTAGAGCGGTACTTGGTTACATTTACAACCAAAAAAACAATTTTACGTCTACATCAGCAATAGAGTAGAGCGTATCAGAAGCTTTTCTATCCCTGAATACTGGCACTACGTCTCTACTGACCTGAACCCAGCTGACCGAGGGACAAGATTCACAGCCGCGTCTAAGCTCAATGACAACATGTGGCTGTCACCTCCAAGTCTCTTATATAAGGATTCTAGTTCAAAGGACATCAACAACACTTATAAGCTGGTGGAACCGGAGTCTGAAAAAGAGATCAGACCAATCACCTCTACTCGCTACACTTCTGTGATGCCAAAATCAAAACTAAGATCTCACCGCTTTGAAAGCTTCTCAAAATGGTCAGCTGTTGTGCGGGCCATAGCTCGTCTTGTTCACATCGCTCATTCCTTTGCCAGTGACAAATCATCAGTGTTGTGGCTGGCACATGTGTAGAGGATACCCTACTGTTGCTGACATCAGACATGCCGAGCAATTCAGCGGTGAGTGCAACAAGAATATGGTCACGAGATCGACAGTATCACAAAAGGGTACCAGCCTGTCCAAGAACAGTTTACTGCTTGAATTGAACCCAGTGGTCGATCATTACGGACTGTTAAAGGTGGATGGTCATATAGAGAAGTCTGATCTATGTAATAAGGAGCAGAATCGTATCATCATTCCGGGTCGGCACTACAATGCTACGCTATTGTTCCATCACCATCATGAAAAAGTGCAGCACCAAGGCAGACAGTTTACCGAAGGCATCATAAGGTCCGCTGGCCTCTGGATCGTGGGGATGAAGAGATGTGTCTCCTCAGAGCTCCATAAATGCTTTATGTGAGAAAAAGTAAGAAGAAAACACTAACATCTACAGATGGCAAATCTCCCAGCAGATCAGCTAAACACAGACCAGCCATGCACATATGTCGGAGTAGATGTTTTTGGACCATGGTCGGTTGTTACAAGAAGGACCCGTGGTGGAGCCGCAAAAAGTAAGTGGTGGGCTGTGCTTTTCACCTGTCTTAGCATCCAAGCAGTTCACATTGAGGTAATTGAATCCATGGATTCCTCTTGCTTCATAAATGCTCTCAGAAGATTCTTTTCTATCTGGGGACCAGCCAAATAGCTCAGATCTGACTGTGGCACTAACTTTGTGGGAGCGTGCAAGGAACTACAGTTAGACAACTTCTAGACTGACAATGGGTGCACTTGGGTGTTCAACCCTCCTCATTCATCGCATATGGGAGGATCCTGGGAACGCATGATTGGCATTGCTCGAGGAATCCTTGATTCGATGTTGCTGGATCATAAGCTACCTCTCACCCATGAAGTCCTGGTTACCTTCCTTGCTGAAGTGTCTGCTGTGATAAATGCAAGACCATTGGTACCATTATCATCGGACCCCAAAGCTCCAATGATTCTTACTCCTGCCACACTTCTTACTCAGAAGGTTGGAGATGCTGAAATCCCTCCAGGGAAGTTTGTGGACAGAGACATTTACAGGTGTCAGTGGAAACAGGTACAACACTTTTCTAATGTCTTTTGGCACCGCTGGAAGGCTGAATACCTGCACTTACTTCAAACCAGTCACAAATGGCAGACTGCAAAACCTAACCTCCAAGAGGGAGACCTCATCCTCCTTAAAGATAAAGAAGCTCATCGCAATGACTGGCCAATGGGTCTTATCACCAAGGTTACACCAAGCAATGATGGAAAGACTTGTAAGGTAGAAGGCAAGGTCATCTCGCGTTTTCTTTCGTCCAGTCACTGAACTTCTACTCCTTTTACAAAAGGAGGTCATCACATGAAAGACACTGCTTCAGGACACAGCTTACGACGGAGAGCCTACCGCCATATACTTCCAGCTGTGTTGGGACATTTGAACTTTTCCCAGTGGATTCTTAGGTTGGTGGAAGTGTTTGCACATTGCGGCTTCCCCAATCCGAAGATGGGTTTCTGTTTTGGACTCGGATTATCCGGCTGTTGAAGACTTCAATGGAAAATTGGACTACAACTATTACTGTTATTGTTGTTTGCTTGTGTATTTTCTTTTGTCTTTCAGGTCTACCATGACATTCCCAGAAAACATCACATTAAACGAATCATTAAAATCTAAAGATTTCAGACGGGGAGTGTTACGTCCCATGAATGGGAAATTTGCTGACTATATACTGAACTTTTTACAGTTGCTGTGTATTACTGTTTGATTGCATTGCTGCAAGGTTCACCTTCCTTGAAGTTTGTCCCTTCTCTCTCCCTGTCTCCCTCTTATGTGACTGTGATGTAGCTAGCCCCTCCCTTCTTCTTCCAGCCTTTCCTAATTCTCAATCTTGCAACAATTAGGAGCTCATGTGCTTACAGCCTGTCTCAGGAAAAGTTATTTTTACTTGCTGTTGATGCATGCATTCTTACAAGATTTCTCAAGATAAATAAAGCTTCTTCTGAATTCTTTACAACGTGCCTGCCTGCAGCCGAGTTAAAGCTATCTGTGTCCATCTCCCTTGTAAGTAAAGGTGAAGACACAGCACCCTATATTTACAGCTCAGCCATGGGGACAGAATATTCCTCTTGGAGATTATTGTAGGTTTAATCGTTTTCTTTTTGTTTGACAGCTGTCACACACTAAAAGACGCTTTTTTTTTGGCATCACTATATTTTGAGAGCTATAATTTTTCCAGATTTTGTCCAACAGCGTCATGTGAGGGCTTGTTTTACGGAACGAGTTGACATTTTATTGGTATCATTCTCAGGCACATGACATTTTTTGATCGCTTTCTATTCTGATTTTTGGGGCGCCAATCCAAGGGCAGAGAGGGCTTCCTCCCTATACAAGCTCTCTAAATGCTCCGATCGATGTCTATCGCCATGAGGTATCCATACGTCCAAGTTTGTTAAAGTGAACCTGTCAGCAGGATTGTGCTTAGAAAACTACATACACTGTCAGGTGGGCGCCGTTAAACTGAGTAAAATGATACCTTGGATGTTGTAATACGTCCAGTGGTTCTTTTATCATCTTTAGTTTCAGTTCTGCTGCCATAATGATATGTATGTGCTCTGGTGCTCTGCTTCTGTATTCATGTATTCCTATCTCTTTCCTCTGACAGGTCACTGTGCTTTCAGTGACCTGCCTACTCTTTTACATACTGCCTGTGTAATTTCTCTGCCCATGTGAAATTTACATCCCCAACATGGACGCCCGCGCATGTGCAGTAGCATCTTTTGGTTGCCGAGAGATGCTACTGTGCACACGCGAGCACCATTTTACTCAAAAGTCTGAGCATAGGGAACATGGTACCATAGAGCAGGACTTGAAAGAAGAGCACCATGAATCTAGCACTCAAGGTTAAACGGCGCACACGCGAACAACATAATTAAAGAAATAGGGCATGGTAGATGTGTAGAATGAGTCAGAAGGATAAAACAAAGAAAAAGAAAGAATACAGAAAAGGGGAAATGGGATGGCAAACATAGACAAGAAAAGTAAGAGCCAAAAGTAAGTTTTTTTTTATACCTGGTGAAGCGTTCAAATGACCTAAAGGAAGACAAAAGGGGGAAAAAAACAATTAGGATATATATGTAGGAAACACATAAAATTACAGTACAGACCAAAAGTTTGGACACACCTTCTCATTTAAAGATTTTTCTGTATTTTCATGACTATGAAAATTGTACATTCACACTGAAGGCATCAAAACTATGAATTAACACATGTGGAATTATATACTTAACAAAAAAGTGTGAAACAACTGAAAATATGTCTTATATTCTAGGTTCTTCAAAGTAGCCACCTTTTGCTTTGATGACTGCTTTGCACACTCTTGGCATTCTCTTGATGAGCTTCAAGAGGTAGTCACCGGAAATGGTTTTCACTTCACAGGTGTGCCCTGTCAGGTTTAATAAGTGGGATTGCCTTATAAATGGGGTTCGGACCATCAGTTGTGTTGTGCAGAAGTCAGGTGGATACACAGCTGATAGTCCTACTGAATAGACTGTTAGAATTTGTATTATGGCAAGAAAAAAGCAGCCAAATAAAGAAAAATGAGTGGCCATCATTACTTTAAGAATTGAAGGTCAGTCAGTGCGAAAAATTGGGAAAACTTTGAAAGTGTCCCCAAGTGCAGTTACAAAAACCATCAAGCGCTACAAAGAAACTGGCTCACATGAGGACCGCCCCAGGAAAGGAAGACCAAGAGTCACCTCTGCTTCTGAGGATAAGTTTATCCGAGTCATCAGCCTCAGAAATCGCAGGTTAACAGCAGCTCAGATTAGAGACCAGGACAATGCCACACAGAGTTCTAGCAGCAGACACATCTCTACAACAAGTGTTAAGAGAAGACTTTGTGCAGCAGGCCTTCATGGTAAAATAGCTGCTAGGAAACCACTGCTAAGGACAGGCAACAAGCAGAAGAGACTTGTTTGGGCTAAAGAACATAAGGAATGAACATTAGACCAGTGGAAATCTGTGCTTTGGTCTGATGAGTGCAATTTGAGATCTTAGGTTCCAACCACTGTGTCTTTGTGCGACGCAGGAAAGGTGAACGGATGGACTCTACATGCCTGGTTCCCACCGTGAATTATGGAGGAGGAGGTGTGATGGTGTGGGGGTGCTTTGTTGGTGACACTGTTGGGGATTTATTCAAAATTGAAGGCATACTGAACCAGCATGGCTACCACAGCATCTTTCAGGGGCATGCTATTCCATCCAGTTTGCGTTTAGTTGGACCATCATTTATTTTTCAACAGGATAATGACACCAAACACACCTCCAGGCTGTGTAAGGGCTATTTGACCAATAAGGAGAGTGAAGGGGTGCTACGCCAGATGACCTGGCCTCCACAGTCACCAGACCTGAACCCAATCAAGATGGTTTGGGGTGAGCTGGACCGCAGAGTGAAGGCAAAAGGGCCAACAAGTGCTAAGCATCTCTGGGAACTCCTTCAAGATTGTTGGAAGACCATTTCCGGTGACTACCACTTGAAGGTCATCAAGAGAATGCCAAGAGTGTGCAAAGCAGTCATCAAAGCAAAAAGTGGCTACTTTGAAGAACCTAGAATATAAGACATATTTTCAGTTGCTTCACACTTTTTTGTTAAGTATATAATTCCACATGTGTTAATTCATAGTTTTGATGCCTTCAGTGTGAATGTACAATTTTCATAGTCATGAAAATACAGAAAAATCTTTAAATGAGGTGTATCCAAACTTTTGGTCTGTACTGTATGTATTTAACAGTAAAATTATGTCAACAGATATCGCTAATCCACTGGTTAAATAACACAGAGGAAACAAAGGAATATGTTAATCAATAAGACAGTTCATACTCTGGATTGAGGCCATATGCCTGCCTCTCCTTCAATCTGTGTATTCTGTTGCCACCTCGCCTTTTCAAAGGAATAGACTCCAAGTAGCGTAATTGTGAAACGTTATGTCCGGCAGAAACAAGATGAAAGGGAACTGGCAGCATTGTCCTCTTACACCTAATGGTAGATTTATGCTGAGGTGCGCTTTTAAGGGGTTGTACACTAATATTTAAAATATGCCAAAGCGTTTTTATAATGAAAAGCAACTTCTTTATAATTACCTTCCTCTGTCAGTGAGCGGCGCTATCACTGGCCGCTCACAGGCAGCACGTGAACCCCCGCTGACGTCCCGTTTATTGAGGCGTGACTCAGCGCTGGGGTCCCCGTGGTGGCTTCTGGGTTGAAGGCGGGGTTACCCCACCGTGTCACACCCAGCATCCACCGCGCGTTTTCCCAATGAATGGGGAGAGGGACAGCATGCGGTGGATGCTGGGTATGACTTGAGGGGATAACCCCGCACACAACCCAGCAGCCACCATGGAACGCGGAAGAGAGAGATCCCCGGCAGCAGTCTGGACTTGTCGTGACATCAGCGGATGTCAGAGCCGGCTGCAGCCGGGGGTTAAGTGATGCCTGTGAGCGGTCAGTCATAGCGCCACTCACAGGCAGAAAAGGAAGAGGGAGGCAATTACAAAGAAGCAGCTTTTCAACATAAAAATGCTTTGCCATATTTTACATAGTAGTGGACAACCCCTTTAAGTACCAGGGACCTGGGTGTATGGATATGTCCAAATCCATAAAGGGGTTAATTAATGCAAAATGGAATGAAAGAATTAAAAATGCCATTAAGTCAAATTCCATTTAGCTAATATGTTACTTTAGACCCAAATTTTAGCCTGCACAATTTATTATGTAATTTCTCCTAAACGCAGCATTGCCCCATACATAGCAGACACTAATATTTTCTAGCTATATACAGTACATAGCATTAAGGGTAAACAATTAAAGCGGTTGTGCCACCATAAAGAATACAGTTAACCACCCAGAAAAGGTGGAAATAAATAGTTTTGTAATTTACAGTGATTCAAAATTATGCTTCATTCAAAAGTTACCAAGCTTTTACTTTTATGAATGCTGCTCTCTGGCGCCCCCTGGCGTTATTCCATTACGTTCTGGTAGTGGGTGATCAGCTGGTCGGGTTTGGGCAGTTCCTGTCATAAGAGCTCCCAACCGGCAGTCTGCACAATGTATTGCAAGAAAAGAAATGAAAAATTCCATCTCCAAAAACGTTGTATTAAAAAATTCCAAGTTGTTATTACATCATTTTAACATCTGATGAGGTCACAAGGTACATGGGGATTCACATAGCAACGCGTTTCCAATGCCAACCAGCTTTCTTTGTCAAGCTACTATGACATGATTCTGTGATCTTTTAAATATTTCTGAAACCAATATGATGCAGTGACTGGGATTGTATACGAGGGATGTGATATATCCCCCAGAATGTGTACAGAGACCTATTAAATCCATTGGAGTGCATTGCAGTCACACGCTCACCTCCGGCTGCAATGCAGGAATGAAGGTGAGCATTGACCTGGTCAGGCTATCTGGCTAAGGCAGATTAAGTAAAACCCGGCAGGGCCTTCATTTCTTGGGGGAGGCTACAGGAAGGCAGTGGGGCGGCCTCCTCCCTCCAAGCCGGGTTTTCCAGTGGCTCTTGCCACAGGTCCTTTAAAAACCCTGCACTAAGGATTAGTGTGGTTCTATGTTGGAACCTGCTAGGAGCATAGCAGGAAAGCTCATCAGGATTGAGTGTGGCTGAACCCACGCCTGGGAAGGCTCTGCACCTGTCAGGCTCTGAGTGGCCCGGCGCGGCCGTTGCCTATGGCAACCGTTGTTTAAGGACTTGTGTTATCCCAGAGGACTTTTCTGTTTACCGGTGAGTTGCTGAATAAAGCTGTTTATATTGGACTTGCTTGGGTCACTGCCTCAGTTACTGCAGGTTGTGAACACCGCTGCCTTACAGCTTGGTGGAGAATGCGGGCATAGTGACTGAGGCATACCCCACTGGCCGCTGCATGACCACAATCCGGCCGGCCACCTTTCAGCCCCACCCCGTGGACAAAATGGAGGAGCTGTTAAAGCAGCTGGTACTTACCCAGCAGCAGCAGCTGCAGTCTCAGAGGTAGGAGCTGGAACAGCAGCATAATCAGCAGCAGCAGCTACTGTACCAGCAGCAGCAAAAACCAAAGAACTGTTGCTGCAACAGATTGCTGCCCTGCGGGAGACGCCGACGGCACCAGCCCCGGAACGTCGCGAGGCCAGGGACAAGGTTCGCTCAGCGTTGAGGAAGATGGGACCGGAGGACGATGTGGAAGCCTTCCTGACCATTTATGAGCGCACAGAGGAGCGGGAAAACCTACCGGATGGCCAGTGGGCAGAAGTGGTGGCTCAGTTTCTGGTCGGCGATGCCCAAAAGGCCTTCTTCGACCTAAGTCGGGAGGACGCCCAGGACGACCAGAGACTGAAAGGTGAGATCCTTGCCCGACTGGGAGTCAATACATACGTGAGGGCTCAGCATGTAATTTCATAGGCTTATGTGGAGACCCGACACGCCCGGTCTCAGGCTTATGAACTCCTGCAGCTAGTAAAGAGGTTGCTCCAGCCTGAGACTTTGTCTCCAGCCCAGATGGTGGAGAGGGTGGTGGTTGACCGGCTGGTGAGGACTCTGCCAGCCGCTATCCAAAGTTGGGTGGGGCAAGGGGACTCCAGCACACTCGACCAGGTGGTCAGCCTGATCGAGCGCTACTCGGCCATTCAGGACTTTATCCAGGACTCTGACCCCTGTCACACCGATCCCTGCCAACTCAGGAACCTGGAAAGGGGTCGCGCCCCTCTGCTGAGGACAGTCAGCACCGTACCCGTGCTGAAGGGGTACCCCGAAATGAGAGTCGCAGGAGACCTGTTCCCTCCCAAACAGTCATAAGACCTAACAGTACCTCCACCATTAGGTGCTGACGGTGTCAGGGGAAGGGACATGTGGTTGCTAACTGCCCCCTAACTACGGAACCCATGGACTGCGGGATTATCCACCCGGTCTCAATGTACGCCCAGACTGTCTGCACTGCGAGCGCCGACCCCTCTGACAGTGAACCCCAACTGTGCCAGGTACTGGTTAATGGGTACCCCACAGAGGCCCTCCTAGATTCGGGGAGCCTAGTGACTTTGGTACATGGGTCGATGGTGGCAGGAGACAACCTCAGTGGACGGACTGTCGGGGGTTGTGTGCATCCATGGGGACCTCCGAGAGTACCCAACCACAGGTAGTTTAATCCAAGCCATGTGGAGACATAAAACATGTGGTGGGGGTGGTAAAAACTCTTCCCTATGGGACTGTGTTGGAAAGAGACTTGCCCCTGTTCTGGACTCTGTGGAAAAACAAAATCCACTCTCCCCCGATAAAATGTATTACAGGCGCTGTACCCGACGAACCTGATTCAGGGGTACCTGCCGTAGTGGTATCCAACCTAGGGACAGAGTGTGACCCCGATAGGTTTCCCCTAGAGGTGCTGGCAGGAGAGGTCGAGGAGACCCCATCGATCCCCGAGCTGGAAGTGTCCCGGGACACGTTTGGGACAGTTCAGCTACAGGATGCCACTCTGACTCGCAGGAAAGGGTGTTAGAGGTAAATGGCGTAGCTCAACAGCCCCGTGCAGATACTGTATTTACACGCATGGTAGTCAAGAGTGAGTTGCTCTATAGGGTAGACAAAATCAGGGACCAGGTCGTGGAACAGTTAGTGGTATCTCAGTTGTACCATCTGCAGTTGGCACACACACACCAGCTGGGTGGACAATTGGGGGTTAAAAAGACGTAAGAGCGTATCTTGCAGCGGTTCTTTTGGCTGGGGATTTACGCGGAGGTCCAAAAGTACTGTGAATCCTGCCCTGAATGTCAGTTGACCACACCCACCGCAAGTTTCCGTAGCTCATTGGTACCCCTGCCAGTAATAGAGGTACCTTTTGAACGGATTGCAATGGACTTGGTAGGGTCCATTGTAAAATCCGCTCGTGGCCACCAACATATACTGGTGGTCGTTGACTGTGCCACCCGGTGCCCGGAGGCTATACCGATACGCCACACCTTGGCATAACAAATTGCACAGGAGCTGTTTGCTATGTTCTGTCGCCTTGGACTACCTAAGGAGATCCTGATGGATTAGGGGACCCCTTTTAAGTCCAAAATCACAAGGGAACTGTGCAAACTGCTAAAAATTAAACAATTGCGCACCTCGGTGTACCAACCTCAAACCGAAGGGGCTAGTAGAACGGTTCAATAAAACCCTCAAGTTCATGTTAAAAAAGGTGGTTTCTAAGGACGGAAGGGATTGGGACATGTTGCTACCCTATTTGATGTTCGCCATCCGTGAGGTACCCCAGGCTTCCACAGGGTTCTCTCCCTTTGAGTTATTGTACGGCAGACACCCTAGAGGTCTGTTGGACGTAGCCAAAGAGACGTGGGAACAAGAGCCGACTCCACATAGGAGTATAACTGAACACGTGGCTAGCATGCAGGACCGGATCGCGGCGGTCATGCCCATCGTGAAAGAACATTTGTTAGATGCCCAGGCAGCCCAGAGGTGCACATATATTAAAAGAGCCAGAGTCAGGTCTTTTAACAAGGGCGATTGGGTGTTAGTACTTGTACCCACAGCCGAGAGTAAGCTCATGGTCAAGTGGCAAGGGCCATATGAGGTTCGAGAAAAGGTGGGGGAGGTAAATTACCGGTGTATCAGCCCGGAAGGAGGAAACGGGAGCAGCTTTATCATGTAAACCTGCGAAAACCTTGGAAAGATCGAGAGTGGTTAGTTACAGACATCACTCCGGGCATATCACCAGAGAGTTCTCTACCTTCAGCAAGGGATGCGTCCGGGGGAGAGGTCAGGATAAGTGATGCTCTCACTAAACAGCAGCGACGGGCGGCTCGCTCACTGGTGCAGCAGAATACCGACGTGTTCTCAGAGCTACCGGGTAGGACTACAGTTCTCCAACATGACATTGTCACCGAACCTGGGGTAAGGGTGCGAATGAGACCGTACCGGGTACCCGAAGCCCGGAGGCAAGCCATCACGGCTGAGGTAAAACAGATGCTCCAGTTAGGCGTCATCGAGAAATGACGGAGTGGGCTAGCCCCATCGTACTGATTACGAAACCAGACGGATCGTTACGCTTCCGTAACGATTTCCGAAAACTAAATGAAGTGTCGAAGATTGACCTTTATCCAATGCCCAGGGTGGATGAACTGATTGAGAGACTGGGGTAGGCCCAGTACTTTACCATGCTCGATCTCACTAAGGGTTACTGGCAGGTACCTCTCACGAAATCGGAGGAGGAAAAGACCGCCTTCATAACTCCGGAGGGTCTATATCACTATGCGGTCTTACCTTTTGGGTTACATGGGGCCCTGGCTACATTCCAGAGGTTGATGGACATAGTGCTCAAGTCTCATCAGGAGTACGCCTCCGCATATCTAGATGATATTACCATCTTTAGCACCGACTGGCATACGCATCTATCCCAGGTACAAGCAGTGCTGGATTCTCTCAGAGCAGCGGAGTTAACGGCAAACCCGAAAAAATGTGCGATAGGGTTAGAGGAAGCCCGATATTTGGTGTATGTGATTGGCCGAGGATTTATCAAGCCCCAAATCAATAAAGTTGAGGCCATAAAAAATTGGCCTAAACCGTCAAGTACACAGCAGGTGAGGGCGTTCCTTGACATCCTTGGGTATTACCGCCGGTTTATACCTAATTTTGCTGGGAGAACGGCGGCCCTGACCGATCTCTTGAAAGGAAAAAAATCAGTAATGGTTCAGTCGAACCTTCAGGCAGAAGAAGCCTTTCAGTTCATGAAGTTGGCCCTGTATGGACAGCCGGTCCTCATCAGCCCCAACTTCAAGGAAACTTTCATTGTACAGACAGATGCCTCAGAAGTAGGCCCAGGGTGCCAGTGGCAACTTTGCCAATCCTGGTGTTATGTGGCAAATGCCAAGCGTCCTGCACGGTGTTGGGCTGTGAGCACAACCCCCATCTGTGGACGTCAGACCATCATACCACCCTCATGGAGTCGGTTTCCAACCGATTGTGCAGACACATGCACATTTGTGACCTGCTGGAGGTCATTTTGCACGGCTCTGGCAGTGCTCCTCCTGTTCCTCCTTGCACAAAGGCGGAGGTAGCGGTCCTGCTGCTGGGTTGTTGCCCTCCTACGGCCCTCTCCACGTCTCCTTTTGTACTGGCCTGTCTCCTGGTAGTGCCTCCAGCCTCTGGACACTACGGTGACAGACACAGCAAACCTTCTTGCCACAGCTTGCATTGATGTGCCATCCAGAATGAGCTGCACTACCTGAGCAACTTCTGTGGGTTGTCGAGTCCGTCTCATGCTACCACAAGTATGAAAGTACAACCAACATTCAAAAGTGACCAAAACATCAGCCAGAAAGCATTGGTACTGAGATATGGTCTGTGCTCCCCACCTGCAGAACCACTCCTTTATTGAGGGTGTCTTGAAAATTGCCAATCATTTCCATCTATTGTCTATTCCATTTGCAAAACAGCATGTGAAATTGATTGTCAATCAGTGTTGCTTCCTAAGTGGACAGTTTGATTTCACAGAAGTTTGATTTACTTGGAGTTATATTCTGTTGTTTAAGTGTTCCCTTTATTTTTTGAGCAGTGTATTTGATATGTAACTTTCTATGTATTTGTCTCTACTTGTTCTTATTGGGGTGTGTTGTTAAGAGTTTTTTTTTAATATGGGTGTGATCTCATTGGTCATGTAATCGGTGTATTATTTGTAATTGGTTTCGGAAATATTTAAAAGATCACAGAACCATGTCATAGTAGCTTGACAAAGAACGGTGGTTGGCATTGGAAACGTGTTGCTATGTGAATCCCCATGTACCTTGTGACCTCATCAGATGTTAAAATGATGTAATAACAACTTGGAATTTTTTAATACAACGTTTTTGGAGATGGAATTTTTCATTTCTTTTCTTGCAATACATTGTGCAGACTGCCGGTTGGGAGCTCTTATGACAGGAACTGCCCAAACCCGACCAGCTGATCACCCACTACCAGAACGTAATGGAATAACGCCAGGGGGCGCCAGAGAGCAGCATTCATAAAAGTAAAAGCTTGGTAACTTTTGAATGAAGCATAATTTTGAATCACTGTAAATTACAAAACTATTTATTTCCACCTTTTCTGGTTGGTTAACTGTATTCTTTATGGTGGCACAACCGCTTTGTTTACCCTTAATGCCATGTACTGTATATAGCTAGAAAATATTAGTGTCTGCTGTGTATGGGGCAATGCTGCGTTTAGGAGAAATTACATAATAAATTGTGCAGGCTAAAATTTGGGTCTAAAGTAACATATTAGCTGAATGGAATTTGACTTAATGGAATTTTTCACTTCTTTTTTTGCATTGATTCCAAGTGTGACCACACGTTGTTCCTGGCTTCAACACACTGAAATCCCTGGAGGGTGAGCTGACTTCCATTTGTTCTCTATTGTTATGCACCATGTACTCTTGGTCACAAGGCCCCCTGCTGTAAGCACAGAGTGTCTGTCATTCACCCCCTCCCCCTGTGCTCATAGCTGATCTCCAGGTGGGACACCTCCTCCCCCTGCTTCATAGCTGATCTCGGGGTGAGACACTCCCTCCCCATGCCCTCACAGCTGATCAACGGGTGAGATACTCCACTGCCCTCACAGCTCATCTCCGAGTGAGATACTCCACTGCCCTCACAGCTCATCTCCGAGTGAGATACCTCCCCCCCTGTGTTCACAGATGATCTCCAGGTGAGATACTCCCTCCCATTGTGCTCACAGCTCATAGCTCATCTCCAGGTTAGACACCCTCTCCCCCTGCGCTCACAGCTCATCTCCGGGTGAGATCATCTGCTTCACAGACTTGAGAGCCCGATAGCAGGGAAACACTTCCCATGCTTAGTCTGTGAAGCAGATGATCTCATCCAGAGCTGAGCTGTGAGCACAGGGGGAGGAGGTGTCTCACCCGGAGATCAGCAGTGAGCGCAGGGAAAGGGTTTATCTCACTCAGAGATGAGCTGTGAGGGCAGGGGAGTATCTCACTCGGAGATGAGCTGAGAGGGCAGTGGAGTATCTCACTCGGAGATGAGCTGTGAGGGCAGGGGAGTATCTCACTCGGAGATGAGCTGAGAGAGCAGTGGAGTATCTCACTCGGAGATGAGCTGTGAGGGCAGGGGAGTATCTCACTGGGAGATGAGCTGTGAGGGCAGGGGAGTATCTCACTCGGAGATGAGCTAAGAGGGCAGTGGAGTATCTCACTCGGAGATGAGCTGTGAGGGCAGGGGAGTATCTCACTCGGAGATGAGCTGTGAGGGCAGGGGAGTATCTCACTCGGAGATGAGCTGTGAGGGCAGGGGAGTATCTCACTCGGAGATGAGCTGTGAGGGCAGGGGAGTATCTCACTCAGAGATGAGCTGTGAGGGCAGGGGAGTATCTCACTCGGAGATGAGCTGAGAGGGCAGTGGAGTATCTCACTCGGAGATGAGCTGTGAGGGCAGGGGAGTATCTCACTCGGAGATGAGCTGAGAGAGCAGTGGAGTATCTCACTCGGAGATGAGCTGTGAGGGCAGGGGAGTATCTCACTGGGAGATGAGCTGTGAGGGCAGGGGAGTATCTCACTCGGAGATGAGCTGAGAGGGCAGTGGAGTATCTCACTCGGAGATGAGCTGTGAGGGCAGGGGAGTATCTCACTCGGAGATGAGCTGTGAGGGCAGGGGAGTATCTCACTCGGAGATGAGCTGTGAGGGCAGGGGAGTATCTCACTCGGAGATGAGCTGTGAGGGCAGGGGAGTATCTCACTCAGAGATGAGCTGTGAGGGCAGGGGAGTATCTCACTCGGAGATGAGCTGAGAGGGCAGTGGAGTATCTCACTCGGAGATGAGCTGTGAGGGCAGGGGAGTATCTCACTCGGAGATGAGCTGTGAGGGCAGGGGAGTATCTCACTCGGAGATGAGCTGTGAGGGCAGGGGAGTATCTCACTCGGAGATGAGCTGAGAGGGCAGTGGAGTATCTCACTCGGAGATGAGCTGTGAGGGCAGGGGAGTATCTCACTCAGAGATGAGCTGTGAGGGCAGGGGAGTATCTCACTCGGAGATGAGCTGAGAGGGCAGTGGAGTATCTCACTCGGAGATGAGCTGTGAGGGCAGGGGAGTATCTCACTCGGAGATGAGCTGTGAGGGCAGGGGAGTATCTCACTGGGAGATGAGCTGTGAGGGCAGGGGAGTATGTCACTGGGAGATGAGCTGTGAGGGCAGGGGAGTATCTCACTCGGAGATGAGCTGTGAGGGCAGGGGAGTATCTCACTCGGAGATGAGCTGTGAGGGCAGGGGAGTATCTCACTAAGAGATGAGCTGAGAGGGCAGTGGAGTATCTCACTCGGAGATGAGCTGTGAGGGCAGGGGAGTATCTCACTAGGAGATGAGCTGTGAGGGCAGGGGAGTATCTCACTCGGAGATGAGCTGTGAGGGCAGTGGAGTATCTCACTCGGAGATGAGCTGAGAGGGCAGTGGAGTATCTCACTCGGAGATGAGCTGTGAGGGCAGGGGAGTATCTCACTCGGAGATGAGCTGTGACGGCAGGGGAGTATCTCACTCGCAGATGAGCTGTGAGGACAGGGGAGTATCTCACTCGGAGATGAGCTGTGAGGGCAGGGGAGTATCTCACTCGGAGATAAGCTGTGAGGGCAGGGGAGTATGTCACTCGGAGATAAGCTGTGAGGGCAGGGGAGTATGTCACTCGGAGATGAGCTGTGAGGGCAGGGGAGTATCTCACTCGGAGATGAGCTGTGAGGGCAGGGGAGTATCTCACTCGGAGATGAGCTGTGAGGGCAGGGGATGTATCTCACTCGGAGATGAGCTGTGAGGGCAGGGGAGTATCTCACTCGGAGATGAGCTGTGAGGGCAGGGGAGTATCTCACTCGGAGATGAGCTGTGAGGGCAGGGGAGTATCTCACTCGGAGATGAGCTGTGAGGGCAGGGGAGTATCTCACTCGGAGATGAGCTGTGAGGGCAGGGGAGTATCTCACTCGGAGATGAGCTGTGAGGGCAGGGGAGTATCTCACTCGGAGATGAGCTGTGAAGGCAGGGGAGTATCTCACTCGGAGATGAGCTGTGAGGGCAGGGGAGTATCTCACTCGGAGATGAGCTGTGAGGGCAGGGGAGTATCTCACTCGGAGATGAGCTGTGAGGGCACGGGAGTATCTCACTCGGAGATGAGCTGTGAGGGCAGGGGAGTATCTCACCTAGAGATCAGCAGTGAGCGCAGGGGGAGGGGGTATCTCACTTGGAGATGAGGTGTGAGTGCAGAGGGAGGCCATGTCTCACCTGGAGATCAGCAGTGAGCTCAGGGGGAGGGGGTATCTCACCCGGAGATTAGCTATGAGCTCAGGGGGAGGGGGTATCTCACCCGGAGATCAACTGAGAGCTATGAGCAGAGGAGGAGGGGGTTTTCTGACCCAGAGGTGAGCTGTGAGTGCATTGGGAGGGGGTATCTCACCCGGAGATCAGCTGTGAGCTATGAGCACAGGGGGAGGGGGTGAATCACACACACTCTGTGCTTACAGCAGGGAGTGTTGTGACAGAGAATACATTTTGCATGCTGCGGGTAGAGAGCTCTTACGCAAGGAACTGCGCAAACCCGACCAGCTGATCACCTACTACCAGGACGTAGTGGAATAACGCCAGGGGGCGCCAGAGAACAGCATTTGAAAAATAAAAGCTTAGTAACTTTTGAATGAAGCATAATTTTGAATCACTATAAATTACAAAACGATTTATTTCCACCTTTTCTGGTTGGTCAATTGTATTCTTTATGGTGGCACAACCGCTTTAAGTTTAAAATTTCACATTTTTCTAAATTTTTAGAAAATCTGGGATATTTTCATGAATAACAACAAAACGTATTAATTTAAAATTTACCAGCTGCAACAGGTACAATTTGTTCCAAAAAGAAGATCAGAAATATCAGAATGACTAGCAGAAGCATTTCAAAGTTATTACCAAATAAAGTGACGTTTCAGATATGAAAAATGGGGCTGTCAGAAAGGTTAATACTGATTACCATGAGACAGGGTTAAGAAACATGAAATGGTAATGTGCAGTACATACCTATGCTCAAAAGTGCAGGCATATCATGCCAGTAATAAAAGGAAATACTGATTAGTCAGGGTGATAAAACAATGTATGTAACATGTAGGTGAGTGGTATGTATAAATATCTTTTTTTTTTTTCAGTGCCCAGCATAAAGTGACTACAAGAAGTAGGATTTTAGTTAATACCTCACTGAACACAAGAACAGTTTCCAAAATACTGACAAGACGGAGTTTCACAGAACATTTTTTTCACCCATAGCATGAAAGTAATGTTAATATTATAACTTTCATTACAAAATCTTCAGTTTTACCCAAATTCAGTGATGCACCCTACACCAAAACTACTACATGTAGTATTTTGTATGACCTCTATGATTGTTAAGGACAGCACCAAGTCTTCTACACATGGAACGAATAAGTTGGTGACATAAAGTAACATCTATCTCTTTCTATTCCTCCAGAACGACCATTTTAGAACCTGAATGTAGAGCCATTCTAACTTGTCTCTTCAGAATTCCTCGGTATGTCCTGCACTTCTGTGATGCGTGTTGGAGTACTTGTAAGATGTGTGCAGCTTATTCTTGTGATCTTTATGATATGTGCACATCTACTTGTGTGATTTGTGCACTGTGCTTGTGTGACATCTCTCAAGTCTGCGCTGTGCTTGTGTGACATCTCTCAAGTCTGCGCTGTGCTTGTGTGACATCTCTCAAGTCTGCGCTGTGCTTGTGTGACATCTCTCAAGTCTGCGCTGTGCTTGTGTGACATCTCTCAAGTCTGCGCTGTGCTTGTGTGACATCTCTCAAGTCAGAGCTGTGCTTGTGTGACATCTCTCAAGTCAGAGCTGTGCTTGTGTGACATCTCTCAAGTCTGCGCTGTGCTTGTGTGACATCTCTCAAGTCAGAGCTGTGCTTGTGTGACATCTCTCAAGTCTGCGCTGTGCTTGTGTGACATCTCTCAAGTCAGAGCTGTGCTTGTGTGACATCTCTCAAGTCAGAGCTGTGCTTGTGTGACATCTCTCAAGTCTGCGCTGTGCTTGTGCGATTTGTCTGGTGTGTGACAAGTGATTTTTTGATGTGTGCCTAACATGTTTTTATTGCATCAAATAATGTTGCTTAAAGTGAATTTCTGTTTTAATTCTTTTACTGCCCTTAGGCTTGCCCTAGAGAAAAACAATAAAATCAGGGATACTCTCAGGGTCAGCAATTCCTCTTCCGCTACTGCCCTGGTCTTTGTTTTCAGGCTGCAGCCGTGATGTCCTGACTAAAACACGTGACTGCTGGAGCTTAAAGGGGTTTTCCCACAAACAAAAGTTCATTTTAAAAATGGTCTGTGTCTGACCGTGTATGGAAAATACCACAGCTCCTGAGCGGAGGAGGAAGCCAAAGACAATACAGACATTACATCAGGGGATCACAAAGGATTCACATAGGATTCATTTTGAGAGGTAAAATATTGTTTAAACACAGGCAGTGAAATATTTTACCTCACAAAATGAATCAATCCTATGCGATCCCGTGCTGTAATGTCTGCATTGTATTTTGCAGCCTTCCCTGGTAGATGGAACAAGCTGCTGACCCTATGATTGGCTACAGTGGTCACATGAGATATTACCACTGCAGCCTGTAAACACGGACAGGCCAGGAGCACAAACACATCAATAGACTAGGTGAAAATGAGTAACGCTGATTTTATTATTTTTAGACTAGGTGAAAATGAGTAACTCTGATTTTATTATTTTTAGACTAGGTGAAAATGAGTAACGCTGATTTTATTATTTTTAGACTAGGTGAAAATGAGTAACTCTGATTTTATTATTTTTAGACTAGGTGAAAATGAGTAACGCTGATTTTATTATTTTTAGACTAGGTGAAAATGAGTAACGCTGATTTTATTATTTTTAGACTAGGTGAAAATGAGTAACGCTGATTTTATTATTTTTAGACTAGGTGAAAATGAGTAACGCTGATCTTATTATTTTTAGACTAGGTGAAAATGTGTAACTCTGATTTTATTATTTTTTTTCCCTAGCGCAAGCCGATGAGCACAAAAATAATTAAAATGAAAGTCCCCTTTAAGAAGGGGGGGGGCATACACAATTCTTGCACAGGGACCCTTTGGTCTCAGTGCCCGCCCCTGCATGAGACGTTATAATAATTCATAAATCATATGGTTTTGATTGGCTGCTCCTAGTAAGAACACAATAAAATAAGCTCTAGTGGGCTGTGTGCCCACTATGCATTTTTTAAGCGTTTCCGCAGCGGCAATTACGCTTAAAAAACGCTTGGTAGGAGGTCTGCAATGTTCCCCAATGATAATCCACATGTGCTGTGCACATGCTGCAGAAATTTCCGCTGCGGATTATTATTACGGAAAAAAGCGCAGCACTACCAACTATTTTGCGTAAGCGCAGCGTTTTTGCCGCCATTGACTTGCATTGAATCGCATAATATCCGCATGACTACATGAACACATGTGGAAATTAAGCAATTCAATGTGCGGATGGAGAAGAGGAGACTCTCATCCAGACCCGGGTACCATAGTACCTGTAAAAAAAAAAATTAAAATAAAAAAAAACATTATACTCACCTTCTGATGGCCTGCGGTCTTCTCTCCGGTGTGTCTTGGCTCCCCGGTGGCTCGTCAACGTCAGCGGTCATGTGACCTGTCACCTGACTAAATTACATCATGGAAGGTCCTTTTACACCACCGCGGGCCACCAGGGAGAACGGAGAAGGAAACCGGGGGCCATCGGAAGGTGAGTATAATGTTTTTTTTTATAGTTTTTACCATTTTTATTCTTTTTTTTTAACTAACTTGGTCACACGGTTGCATGGATTTATATAGTGTGACCAAGTTGTCAAGCACTTTTCCAAGCCAAAATCTTTTAGAAAACGCTTGACAACCCGCATGGGAAATCGCATGTGCTAAACGCGTGACAAACGCTTGTTCCGGGCTGAAAATACGCATGTAAAATCCACATGAGTTTTTTCTGCCAAGGAGATGCAGAAACGCTCAGGAAAAATCCAGAGCGTTTCTGCATTGTGGGCACATTGCCTAATAGTGGCAGTGGATCAACATACTTAATTCTCATCAATAGTAAGCAGTATAAATTAATATAACTTTGCTTAATATTTCCAGTAATATTCTTAAATTCAGTGTGTTGGTTTAGCCCTGCACTACAGTCACAGTATTTCATGTGAGCCCTTGAGAAAACTAATTGCCGACCCCCGATCCATGCTCTGTTAACCCCTTTACACCCCTTTACAGCATTTCTCACTGTTTCCGGCAATGTGATTGCCGGAAACAGAGGAGCACTGATCCTAGGCTGCAGATCAAAGAACACCTCCTTGTGACCGCCCGGTCACCTGTATTCAGGAACTCTGATTGGAGCAATCATTGGTGACATTGATTGCTCCAATCAGATTACCTGACTACCTCCACCTGTCACCACCCCATCATCTCCCTGTGACCGCCCTGCAGACCCTCACACTTGGTGAGGATTTCTACAGAGCGGTCACATCTGATGTGTCTGTGCTGGGCCTTGTAGTGCCACAGAATATTCTGTGACACTACAAGACCATTTTCTCACCTGTTCCAGTCGCTGCTGCTGCTGCTCCTGGATCTTCTGCTCCAGCGTCCTGGGTATCCTGCTCCAGAGCCTGCTGCTGATCCTGCTGCTGATCCTGCAGAGAAGACTTTGGTAAGTCTGTTCTCCCCTCATCCACCCCAATCCCCCCTCCCCCCTCTTTTTACCCCTCCCCCCCTACCACCATTTTTTTTTTTTGCGTCTGCAGCAGTCTCCAGCTCCGGTCCGAGTCTCCAGCTCCGCCCCCGGTTACCAGCGCCGGGCTCCGGCGCCGGGCTCCCAGTCACCAGCGCCGGGCTCTCGCTCCGGGCTCCCGGTCACCAGCGCCGGTCTCCTGCTCCGGGCACCGTCTCCTGTTCTGGTCCCGCTGCTGATCCTGTTGACCCCTTGGTAAGTCCATCTCTGATCTCCCCTCATCCACCCCAATCCCCCTCTCACCACTCCCCCATCTTTTTACCCCCCTTCCCACCCAATCTCCCTCACTTCAGTGTCCCTGTTAATTATCTCGGTTCTGGTCTCCAGCTCCAGTACCGGACTCCTGCTCTGGGCTCCCGGTCTCCAGCGCCACTCCCGGTATCCTGCTCCGGGCTCCTGCTCTGGGTCTTCTGTTCCAGTCCTGGTGACCCTTTGGTAAGTCCATCTCTGATCTCCCCTCGTCCACCCCAATCCCCCTCTACCCACTCCCCCATCTTTTTACCCCCCTTCCCACCCCAATCCGCCTCACCCCAGTGTCCCTGTTAATTCTCTTGGTTCTGTTCTCCAGCTCCAGTATCGGTCTCCTGCTCCGGGCTCCCGGTCTCCTGCTCTGGGCTCCCGGTCTCCTGCTCCACGCTCCTGGTCTCCAGCGCCGCTCCTGGTCTCCAGCGTCGGGCTCCCGGTCTCCTGCTCCGGGCTCCCGGTCTCCTGTCCTGGGTCTTCTGTTCCAGTCCTGCTGACCCTTTGGTAAGTCCATCTCTGATCTCCCCTCGTCCACCCCCATCCCCCTCTCCCCACTCCCCCATCTTTTTACCCCCCCTTCCCACCCCAATCCGCCTCACACCAGTGTCCCTGTTAATTCTCTTGGTTCTGTTCTCCAGCTCCAGTATCGGTCTCCTGCTCCGGGCTCCCGGTCTCCTGCTCTGGGCTCCCGGTCTCCTGCTCCGCGCTCCTGGTCTCCAGCGCCGCTCCTGGTCTCCAGCGTCGGGCTCCCGGTCTCCTACTCCGGGCTCCCGGTCTCCTGTTCTGGGTCTTCTGTTCCAGTCCTGCTGACCCTTTGGTAAGTCCATCTCTGATCTCCCCTCGTCCACCCCAATCCCCTTCTCCCCACTCCCCCATCTTTTTACCCCCCCTTCCCACCCCAATCCGCCTCACACCAGTGTCCCTGTTAATTCTCTTGGTTCTGTTCTCCAGCTCCAGTACCGGTCTCCTGCTCCGGGCTTCCGGTCTCCTGCTCCGGGCTCCCGGTCTCCTGCTCTGGGCTCCCGGTGACCAGCGCTGGTCTCCTGCTCCGGGCTCCCGGTTTCCTGCTCCAGGCTCCCAGTCTCCTGCGCCGGGCTCTTGGTCACCAGCACCGGGCTCCCGGTCACCAGCGCAGGGCTCCCGGTCACCAGCGCCGGGCTCCCGCTCCAGGCTCCTGATCCTGAAAGAAGAACAGAGAGGACTTTGGTAAGTCATCTCTGATCTCCCCTCATCCACCCCAATTCCCCTCTTCCCACTCCCCACACATCCGTGCGCACATCCAGCAGCCGCCGAGTATTGATCAGTGACATCGTTGCTGTTTGCACCACATACAGTATTTCCTTTTTCCACACACTCTAAAAAAAGTATTGACACACACACACTCTAAATAAAGTATTGACACACACGCACCACATACATAACAAACAATGTCCCGCTCATCCCAAACTTGCTATTCAGCGGAGGAGGCATACGCTATTCTTGCCACCGACACTGACAGCGAGGGCGAGGATCCCACATTTATTTATTTTTCCGACTCCTCGTCGTCTTCCTCTTCTTCCTCCGGTTCTGCTGGACTGCCCCGCCGTCGTCGCAGGAGAGACAATGATCCAGCGCTCCCCACTACTGATCCCATATGGACCTCGCCCCCCGAAAATTATGAACCACTGATTTCTGATTTTGTGGCGGAATCAGGAATCAAGTTTGACACCACCGGCCTCACAGAAATAGACTTTTTCAAAGTCTTTTTCTCTGAGGATTTTGTAAACCTCACGGTGGGCCAAACTAATTTATACGCTCATCAATTTTTAGAACAAAACTCCTCTTCATCATTTTCTAACTGGTCTCCTGGAGACACAGTAGAAATGATGAAGTTTTGGGGCCTGGTCCTTCTTATGGGGATCCTGAACAAGCCCGAGCTTCGGCAATACTGGAGTGTTGACGTTTTGTATAACACTCCAGTGTTCCGAATGGCCATGATCTGGAGACGCTTTCAGGCCATCCACAAGTTCTTGCATTACCAAGATAATGCAAGGTGTCCTGCACGAGATGACCCAAACTTTGATCGTCTTTTCAAAGTTCGGCCGGTCATCGAACACTTCAACAACAAGTTTGCTGAAGTGTACGTGCCCCAAAGGGACATCTGTGTGGATGAGTCCTTAATCTCTTTTAAAAGGCGGCTTGGATTGCGGCAGTACCTGCCCAGTAAGAGGTCCAGGTACGGGATCAAGCTGTATAAACTTTTTGAGAGTACCTCAGGGTACACTCACAAGTTTAGAGTTGATGAAGGGAAGGACTCCCGGATTGAACCCCCTGAATGCCTCCCCGTTCTGGGAGTGAGTGGGAAAATTGTGTGGGACTTGGTGCACCCACTGCTGGATAAAGGTTATCACCTCTTTGTGGATAACTTTTATACAAGTATCCTGCTCTTCAAGTCCCTCTCTGCGCGACGTACTGCAGCCTGCGGTACTGTCCGCAAAAATTAGAAAGGCCTCCCAAAGACGCTAATTGGGCAGCTGCTCAGAAGGGGTGAGAGCAGAGCCTAATGTAGCGACCACCTGCTGATGGTCAAGTACAAGGACAAAAGGGATGTCCTTTTGTTGACCACCATACATGGTGATGGCAGCACCCTCAGCTCTGTAAGAGGTTCCACTACACAGGTCGCCAAACCAGACTGTGTAGTGGGGTACAACAAGTACATGGGGGGAGTTGATCTTTCAGATCAAGTCCTCCAGCCGTACAGTGCTTTGAGAAAGGCCAAGGTATGGTATAAGAAGCTGGCCGTGCACATTGTACAGATGGCAATGCACAACGCTTTCCTTCTGTCACAATGTGCAGGCCAGACTTCTACGTCGTACCTTCACTTCCAGGAGACTGTTATCAAGGCCCTGATATTTGGCAGCGGAGACAGAGCAGGCCCTAGTAGTTCCAGAATTGAAGGACTGAGAATTGTACCAGGCCAGCATTTCCCAGGGCAGATCCCTCACAGCGGAAAAAAGGAAAGTCACAAAAGAGGTGCCGAGTGTGTTATAAAAGTGGAATACGCAAGGACACCCATTTATCAATGTGACAACTGCCCTGACAAACCTGGCCTGTGTATGAAAGACTGCTTCAAAAGGTACCATACTTTGATGGACTATTAAATTAATTTCTGACGTATGAGAACCTGACAAACACTACACAACTGACGTAGTGTTCGTCAGGTTGTCATACGTCAGTTGTGCAGTGCTCGTCAGGTTGTCCTACACAACTGATGTATAACACTACTGTTAGGTGTCGGTCTGGTGCTGGATTCGAAATGGGTCCAAGACCTTATATGGTCTCCCATTTCAGTCCAGCCAGGGCTGATTCTGCTCAGAATCACCATCAGCCCCAACGCCTAGCTGGTCCACGAGCACTGTTTATCTCCCAGGTAGTTGTGCCTAGCAATGTTAAGCCTGGGTTGCAGAAGGAGACAGGGCTTGTGGAATCTAAGTCCAGGATTTGCCGAACTGAGCATGTCCGTGACCTGGCGGATCATGATTGGTGGGTTGGCACTCACCTGACCCGGTGACCTGCCACCGCCTGATTGGTCCACGGGTAACATCACCAATGGCGCGTCGGTGGGCAGGGCTTAGTCTTTAAAAGACCCGCCCACAAACATGGCGACGCGCTCAGATCATTTTGCAAGTGTTGTTTGTGTGGACGAGTGTATTCCACGTGCTCTCTAGCTGCTCTCTCCGTGACCTGCCGATGCCAGAGTTAGCTCGGCTAATTAGCGTAGGTCACTCAGGCAGGCTTAGATTTGCTTAGGCAGGTAGCTACGTCTAGCAGCCTGGCTCAGCCAATGGGGTTTCCTAATACCTCGAGCAGCCTGCAGACACCCTGTCCACGGGTATCGCCTGTCAGCCACGTGGAGTAGTACCCTTCAGTCCGGTGGCACGCCGGCTGGAGGCACGTGTACCCATCGCGTAGTCACACACGCATCTAGCGCCAATCCCTACAGAGTAGCGCCTGTATCGAAGACAGGGCTACTGCTTTCCCTCCAGTCGCACGTCTCCCTGCAGTTCTTAGAGATTGTGTGAACCGCTGAAGCCCGCTCCGTGTGCATTAACACGGAGTGGTTCTTCAGTTAAGTAGGTGCTATCCCGGTCACTCTTCTCCCGTGCAGTTAACGGAGATAGAGCGAACCGCTACACCCGTTCCTGTGTGCGGTAACACGGAAGTTGGTTGCGTACCTTTCCACCCGGAAAGTGTTCGGCAGCAGTCCTCCAGGCTGAATCGCGGACCCCGGGGTCGGTTGCGTTCCATTTTAATAAAGTTGTCTGCAACCGCCCTCCTAACAACTACATTATAAAATTCAAAAATCAACTACCACTACCAAAAGGGGGGCACTTGTTGGGCATTTCCACTGTTTAGGCACATCAGGGGTTCTGAGAACGTGACATGACGCCCGCAGACAATTCCATCAAAGTCTGCGTTCAAAAGCGTCACTCCTTCCCTTCCGAGCCCTGACATGCGCCCAAACAGTAGTTTTCTCCAACACATGGGGTATCTGCGTACTTAGGAGAAATTGCACAACAACTTATGGGGTGCAATTTCTCCTGGTACCCTTGTGAAAATAAAAAAATTGGGGTCTAAAATAAAATGTTAGTGAAAAAAAGTTAAATGTTAATTTTTCCTTTCATGTTCAATTAATTGGTGTGAAGCATCTGAAGGGTTAATAAAGTTCTTGAATGTGGTTTTGAGCACCTTGAGGGGTGCAGTTTTTAGAATGGCGTCACTTTTGGGTATTTTATGTCATATAGACCCCTCAAAGTGACTTCAAATGTGATGTGGTACCTAAAAAAAATGTTTTTGTAAATTTTGTTGTAAAAATGAGAAATCGCTGGTCAACTTTTAACCCTTATAGCTCCCTAACAAAAAAAAATTTTGCTTCCAAAATTGTGCTGATGTAAAGTAGACCTGTGGGAAATGTTATTTATTGCAAAATTTTCGCCAAATTTCCATTTTTTTCACAAATAAACGCAAGTGATATCGAAGAAATTTTACCACAATCATGAAGTACAATATGTCACGAAAAAACAATCTCAGAATCAGGGGGATCCGTTGAAGCGTTCCAGAGTAATTACCTCATAAAGTGACAGTGGTCAGAATTGTAAAAATTGGCCCGGTCATTAACGTGCAAACCACCTTAGGTTGTAAAGGGGTTAAAGGGAATCCGTCAGCAGGTTTTTGCTATGTAATCTGAGGACAGCAGGAGATAGGGGCTGAAACACAGAATTCAGAGATGTGTCACTTGTCAAAGTGCGTGCGGTGTTGCTTAGTAATTGTCAAGGATTTATCACGAAGAGATTAACATTGCCGGACAACACTAGTCCAGCAACGCCCCCTGCTGTGATAAGCAGCACACCGTCTATGGACTTTGTACATGGAGAGCCTGGTGTGGGTGGGGACAGCTTTCTCAGCTCTGCTTCATTCTAAATCTAAAAGCTCTGATTGGGTCAGAACTGCTGCACCCAGTAATCTAAGTGATACATTGATAGATTCAGCTTCTATTTGTCTACATTACGCTCCTCTCAGATGAGTAGAAAAAACCTGCCGACAAATTCCCTTTTAGATTTTGTTGCCGGTGTCAAGCTATTGTTTATATGTACCTTTTATAAAACCTATAAAAAGTTTGGAATCAATAAAATATAAAGTCATAGATTTCATTATACCTTCTGAATGCTCGTAGAGTTGTCCGCTAGGCCCACTTGCACTGCAGATTTAAGAAAAAAAAAGACATTACTACATGCATGTAAGAATTATTAACTACAATAAAAAATGGTTCTTTCCTTAAAGGGAACCTGTCACCTGAAAAAAACACAATCAGCCTGCAGATATGGGGATAATCTCCAGATTAACCCTGCTCTGAACTTTATTTCTCCCGGCATCCATTGGATTCAGTCACCGCTCTGTGTATAGTGAGAAGTGGCTGCAAACACTCCCCCTGCACTGACTTACAGCAGCTCAGCAGTAGGGCCGGCTGTCAATCACTGCCGGGGACGAGGTTACAGCCGCCGCTCTCTATACAGAGAACGGTGACTGAACCCACGCCGGCGCCACCCGTGACTGAAACCAGAATGCTAAAAGGAGGAATAAAGATCATTACCTCATGACAGTAGGGGTCTAAGTGCTGGGCAGGTTCAGAACGCTATTAATCTGCAGATTAACTCCATATATGCAGAAAAATAGCTTCTTTCATGTCACAGGTTCCCTTTAAGGAAAGAAAAAATAATATTACATCAGTTGAGACACTAGAAAGACCTAGGTGTATTCTGACCATAGGAAGAATCACCAAATACCAAGGTTCAGGAAGAACCAAATAGAGGACAATATACAGTAGGTACGGAAAGTATTCAGACCCCTTTAAATTTTTAACTCTTTGTTTCATTGCAGCCATTTGGTAAATTCTAAAAAGTTCATTTTTTTCTCATTAAAGTACATTCTGCGCCCCATCTTGACTGAAAAAAAAACAGAAATGTAGAAATTTTTGCAAATTTATTAAACAAGAAAAACTGAAATATCACATGGTCATAAATATTCAGCCCCTTTGCTCGGTATTGAGTAGAAGCACTCTTTTGAGCTAGTAGAGCCATGAGTCTTCTTGGGAATGATGCAACAAGTTTTTCACACCTGGATTTGGGGATCCTCTGCCATTTTTCCTTTCTCCAGTTCTGTCGGGTTGGATGGTGAACGTTAGTGGACAGCCATTTTCAGGTCTCTCCAGAGATGCTCAATTGGGTTTAGGCCAGAGCTCTGGCTGGACCAGTCAAGAATGGTCACAGAGTTGTTCTGAAGCCACGCCTTTGTCATTATAGCTGTGTGCTTAGGGTCATTGTCTTGTTCGAAGGTGAACCAAGTCTGAGGTCCAAAGCACTCTGGTAGAGGTTTTCATCCAGGATATCTCTGTACTTGGCCACATTCATGTTTCCTTCAATTGCAACCAGTCGTCATGTCCCTGCAGCTGAAAAACACCCCCATAGCATGATGCTGCCACCACCATGTTTCACTGTTGGGATTGTATTGGGCAGGTGATGAGCAGTGCCTGGTTTTCTCCACACATACCGCTTAGAATTATCACCAAAAAGTTCTATCTTCGTCTCATCGGTCCAGAGAATCTTATTTCTCATAGTCTGGAGTCCTTCATGTGTTTTTCAGCAAACTCTATGCAGGCTTTCATATTTCTTGCACTGAGGAGAGGCTTCCATTGGGCCACTCTGCCATAAAGGCCCAACTGGTGGAGGGCTACAGTGATAGTTGACTTTGTGGAACTTTCTCCCATCTCCCTACTGCATCTCTGGAGCTCAGCCAGTGATCTTGGGGTTCTTCTTTACCTCTCTCAACAAGGCTCTTCTCCCATGATTGCTCTGTTTGGCTGGACGGCCTGGTCTAGGAAGACTTCTGGTGGTCCCAAACTTCTTCCATTTAAAGATTATGGAGGCCACTTTGCTTTTAGGAACCTTGGGTAATGCAGAAATTCATTTGCAACCTTAGCCAGATCTGTGCCTTGCCACAATTCTGTCTCTGAGCTCCTTGGGCAGTTCCTTTGAGCTCATGATTCTCATTTGGTCTGACATGCACTGTGAGCTGTGAGGTCTTAAACAGACAGGTGTGTGCCTTTTCAAATCAAGTCCTATCAGTTTAATTAAACACAGCTGGACTCCAATGAAGGAGCAGAACCATCTCAAGGAGGATCACAAGGAAATGGACAGCATGTGACTTAAATATGAGTGTCTGAGCAAAGGGTCTGAATACTTATGACCATATGATATTTCAGTTTTTATCTTTTAATAAATTTGCAAAAATGTCTACATTTCTGTTTTTTTTCAGTCAAGATGGGGTGCAGAGTGTACTTTAATGGGAAAAAAATGAACATTTTAGAATTTACCAAATGGCTACAATGGAAAAAAGAGTGAAAAATTTAAAGGGGTCTGAATACTTTCCATACCCACGGTATCTGTTTGCACTTAGCAGTGAGAGATGTCACCAGTAGCAGTGCAGGAAGGATTGTGAAATCTGGAGACAGATCCACTTTAACCATTCACATACACATACATGAAACCAAGTAAATTTAAAGGGGTTGTCTGGTCAAAAGTGATAAGTCTGCAGTCACTCTATGTGACTTCAGACTTATGAATCCCAACCCCCAGCACAGGCACTGTGCGATGCGGTGATTTGCCGGTATGAGACCTGGTAATGGAGGGTATGCATGTGTTATACATACCCTTGGCCAGTGGACAGGCCTCACTCTCCATACACTTGTATTGAGAAAGGCTGCGTCTTCTAGTCGAAGCTCCTACTGGCAATCCACGGCACTAGATAGGGCCTGGCCTCACTCCATACAAGTGAACGAAGCGAGGCGGCGCTGACTGGCCAGGGGTATGTATAACACATACATAGCCTCCGGTCCCGGGTCTCATATCGGCAAATCCCCATAGCGCAAAGTGCCTGCGCTAGGGGGATTCATGAGTCTGCAGTCACACAGTGTGACTGCAGACTTATCCATTTGGACCGGACAACCCCTTCAACATTTAGAACTTCAGGATATATGAGAAAAGAGGACAGCTTCTTGAGTAATAAATTACAAAGAGAAGAAAAAGTAACAGCACTGAAGGGGTTCACTATAAAGGGATGCTCATGTACAATACCAATAAAAAGTTTGAACACAACAGTTGATGAAATAGTTTACCTTCATTTTATTGGAATGGGCTCATAGGTCTCTGTGTCTCTGAAGGATGACAAGCTGGATGGCAGCGCTCAGCTTACTGTACTTGTCATTTAGTGTAAAGGATTTATTAAAAAAAATAATAGTGTTTTCATGCACCGTATCTTAAAAAAAGCCGGCCGGCAATTCAGCAGCGGTACCCGACAATTTAGAATAGAAAGAATAGAGCATTACACATAGATTAGATACATAGAAACATGTCAGTCACATATATAATAAGTACAGTGACAGTGTTGCTTACTGTACTTGTCATTTAGTGTAAAGGATTTATTTAAAAAAATAATAGTGTTTTCATGCACCGTCTCTTTAAAAAAGCCGGCCGGCAATTCAACAGCGGTACCCGACAATTTAGAACAGAAAGATAGAGCATCACACATAGATTAGATAGATATTATGTATGTGACTAACATGTTTCTAAGTACAGAGACAGTGTTGGTTACTGTACTTGTCATTTAGTGTTAAAATAAAGGATTTATTACAAAAAAAATTGGCGTAGGGTTCCCCGTAATTTTAGGCTCTAGCGGAGGTTAAGCAGACGACTGGGGCAGATGTTTGAAGTCTGGCAAGGGGGTAATACCCATGGAGCTTCCTAGGCTACTAATGTCAGCCCCCAGCTGAATACCTAGCCTTTACTAGCTATTAAAATGGGGGACCCCCCAAAAAAAATGACGTGGGGTCCCCCCTATTTTAATAACTAGCAAAGGCTAGGCAGACAGCTGGGGGCTGATATTAATAGCCCAGGAAGGGTGCCATGAATATTGGCACCCTCCCAGGCTAGAAACACCAGCCGTCAGCCGCCCCCAGATATTTCCTGATACCGGAAGGTATCACTCAACACTACTCATGAGCGATGACATTACTAAGTTACTGATGTTATCGGTTGTGAGTAGTGTTGAGCGATACCTTCCGATATCAGGAAATATAGTATGGATTGGATCGGACCGATACTCAAAAAGTATCGGATATCGCCGATTCCGATACCGGAAACCGGAAGTCAATGGGACACTAATATCGGAATGAAAATAAACCCTTTCTTTCCTTGTAGGTTAATTCTACATGAAGTAAAACAACTAAGAATAATGTAGAATGTATTATGCGAAAAGCCGGCAATTCAGCAGCGGCATACACCGGTACCTGACAATTTACAACAGAAAGAATAGAGCTTCACACATAGATTAGATAGATAGAAACATGTCAGTCACATATATATGAAGTACAGGGACAGTGTTGCTTACTGTACTTGTCATTTAGTGTAAAGGATTTATTTAAAAAAACAATAGTGTTTTCATGCACCGTCTCTTTAAAAAAGCCGGCCGGCAATTCAGCATCTGTACCCGACAATTTATAACAGACAGAATAGAGCTTCACACATAGATTAGATAGATAGAAACATGTCAGTCACACATATAAGAAGCACAGTGACAGTGTTGGTTACTGTACTTGTCATTTAGTGTAAAGGATTTATTTAAAAAAATAATAGTGTTTTCATGCACCGTCTCTTTAAGAAAGCCGGCCGGCAATTCAGCATCTGTACCCGACAATTTAGAATAGAAGGAATAGAGAATCATACATAGATTAGATAGATAGAAACATGTCAGTCACATATATATGAAGTACAGTAATAGTGTTGATTACTGTACTTGTCATTTAGTGTTAAAATAAAGGATTAATTTAAAAAAAAAATTGGCGTGGGGTTCCCCTTAATTTTAGTCTCTAGCGGAGGTTAAGCAGACAGCTGGGGCAGATGTTTGAAGCCTGGGAAGGGGGTAATACCCACGGAGCTTCCCAGGCTACTAATATCAGCCCCCAGCTGAATACCTAGCCCTTACTAGCTATTAAAATGGGGGACCCCCCCAAAAAAATGACGTGGGGTCCCCCCTATTTTAATAGCTAGCAAAGGCTAGGCAGACAGCTGGGGGCTGATATTAATAGCCCAGGAAGGGAGCCATGAATATTGGCCCCCTCCCAGGCTAGAAACACCAGCCGTCAGCCGCCCCAGAAATGGCGCATCCATAGGATGCGCCAATTCTGGCACTTAGCCTCGCTCTTCCCACTGCTCTGTAGCGGTGGCAGTGGGGTAATAGGGCTGGGGTTGATGTCAGCTTATAATGCCAGCTGACATCAAGCCCAGGTTAGTAATGGAGAGGCGTCTATAAGACACCCCCATTACTAACCCCATAGTGAAAGTTAAAAAAAAACCACAAACACCCAGAATAAAGTCCTTTAATTGAAATAAACACACAATTCTTTATTGTTCTAAATTAAACCATACTTACCGTCACGCCCATTCCAGCTGAAGCCAACGATCTCCTGCAATAAAAGAAAAACAATAAACCAACATCATCCTTACCTTTCCATGGTTCCCACGACGGCTCCAGCTCTGCTACATTGAGATGACAGGCTGGACCGCAGCAGAACGCTGCCATCCAGCCTGTCATCCCGCAGACACTGAGAAGCGCAGGCATGCTTGCGCTCCTGTGTCTCTCTGTGACGGCATCCAGATGAGCCGACAATGAACTCGGCTCACCTCATGCACGTCACTGACAGCGTGGGAGAATTCTCACGCTGAAGCGCTGAGTGCAGGAGAATTTTCCCACGCTGTCAGTGACGTGCATGAGGTGAGCCGAGTTCATTGGACATGACCTCACCTCATGCACGTCACTGACAGCGTGGGAAAATTCTCCTGCACTCAGCGCTTCAGCATGAGAATTTCCCCACGTTGTCAGTGACGTGCATGAAGTGAGCTCATGTCCAATGAACTCAGCTCACTTCATGTACGTCACTGACAGCGTGGGAGAATTCTCACGCTGAAGCGTTGAGTGCAGGAGAATTTTCCCACGCTGTCAGTGATGTGCATGAGGTGAGCTGAGTTCATTGGACATGAACTCGACTCATCTTTATGCCGTCACAGAGACACACTAAGGAGCGCAAGCATGCCTGCGCTTCTCAGTGTCTGCGGGATGACAGGCTGGATGGCAGCGTTCTGCTGCGGTCCAGCCTGTCATCTCGATGTAGCAGAGCTGAAGCTGTCGTGGGATCCATGGGAAGGTAAGGATGAGGTTGGTTTATTATTTTTCTTTTATTGCAGGAGATCGTTGGCTTCAGCTGGAATGGGAATGATGGTAAGTATAGTTTAATTTAGAACAATAAAGAATTGTGTCTTTATTTCAATTAAAGGACTTTATTCTGGGTGTTGTGTTTTTTTTAAATACTTTACTAGAAATTCATGGTGGTCATGTCTAATATTGGCGTGACCCCATGAATTTCGGGCTTAGGGCCAGCTGATAATGCCAAGCTGGCCTTAACCCCTTTATTACCCAGTGAGCCACCGGACCAGGGCCCTGGATGAGTTGGGTACAGCGCCAGAAGATGGCGCTTCTATGAACGCGCCATTTTCCGGGGCGGCTGCGGACTGCAATTTGCAGCGGGTGGGGCCCAGAAAGCTTGGGTCTCCCTGCGCTGCAGATTCCAGCTGCCTAGTTGTACCTGGCTGGACACAAAAATAGGGCGAAGCCCCACGTATTTTTTTTTTTTCATTATTTCATGAAATTCATGAAATAATTAAGAAAAAAAGGGCTTCCCTATATTGTTGTGTCCGGCCAGGTACAAATAGGCAGCTGGTGGTTGGGGGAGCCCGTTCCTGCCTGCTGTACCTGGCTGGACACAAATATAGTGCGAAGCTCCACGTCAATTTTTTTTTAATTATTTCATGAAATAATTTTTTAAAAAAAGGGCTTCCCTATATTGTCGTGTCCGGCTAGGTACAAATAGGCAGCTGGTGGTTGGGGGCAGCCCGTTCCTGCCTGCTGTACCTGGCTGGACACAAATATAGGACGAAGCCCCACATCAATTTTTTTTAAATTATTTCATGAATTTTCTGAAATAATTAAAAAAAAATTGACGTGGGGCTTTGCACTATATTTGTGTCCAGCCAGGTACAGCAGGCAGGAACGGGCTGCCCCCAACCACCAGCTGCCTATTTGTACCTGGCCGGACACAACAATATAGGGAAGCCCTTTTTTTCTTTATTATTTCATGAATTTCATGAAATAATTAAAAAAAAAAATACGTGGAGCTTCGCCCTATTTTTGTGTCCAGCCAGGTACAACTAGGCAGTTGGGGGATGGAATCTGCAGCGCAGGGAGACCCAAGCTTTCTGGGCCCCACCCGCTGCAAATTGCAGTCCGCAGCCGCCCCGGAAAATGGCGCGTTCATAGAAGCTGGATGCTATACCTGGCTGGCATACAAAAATATGACAAAGCCCACGTCAAAATTTTTGGGAAAAATTAATTAAAAAATAAATAATAATTTAGGGACTGCATCTTTATTAACTCATCAAATGTCATTTAGTGTTAAAATAAAGGATTTATTTTAAAAAAAATTGGCGTGGGATCCCCTATAATTTTAGTCTCTAGCGGAGGTTAAGCAGACGGCTGGGGAAGATGTTTGAAGCCTGGGAAGGGGGTAATACCCACGGAGCTTCCCGGGCAACTAATATCAGCCCCCAGCTGAATACCTAGCCCTTACTAGCTATTAAAATGGGGGACCCCCCAAAAAAATGACGTGGGGTCCCCCCTATTTTAATAGCTAGCAAAGGCTAGGCAGACAGCTGGGGGCTGATATTAATAGCCCAGGAAGGGTGCCATGAATATTGGCCCCCTCCCAGGCTAGAAACACCAGCCGTCAGCCGCCCCAGAAATGGCGCATCCATAGGATGCGACAATTCTGGCACTTAGCCTCGCTCTTCCACGCTGCCCTGGTGCGGTGGCAGGGGGTAATAGGGCTGGGGTTCATGTCAGCGCCAGCTGCCATGAAGCCCAGGTTAGTAATGATGGGCGTCTATAAGACACCCCCATTACTAACCTACAAAGTGTTAAAAAGAAAAAACACACTACACCCAGAAAAAAATAATTTATTTGAAATAAAACACACCATTTTATTTAATTCTTAGTTTACTAAAAAAAAATAGTTACCTGTCCACGTTCCTGCGCTGATCTCCCATGCACAGCTGTCACATCTGGAGAAGGTGACAGCTGTGCATGGCTGCTGTAAGCTCACGCTGCCGGGAACACGTCCGCTCCCGGCAGCGGGAGCCACTGACTGAGGTCACCGGAGTGCATTCAGGCAGCGCAGCTCCGGAGACCTCCTTTACGGCACTGCTGTACCATGGGAATTTCTCACGATACAGTAGGGCCGTAAAGCAGCTAACCGGAGCAGCGCTGCCTGAACTCCGGCGAACCCGCTTATGCAATGACGGGGCTGCTTTACGGCCCCATCATTCTAGCGGCGGCAGCGGTTCAGAGCGGTCACATTCTATGTGGCTGCTCTGAAATGGAGATCTTCGTGGGACACTCGTGGACTACTACGGAGGGGTAAGGATAAGGTTGTGGTTTATTATTTTATATTTTATTACAGGAGATCGATGGCTTCGGGGAATTAGGTGTCTAGGTGAGTATAGGTGTAGTTTTTTATTTTTTACTTTATTTTAGGTGGCGTTCGGCGGGGACAGGTAATGTATGAACTAATTTCTTTTAGGTAACCACTGGCCACCAATGACATGTATCTAACATTTATTGGGGACACAGTAGTGCAATTTAAATAGCAGGATCAGGCTGATGGGAACTACTGCTCCCATCAAGCTGATCCTGCTGGCACGAGTGGACGGGGGACAGACATAGGCCGATGGGAGTAGTAGTGTCACATCGGCCTATGTCTGCCTGCACGCACACACCCGCACACATCGCACAGACACCGCACACACCCGCACACATCGCACAGACACCGCACACATCGCACAGACACCGCACAGACATCGCACAGACACCGCGCACACCCGCACACATCGCACAGACACCCACACACACCAATCATGACGGGTCTGGGAGGTGTGGCTGACCTGTGCGGCCGTGGGAAAGTTCATGTGAGCTCATGCAGTCAAGCATGAACTCACATGAACCCTCTGAGGGCAACGCGGCGACTTCAAATGAACAGCTGATCGGCATCAGCTGATACCTCAGCTGTTCATTTGAAATATCCGGCGGGAAAGCGCAGCACAGAAAGGGAAAGCCGGCGGTGAAGTCTTTTCACTGCCGGCTTCCCCGCCCGGGTCCTTCGCTCCCCGCTCCTTGGTGCTGTGCTCCCCGCCCGGTCCTAACTTACGATCGGGATGGGAGGTGGCGAGGGGAGCGGAGGATCGGGGTGGGAGGCTGCGGGGAAGCAGTATGGGACTGTGTGAATGTTTAAAAGCTGGCGGCTTTTTACCGCCCGCCGGCTTTTAAACAATCAGGAGAATTCTCTCACGCTGGGATGGCGTTCTGATGACAGGCTGGATCTCAGCTGAGCGCTGCCATCCAGCTTGTCATCCTTCAGAGACACTGCAGAGCACAGGCATTATGGGAACTTCCGATTCCGGTATTCGATATTGTAAAAGTATCGGAATTAAGTATCGGAATTCCGATACCGCGAATATCGGCCGATACCCGATATTTCAGTATCGGAATGCTCAACACTAGTTGTGAGACATAACCGGGAGTGACCTATGAAGCATGGTTCTCAAAACGACGCTCCATAGCTTGCTGTACAGAATCGTTAGATGTCGTGGGAACCCCAATGGGTTACGTCGCAGGTGCAGAGATTGTAATTTAAAAATAAATTGGCGAATGAGCGAGAGTTTCTTCCTTTTATTTATTTAACTTTCCTTTTATGTCTTTCAGGTTCCCATTTTTGGACTTCTTCTGATTGGCTGGATTACGTTGGATCTTCATGTTTTTTTTTTGCTTTTTAATAAATAGGTGAACGAGGTGTGGGGGAGTGTTCTTTAAAATAAACCATGTTTTCCTGTGTGTGTGTTTTTTTTTATTTTTTATTACTGGGTTAGTAATGGGGGTGTCTGATAGACACCACTCCATTACTAACCCTTGGTTTTGATGCCAGCTGACATTACAAGGCTTAAAATGACAAATCCCGTCACTCATGTGGTTGATTAAAAGTTCTTTTTAATGGAGGTCCACATACAAAACATTTCAGCCCATCCCAGACTTTTGTCAATCATTACATTACAAAGCTGACATCAACCTGATAAAACTACTACCCCAATTGCCACTGCACCATCGCAATCAGGAAAAGCCAGCAAAGAGCCTGAGTTGGCGCATCTCATCGATGCACCAATTCTGGGGTAACTGCAGGCTTTTATTTTTAGGCTAGGAAAGGGCCAATATCTATGGACCTTCCTATCTTGTTAATACAAGAGCACACCTCTGTTCTTTACATAGGCTGGTTATAAAAAGTAGGGGGGAACATACATCATTTTTTTTTATTTATTTATGATATGCATGTGTTTTTGGGTGCATTTGCGCTGTGAAAACACACGTTACAAAGTGTGTTCTTTTTTTACTGCAGTGCTGTTGGAAAGTTCTCACCGCACATGCGTTAATGTCAGTGAGGTGAACAGAGTTCATTGGATAAGGACTCCGATGACCTTTCTGCCAGCACGGGAGACACTGAGGTGCGCAAGCTTGCACAGCTAATTGTCTCTGCAGGATGGCAGACTGTATAGTCGTATCTTGCGACAATACAGCCTGCCATCTTGATGTAGCAGACCTAGACCTGTCGCGCAACAAATGGATGATTTTATTCACGTCAGGGACAGGTGAGGATGATGATGCTTTATTATTTTATTTCAATTGACATCGGCTTCAATGGAATGGGTGTTATGTTATTAGTTAAATTTAGATTTATTAAAGGAGTCTATGTGTTTCTTTCAAATAAATTAATTGATTCTAGGTATTTAAAAATTGAGCGGCACTCGCAAGGTCCGAGAGCCGTGTGATTTTATTTTTCTCGCACCCATTGACTTGCGATTTTTTTTCTAAGTCCGATTTCAGCTGTGAAAAAAATCACAGATGAGCTGTAACTCATAAATTAATATTGGTCAAAGTAGAATCCAATTTTTTATCGGATTGCACTCGTTCGTTTTCCTTGAAAATGAATGTGAGATAAAACATTTCCCTGCCTGTTTTTAAAAAATGTTTTACCTCAAAGAAAGAATTTTTTGTGATCCAGTCCTGTAATGTCTGTAGACTCTTTTGCGTCTCCCCCTTCCCAGGAGCTGTGGAATTATCTGTCCATGTCCCTGTACCGTCAGACAAAGCCATTACACAGTACACAGCAGGGGCCCATTTATAAGATTAAATAAAATGTTCCTGTGCTGAGATAAACACATCCAATTGTGGAATTTATTATTATCAAGATCTATTGATTAAAATGAACTTTGCGGGTAAACCCCTTTAACTTTTTTACTTTGGCTGTGTTCACACATGTTGTGTTTTTCAGCTTCAGAAAACTGCATCAAAACACAATCTCTGGCAGGAAATCAGCTGTGTCAAAAACGTTTTGCTGCGTTTTTTGAGTTTTTTCAGCGATTTTTTTCACTGTCCTGTCTCTATTTATGCATGTACATAAAGTTCTGTTAAAAAAGAACCCCATTCTATTTCACCATCAAAAACGCTGCTGCAAATTTTAGTGCATTTTTTCAGCGTTTTTTTCACCACTGTATAAGGATGCGATTTTCCTCCAAACTATCAGTAATTAATGGGGGAACTCTCCTACACCTCTATTGAGGTCCGATATTAACTATTAACATCAAACTTGACTATTAATAATTAATTTCCACTAACGTTATCTGAGCCCTATACTATATACCAACTGAGACAAAACCGTGTGCTAATAAAAGGTATTTATTACACAAAAGTCTACAGTTAATATACTACTATGTATCACACTAACACAGTACACAAAACGGATTCACAATTCCCAATTACCTAATATATTTTCCACCCACGTTTGCTAATCACTCATGCAATATCGGCCCACCCAACTATACCAACTTTGCCTATATATATCTATCAATATCTAGGAGGGTTAGTACAGGGTATGTAGGGCTAGTAAGTAAAGAAGTTACAGGGGAAGAGAGATACTCAGCCATGTGTTGTTATGTCCATCTTCAAGAGTCTAAGGGGCCCTAGCACATGTGGATTCTGGGGTTTTAAGTCCAGCCAGTGTCCAGCTTCATGTCACAGGAAATGATGTATTATTCCCTGCTCACTGGCTAAGGTCTTTGTTCAAGTCCAACCATACTCGCAAAACCTGTTTTAGCACATGGCTGGACATTCTATTGAAACCTCCCCCAGCAGCAAACAGACTGAAACACATGGGGAGATGTGGGGCCAATATATACATGTATACTTATCTGCAAGCATGGCTAGCATGTATATACATGTACAACCTGGGACACTTCCCTTTACAACCACCCATTATTTCCCATGGGTGAAAAAACACTGACAAAAATGCTGAAAGAAGTGACATGCTCTATTTTCCAAAAACCCAACCAAGGCACAAAATACACAACAACAAAAAAGCATGATGTGTGAACAGACAATTCTGGTTTCTCATAGACTTTGCTGGTACTGCAAAACACAGCTGAAAATTTGCATAAAAATCTGCAGCAAAAAATGCTAAAAAAAACACAACATGCGTGAACATAGCTTTTAAGTGAAGTTTAACTTGAACTTATTATATGTTGTCAAAATTACTCACAAAACGTCGCTTTCAAAAGCCACAAAAGACGACGGAGGGGTTTCCTCATTTCTTGTGAATTTCTTTCTGTAGAAACATACAAATCAAGGTCTGTGTTAAGAGTCAAAGTGAAAAGAAAAATACTATTTTAAATGATAAAACCATCAAGGTAGAGGGAGTTGTACTTGCAAATGTGGAGTGAAGAAATGTTCATTGTTCTCATGGGTCTTAATTCACCAACAACGACTTGGATATTGCATTTTACCTAACCAGGTGGGGGTCAGAAAGGGCAGATAGACACCTACACCATCACAAGACCCTACAATTACCATGAAAGGCAGCACCCACCACTTCCTCACTGATACCTCTCCTAGATAAGAGCGGTCTATGCGGTATGCAATGTATCGTCCTTCAGGGAGCGCTTCTTCCCAGACCATTTCAAGGTCTCCAGCATATCCAACTCCTTTTGAGTACCAGCCTACTGCTCCAATCATGCATTCCCCGTCACCTCTTTTGCCATACTTACGGATGCAAAGTCTGCTTCCAATATCACGGGCTGGAGTAACTTGTAAGTTTCGTAATAGTGAGATCACAGATGTCTATGCAAGCACCGTGTAACGCATGTTACACAAGTCTTGAATGGTGGCTCAAAAAAAGATGAAGAAGCATCAACTTCAATATCATCATAAGAAGCGTCGACACAAGTTTGCAAAAAGGTATGAAAAGTGAACTGTAGAAGATAGGAAACGGGTGGTTTGGAGCTATGGGACAAAAGTCAATAGACTAGGCTATGATGGGTGCAAATGGGTCTGGAAGAAACAAAGGAAAATGGGGCTAACGGATGGAGAAATTGAAGGAACTGTCAAGTTCGGTGAAGGAAGCCTGATGATATGGGGTTGTTTCACAGCTAAAGGCGTTGGATACTTTACCAGAATCAATGGTGGTCTCAATGCTGAGCTATATGTGAGTATCCTACAAGACGAATTACTTTGTACACTCGAGTACCATCGGTATGAAAAGGACAACATAGTGTTCCAGCAGGACAACGACCCAAAGCATACGTTGAGATTGGCAAATAAATGGTTCAATGACAATGAAGTCAAAGTGCTGGATTGGCCCCCACAGACCTCAGACCTTAATCCAATTTAACACTTGTGGGTAGAATGGAATAAAAAACTATATACATATCCAAGCGAGTCGAAGAGCATGCACCAACTGGGAACATGTAAAAGAGAACCGGAATTAGATGTCGGTCAAGACATGTTTGAATCTGATCGAGAGCATGCCCAGAAGGATTCAGGCAGTGTTGAAAGCCAAAGGTGGATTTACAAAATACTAATAAAATAATAAAAAATTGTATTTAGATTTTTAGGAGCAAAACAGTAACAGTGCAGTGACATGACAAGAATCTGCATAATTAATCATATGCTAAATAGTTGCAACTCAAGTTTATATATGAGATAGACAAGATGATTGTCTATAAAATGAGGGTAGTGTCACAATAAAAGAAGTAGTGGATGGTGAGATATGGAGCCTGAAAGTCAAAAGTTCAAAACATTGATACTCTTTTGCTCTTCACTGTATTCATGTGCAGTTGGTGGTTCTGGCGATGTATTCAATTAATAATGATGGTTCCAGTGCTATATTCAATTACCGATTATGGTTCTAATAATGAATTAGTGTATTAATGGTTGTTTTGGTGCTGTATCTAAGTACTGATGATGATGCTGGTGCCATTCATGTACTGATGGAATGTTCTGGTGATGTATTCATTTAATGATCATGGATCTGGTGCGGTCTTCCCTCATTAAAAACAAATTAAACAATTAAAAAAAATTTGGTATGTCCACATCCTTAAAAGTCTGATCTATCAAAATATAAAAAGAACTAACATATGCAGTAAAGAGAAAAAAAAATAGCAGAACTACTTTTTTGTGTCACCACACCTCTTACAGCAAAAAGCCATCCAAATGTATGCACCCTGAATTGATAGCAATAAATATTTCAACTTACTATGCAAAAAACAGCCCTCACATAGCTTCATAGATATATTTTTATTGTTCTAACAGGTCCTAAAAAAAGCATCACAAGCTAAATGTTGTTTTTTTTTAACAAAAATAAGAATCTCTGAAAGTTAGGGATTACTGTAATCACAAAGACCTGGAGAATCATGTTCACACGTCACTTTTACCACATAAAGAATATCTTAAAAGCAAAACCTAAAAAACAATGATGGGATTGTGTTTATTCACTGCAGGTATACCATGAACTGCTGGGAGGGGTGCCACTTGAATTTTCGCCTTGGGCACCAAAAAAAAAGCTAGAATCAGGCCTGTCCCCACAGATGTTAGGAAGCTAACCGATTCAAGCCAAAATCACCGGGTTTAGCCAACTTCTATCTCATGAGTCTGAGGGCATTTAGAATTAAATAACTTTTTGATCGCTGGGCATCAAAACAGCTCAGACCCCAAGTGATAAAGTCACAATATGATGCTGTTTTTCAGTTACAGTATGGTGGTTCTAAAATCATGTTATAAAAGTATAATTTAGTAACTATATGGCAGTATTAGTTACGGTATTAACCACACATGGTATAGAGAGATTCAGTAATGCTATGGTGGTATGTGGTGGTACTGTTCAATCAATACAATCAATATAGTTGAGGATTTCTATCCTTTAACCCTTTCACGACCTTGGGATTTTCCGTTTTTCGCTCCCCTTTTTCCCAGAGGCATAACTTTTTTATTTTTTAATATGTCCCTGTGATGGTTTATTTTTTCTGGGACGAATTGTAATTTTGAACGACATCATTGGTTTTACAATGTCGTGTACTGGAGAAAAAGGAAAAAATTCAAAAGTGCGTCAAAATTGCAAAAAAAGTATAATTCTACACTTGTTTCTTGGTTGTTGTTATTTTACCATGATCACTAAATGCTAAAACTGACCTGCAATTATGATTCTCCAGGTCATTATGAGTTTGTAGATACCAAACATGAATAGGTTATTTTTTTTAAAGTGGTGAAATAAATTCCAAAGTTTGTAAAAAAAATTATAATGGCACCATATTCCGAGACCCGTAGCGTCTCCCTTTTTCAGGATCTGGGGCTGGGTGAGGGCTTATTTTTCGCACGCTGAGCTGAAGGTTTTATTGATAATATTTTTAGGTAGATATGTTTTAATCGCCGGTGATTGCGTTTTATTGCGATGTTGCAGCGACCAAAAAAACTTAATTCTGGTGTTTTGATTTTTTTTCTCGTTACACAGTTTACCATTTGGATTAATTCTTTTTATATCTTGATAGATCGGGCGATTCAGAATGCAGCAATATATGTATATTTTTGTTTTATTATTCATTTATTTTGAATGGGGCAAAAGGGGGGTGATTTGAACGTTTATATTTAAAAAAAAAAATAATTTTTTTTTTTTACTTTTTTCTGGCCTTAATAGTTTCCTTAGAAGACTTGAAGGTGCCTTCATCCGATCACTTGTGCTACACATGGTTAAAATGATCATCTGCTATGAGCGATGGCCAACGGGTAACGCTCATGGCAAATCGGCACATGATCCTGCTAAAAAACAGATTGCAGTAAAAAAGAAAACTATTTAAGACATTCCCGTCCTTATTTGAATGAACTAATTTTGCATTGTATCTTTTCATTTTTTATCACCCCTAACAAATCCAAAAACAGGTATAACTACCAGACATGTGAACATAGCCTTACAATACAATGTAACGAATGATAGTCGTATTTAGTGCTTACGTTGGCTGCACCTCCTCCTCACTGTCGTCCTCAATAATTGGACGCTTTCTGCCTCTTATTCTGGACGTCCTTCCTAAAATATATAACAAAACTGATTATGATTCTCATTCACCTCCAGATTTACACATCATCAGAGAAGCAGTCTCCACCTCTCACCATGGAAGAAGCAGAACCTATTACACACTGTAGGGATAAAATTATTGGGACACATACACATTACTCCTGGAGGAAATTTTATGACATTCCTTTTTAAATCCAGGGTCATTAACATGGAGTTGATCTCCCTTTGCAGCTAATAAAGCTTCCACTCTAAAAAAAAAAATTGGGGATATTTCTGTGCAATTTGTTGTCCATTCTTCCAGAAGAGCAGTTATCAGGTCAGACACTGATGTTGGACAAGGGGACCTGGCTTGTAATCTCTGGTTAATCCAAAAGGTATCTATCTGATGGAGTTGAGGTTAGGTCTCTTGAAGGGTCAGTCATGTTCTTCCACACCAAACTCACCCAGCCATGTCTTATTTGAACTTTCATGAACTGACTTGTGACAACATATGACAGCAAGATGCTGAATTCAGGGAGCTCTTTAGAACGAGCCATTTTATCACAACTGTTCGCACAGGCAGACTACATGCTTAGATGCTGGATTTTATACCCATGGCAATGAACCAAAAGAGAAAACCTTAATTCAATGATTAAGAGGTGACTTTTCATACTTGTTCACACAGTGTGTAAAGCTTCCTTCACATGTACATGTTTTCAGCACGTGTGGCATTCGCTTTCACATGCATTGAAGACACGTATGCACACATACCTATCATAATCTATGGAGATCTTTGCATGAGACCCGTCCGCATGGATTACAAGGGCCAATACACATTTCGGGCTCCGTGTGAAACATCCTTGTGACAACCGTGTGCTGTACATGTTTAACATTGCAAAGTATAGGAGAAGCTTTGGAATTGATATTTAAGTCATGGTGGAAAAAAAATGAATTGCACACGGATGGAACACTGATGGCACACGGATGACACACTGATCCAAAATACTTATGACACCGGTACCATTTTTCCAGTATCGGTATTATATGGACATGTGAAGGGTGGTTTAGTCAAAGGAATCTGTTAAACATGTCGTCGGTCGGGTAACAAACCCTGAGCTGGAGGTTTTCAGGAGGCAGACACAGAGCTTTTCCCCAGGATATTGTAACTTAGTTTTTCCTCTCCTTGTAACAAGAATCATAACCTTTCTAATATTTCGACATAGCCGCAAGAGGGCTTGTTTTTTGCAGAACACCACTTATTCTATGAAATAAGTGGAAACGGTGAGGAAAAAAACTGTAATTCCACATTTTCTTTTTCAAGGTTTTGTACTAGCGCCACTTAGGGTATGTGCACACGATGCAGAAATGCTCAGGATTTTTTCCTGAGCGTTTCTGCATCTCTCTGGCAGGAAAAAACGCATGCGGATTGTACATGCGGATTGTACATGCGGTTTCCTGCCAGGGACATGCGGATGTGAAGCTTTCTTCACTTGCATTTCCGCATGCGGGTTGACAAGCGCTTCCCAAGAGATTTTAGCATCACTTGGGGAAAGTGCTTGTCAACTTCACACTATATAAATCCATGCAAACGGCATGGATTTATATAGTATGTGAATGTCAAAAAATAAAAAATAAATATATACTTTACCCTCTGATGGCCCCCGGTGTCCTGCTTCATCGGTCCCGGCTGCCGGCAGTGAAGACTGTAGGACCTTCCGACGTCAGCGTCACGTGACCCGTCACATGACTCTGACATCAGCGAAGGTCCTTCATTCAACCGCAAAGTGCCCGGGAAGCCTGGAGGACGCTGCGCGGGCCGTCAGAAGGTGAGAATATATGTTTTTTTATTTTATTCTTTTTTTTTTAATGGTACCTGGGTCTGGATGAGAGTCCTCTCCTCCACACCCGGGTACCATCCGCACATTAGACCGCATGAAAAGCGCATCAACATATACAGTGATGCGGATTTCATGCAGTCTAATGCAAGTTAATGGCGGCAAAAGAGCAGCGTTTCCCCAAAATTAATTGAAATGCTGCGGATTTTTGACCGCAGCGTTTACGCTGCGGAAAAATCCGCATCATGGGCACAGTACATGCGGATTTCAATTGGGGAACATTGCTGCCCTTCTACCATGCGTTTTTCATGCTTTTCCGCGGCGTTTACGCAACTGCAAAAACGCCGCGGAAACGCACGAAAAACGCATCGTGTGAACTCAGCCTTACTTTGTGCTAATCTAGTGGTGATCTGTTACCTTTGCTCTATGGGTCAGTATGGTTACGGGAAACCAAATCTATATATTTCTATTCATGATTTACTAATTAAAAATAAAATAAAACATTTACAAAAACAATTTGGCTTTTGTCACCATATTCTGAGAGCCATATATATATTTTTTTAAAGTGGTCATCCGGCAGTCAAGGTAACCCTTCGTCAATGTGCATTCATACTGCACGGTGGCCCCATGTTCATTAGAACTGATGGCCATTATGTTAAAGTCTGTTACATGTCACCATCACACTTGACAGCGGTATTAACCCCATAACGCCCAATGACGGACACTGCACGGCATGAGCAGGTGTAAGTTAATGCTCCTTGCCGTGCAGTGTCCGTTATGGCTTTAAACTGTCACAGCGTGTAAACACGCAGTGACAGATACGTGTGGACAGCTATCTGTGACAGCTGAGCAGCACAAGAAGGGGTGCAGGGAGCCATATGGTCGGTCCGCACACCTAGATTGCTGCGATCGGTCAGTCAATCTGACTGACCGATCTCAGCATGATCGTGCAGGAGATGCTGAAATATCAGCGTCTCCAGCCCGATCAGTGTCGGAGTTCAGCGCCGCCAGTGGCTGAGCTCCGGCACTAAACAGCTAGTAGCCGTGTCAGCACCACCCCTGGCTGTTAACCCCCTGACAGATCGGTGGCCCTGCGATGACGTGGGGCCCAATCATTGCCATGGTGACCAGGGGTCGTCATGACGACCCCCGGGTCACCAAGCTACGGAAAGCTGCTGAAACCATGCTCACAGCATGGGCTCAGGAGCGTTCACTAAAGGTATAATGAATGCACTGCAATCTAGTACATTGCAATACATTATACCTGTGATCAAAGAGATACAAGTGAAAGTCCCATAAAGGGACTAAATAAAAAAGTAAAAAATAAATGGCAAAAAATGTGTAAAAAAAAAATAATAATAATAATAATAATAATTAAAAAAAATATTCACTAATAAATACACATTTTTATGTAAAAAAAAATAAAAAAATAAAAAAAAGTACACATATTTGGTATTGCCGAGTCTGGAACAACCCGACCTATAAAAGTGTCACACTATTTAACCCCTTCAGTGAACGCCGCACAAAAAAAACTTAAAAAAACGAGGCTAACGATGCTTTATCATCAAAAAAAAAAGGGGAATAAAACACGATAAAAAAACCAAATCTAAATAAAATTAGTACCGCTGAAAACGTCATCTTGTCCCACAAGAAACAAGCCGCTATACAGCCCCATCAGTGAAAAAATAAAAAAATTATAGCTCTCAGAATAAAGCGATGCAAAAAATATATATATTTTTTGTATAAAAACGCTATTAATGTGGTACCGCTGTAAACGTACAGAGCTGAAGAATAACTCTGCCTTATCAATTTTACCACACGCGGAACGGCATTAAAAAAAAAAAAAAACACAATTCCTGAATTGCCAGTTTTTGTTTATTTTCCCTCCCCAAATTTAGAATAGAAAGCAATCAAAAAATGACATGTGACCAAAAATGGTACCAATAAAAACGTCAAATCGTCCCGCAAAAAACAAGCCCTTACATGACTGTCCCAGAGGACGATTCCCTAAAACAAGGCAGATGGCAACACTGGACGCCGTCTGGCCTGTGAGTTGGTATTGTCCGTCTTTTTAGGTGTGCATAAATGCGCGATCGGCCGCAGTTTTGGACACCTCTGAAAAGTAGGACAACGCTGAACAGAGGTAAGATGGAGCCCAGAAGAGTAACTCTGCTGCCTCATTATAATGAATGGATCCACTGGGGGGTGTCACCTGAATCACGTCACCCAGAGATTTCGATGGAAACCCCAAAATAAGTGCTCAGCATAGAGCACAGGATAAATATGATCCAAAATGTTATGTTAAATGTTCCCAATAAAAGCTTCAAATCTATCCACAAAACAAACAAAACACTCAGATCCATAGAATCATACAATTGTAGAGTTGGAAGGGACCTCCTGGGTCATCTGGTCCAACCCCCAGCTCAAAGCAGGATTCACTAAATCATCTCAGACAGATGTCTGTCCAGCCTCTGCTTGAAGACGTCCATTGAAGGAGAACTCACCACCTCTCGTGGCAGCCTGTTCCACTCGATGATCATCCTAACTGTCAAAAAGTTTTTTCTAATATCTAATCTGTGTCTCCTCCCATTCAGTTTCATCTCATTGATTCTAGTCTTTCCTTGTGCAAATGAGAATAAAGATGATCCTTCTACAATGTGACAGCCCTTGACATATTTGTAGACAGCTATTAAGTCTCCTCTCAGTCTTCTTTTTTGCAAGCTAAACATTCCCAAATCCTGCAACCGTTCCTCATAGGACATGGTTTGCAGACCGGGCACCATTCTGGTCGCTCTTCTCTGAACTTGCTCAGTTTGTCGATGTCTTTTTTAAAATGTGGTGCCCAAAACTGGACACAGTATTCCAGATGAGGTCTCACCAAAGAGGAGTAAAGTCCGATAATGACTTCACGTGATCTAGATTGTATGCTTCTGTTAAAACATCCCAGAATTGTATTTGCCTTTTTTTGCTGCTGCATCACACTGTTGACTCATGTTCAGTCTATGATCTATTAGTATAACTAAGTATTTTTCACATGTACTGTTGCTTAGCTCTATTCCTCCCATTTTGTATATGCTTTTTTCATTTTTATTGCCCAGATGTAGTACTTTGCATTTTTCCCTGTTAAAAAACATTCTGTTACTTGCTGCCCACTGCTCCAGTTTATTAAGGTCTTTTTGAATCCTCTCTTTCTCTTCTCTAGTGTTAGCTATCCCTCCTAGCTTTGTGTCATCAGCAAATTTAATCAGTTTACCCTCAATTCCGTCATCTAAATCATTGCTAAAGATGTTGAACAATACAGGTCCCAGGACAGAGCCCTGTGGTACCCCACTTGAGACATTCATCCAGCTGGATGTGAAGCCATTTACGACCACCCGTTGAGTCGATCACTAAGCCAGTTATGAATCCACCTAACAGTTGCCTTGTCCTTTCAATACTGGGTCATTTTTTCAATAAGGATGGTGTGAGATACTTTGTCAAATACTTTGCTGAAGTCAAGATATACTATATCTACAGCATTTCTGTTAGGCGTCGGGTGTTTGCTGGATTTGAAATGGGTTCAGAACCATCAGTGGATTCTGTAGTCTCCCATTCTGGTCCAGCCAGGGCTGATGGTGCTCAGCATCATCATCAGTCCCAACGCCTAGCTGGTGCACGAGATATACAGGTTGTCTCTTTGGTCTTTGTTCCTAGCAACATGAAGGATAGGTTGCGGAGGGAAACAGGGCTGCTAAAGCTTAAGTCCAGGATTCTCTGCACCGAGCATGCCCGTGACATGGTGGACCGTGATTGGTGGTTTGGGAGTCAGCTGATCCGGTGACCTGGCGCCACCTGATTGGTTGCGGGTGACGTCACCAATAGTGCGATGGTGGGCAGGGCTTAATCTTTAAATAGCCCGCCCACAGATATGGCGGCGCGCTCTGATCATTGAGCTGTGATGGTGTTGTGTGGACGCTTGGTCTTTTGGGCTCCACGTGTGCTTTAGTTTCTGGCAGGCAGGTTTAGTGGAAATAGGCAGGCTTAGATGAAATAGGCAGGTAGCTTCATCTGACAGTCTGGCTCCGACAAAGGGGTCACCATACACCCCGAGCAGTCTGCAGACACCCTATTCCCAGCACCGCCTGTAAGCCACGTGGAGAGATTCTCCTCAGTCCGGTAGCACGCAGGCTGGGAGCACGTATTCGCCGACGTGAGTCACACACGCATCCTAGCGTCTGCTGTGTAGTCCCTGTGCAGTTAACAGGGCTACAGATATATTATTTATCGCACATCTCTCGTGCTGTTAACGAAGATAGTGCGAATCCCTATTCCCGTTCCGGTGTGCAGTAACACGGAAGGGATTGTTATTTAAGTTGGTTGTTTTACCTTCTCACCCGGAAGGTGTTTGGCCGCAGTCCACCAGGCTGCATCGCGGACCCCGTGTACGGTTGCTTTCCATTATTTAATAAAAGTTGTTTGCAACCGTCCCCTTAATAATTTCCCTGATCCACCCAGTCAGTGATTCTGTCATAGAAGGAAATTAAGTTAGTCTGACATGACTTGTTAGTTACAAACCCATGCTGACTCTGGTTAATCACTTCATTCTTATCCAGGTACTTACATACATGTTGTTTAATAATTTGTTCAAAGATCTTTCCTGGTATAGAAGTCAGACTCACCGGCCTATAGTTCCCTGGGTCCACTTTCTTCCCCTTTTTGAAGATAGGAACAACATTTGCTCTTCTCCAGTCTTCTGGGACTTCTCCTGTTCTCCAAGAATTTTCAAAGATTATGGAGAGTGGTTCTAAAATTTCTTCTACGATCTCCTTCAGTACTCTGGGGTTTAATTCATCTGGACCTGGAGACTTGAACTCATTTATGTTAGCTAAATATTCCCTCACAATCTTTCTGTTTACAGATAACCTGGATTCTTTAATTCCTTTAATAGGACAGTGAAGATCAGTTGATGTTCCATTTTCTTTCTGAGAGAAAACAGATGCAAAATAGGAATTAAAAAGTTCGGCCTTCTCAACATCCTTTCTTACCATTTCACCATTTTCATCCTGTAAAAATCCTATAGCATCTTTGACTTTTCTTTTACTTTTGACATACCCCCAAAATCCTTTTTTATTGCTTTTGACATCTCTTGCAAGCCTTAATTCATTGTCAGCTTTAGCTGACCTGATACGTGCCCTGCAGGATCTGCAGACTGCATTATAATCTTCTTTAGATATGACTCCTTCTTTCCATTTGATAAACATTTCTTTCTTTCTTTTTAGCATGTGTTTAAGTGCTGTGTTCATCCATCCTGGTTTCCTTAAATGCTTCCCATTCTTCCTACTTTTCGGGATTGTTAACGATTGTGCTTTGAGAATCTCATTTTTAAAAAATTTCCCATCCTTCCTGGACATTTTTGTCCTTAAGGACATCCAGCCATTGGATCCCTCCTATTCTCTTTCTGAGTCTCTTAAAATCTGCCTATCTAAAATCTAACCTTGAAGTTTGAGTCTTCACATGTCTTCCTCCTCTAGTTATCCAAAATTCTATAATAGCATGATCGCTGCCTCCTAGGGTCACAGCCACTTTTATCTCCTCAACCATTTCCTCCCTGTTTATAAGGATTAGATCCAAAGTAGCAGATCCCCTTGTTTTCTCCCCTACCTTTTGGAAGATAAAGTTGTCAGCAAGAGAGGATAAGAATTTGCTTGACCTGTTAGTTTACTTGAGAGAGATTCCCAACAAATGTCTGGATAGTTGAAATCTCCCATGACCACTACGTCATATTTTTTGGAGAACTTGGTCATTTGATACATAAAGAGTTCATCCATATCTTCAGCTTGCCCAGGTGGCCTGTAGTAAATGCCTACAATGGTGTCCTTTCCGTTGTTCTCTCCTTGTATTCTGACCCAAACACTTTCCACAGAACTCGAAGTCTCTGCTTCAATCTCTCTGCAGATATACGCTTTTCTAACATACAATGCAACACCTCCTCCTCGTTTATCAAGTCTGCTTCTTGCAAATAAGTTGTATCCTTTTAGCCTTGCATTCCAATCATGTGTATCGTCCCACCAAGTTTCAGTGATTCCAATGACATCATATTTCTTTTCCTGCGTTAGTAGTTCCAATTCTCCTTGTTTCTTGCCCATGCTTTGTGCATTTGTATAAAAACATTTTAGTTTGTGATTGGTTTCTCTTCCTCCCATATTTTTATTACTTAGATTTTTTTGTCTTTGTTCTTCCTTTCCACTTCCAATAGCAGAGATCTCAATAGTATTTGTCAGCTGTATGGCTTTTTCTGGCCTTTTGCTTCCCTTCCCATATTGTTCTAGATTAAAGCTCTCTTGATGAGTGTAGCAAGGCGACTTCCAAATACATGTTTTCCAGTCTTCGTAAGGGGCATCCCATCTCTAGCAAGTAGTCCATCATATAGGTAATTTATTCCATGATTCAGAAATCCAAATCCTTGTTGACAGCACCATCGAACTAGCCAGTTGTTTACCTTTAGAATCTTATTCCACCTCATTGCTCCATGGCCATCCACTGGGAGGATGGATGAGAAGACCACCTGCGCTCCCAATTCTTTCACTTTCTTGCCTAAGTCTTCAAAGTCACTGCAGATGGTTTCCAGGTCCTTTCTTGCAGGGTCATTTGTTCCCACATGTATTAGCAGGAATGGGTAGTGATTTGTAGGTCTGAAAAGTCTTGGTATCCAGTCAGACACATCTTTAATTTTTGCTCCTGGAAGACAGCACATTTCTCTTGAGGTTATGTCTGGTCTGCAGATAGCGGCCTCTGTTCCTCTCAACAGGGAATCCCCCATGACCACCACTCTCCGTTTTTTCTTCACAACATTTTCTTTCTCTATCCAGGAGGATTCTGAGGGCTTACAAGTTTATTCATTGTGGGCAAAGTCTTATCTTGCTGTATTTCTTCATGGTTCTCCTGTGTGAGAGCCTGGTACTGGTTCCTGAGCAGTATGGGTGCTGACTGCCTCTCGATACTCCTGCTTCTCTGGGTCACATGCTTCCATTCCTCTGTTTCATCAGGTGCAGTTCGAATTTCTTCTCTTCCTGTATCATGAAGAGATAATTCTCCTCTGTCTTAAGAACTCTTCACCTTCCTTAATGATTTTCAAGGTAGTTAACCTCTCTTCTAGATTTTGCAACTTTTCCTCCAACAGGGACACAAGCTTGCATTTCTGGCATGTGAAGTTTGGCTTTTCCCTGGCAAGTATGTGAAGATGTATCAGGATATGCAGCTCACCAAATGGCTCCTGGACTCTTCCATGTTCTTATTGTTAATGTGTTATGAAAACAGTGAAAAACGCTCCAAAATTCGGTTTACCGATATCCTCCTTTCAGCTCCAACGGCCAAAATCCAGTTTTCTTTGAGCTCGCGGAGACTCTTCACTTATCCCAAAATGCAGTGGGAATATGCAAATTATCTCCTCAGGACTCCTCCCCTGGTTTCATCTGTCAATGTAAATATAGGGTGCTTCCACGTTACTGATAGCACAAGGGCACTGGAAAAGTGAAATAACTCCTCGCCCCCAAAAGAAATATAGCAAATTCTGTGCTCCGAAATTTTAATGCTAGCCCCCCTTTCCCACCCCACCCCCGCCCTCCAGAGTTCCAGTGTGTGCCTACATCAGATTTACCATCCACATGTTTGTCAGGGGTATAACTTACAAAATGGGGTCACTTGAGTGCGGGTATTCTGCTCTTTTAGCATTTAGGGTCTCTGTATATGGAGTCCGCAAACTATTCTAGGAAAACCTATACTCCAGCAGTCAAAAAGCGCTCCGTCCTTCCCGAGTGTCGCCGTGTGGCTAAGCAGTACTGTACAGCCACATATGAGGTATTGCCACATTCAGCAGAAATTGTGGGCCACATTTTAGGGGCCAGTTTTATCCATTAACCCCATTTAAAATGTAAAATCTGGGGCTAAAACAAAATATTTGAGATAAAAATGTAATTATTTTTTCTTCACTGCCCAATGGTATAAAATTCTGTGACACACCCATGGTGTTAATATGATCATTGCACACCTAGAAGAGTTCACTGAGAGGTGTACTTTGTAAAATGGGGTCCTCAGGCTGTTATGGCACCTTAGGGGTTCTCCCAGTGTATGATGGCACCTGATGCAGATCACGTAAGAGAGGGAGCCCTCTCCCTCCTCAAGCCTTCTAAATGCTGTTATTTCTATGGATAACGACATTTAAGGGGTTAAAAAGCTGGGAATGGTGAGGGCAATGCTCCTGACAGTGACAGCCGAGGCTCTGCTATCACTTAAGCCAAGCTCCTGACGATGATGGTGAGGGCACAGCCCCTGGGCCCCGCACAATCGTCATGATGTTACTGTATGTCAGTGGTCGGGAATCCCTTCCCGATCAGGACGTATAGGTATGTCAAAGGTCATGAAGGAGTTACAATTTTAGCAGCAATTTTTCATATTTCCAAGGAAATTTAAAATAAACTGCATTTTTATGGACCTATTCACTTTTGAAGTGACTTTGAAGGGCCTTTTATTGTAACCCCCTAAAAATCACCCCAATTTAAAGAATGGAGGTTTCAAAGCATACAAGAAGTTTGCTATTCCTTGAGGTGCTTTGCATTAATGAAAATAGAAGAAAAAAAATTAATAATTCCATTTAGCCAAATTCCATTCAGCTAAAATGTTACTTCAGCCCTAATTTTTAGACTGCACAATTTATTACGCAATTTCTCCTGAATGCAGCATTACTCCTTGTATAGCAGACCCTAATATTGTATAGCTACTGTACGGTTTGGTACTCACTCGGCTGCGGCTGAGGTAGGCACAGGAAGCATTTTCATTGAAATCCAGGCTAGTTTATTCAGACAGCATAAACTGCTCAGGTAGCAAAACAAAAACACCCTTTTCCGGCACAAAGTGGAAATACAAAGTAAAATGTCCATACAATGTTGCGGGTTCGCCCGCTCAGGTCAGTTTCCAATCCTTAGGTCTTTAGCACAGACCAGCATCCTGGAGATCCACACATCTCCAGACACAGAATGACACAATTGGTCTCCATTTTATTTACCAAACCACGCCCCTGGGTTGGGGAGATGTGAGCAGCCATTCCCACCCATCTCTTATGACTGCTCGTAAAAGCGGCCCTCATACGACCTATTAACCCTTTCAGTACTATATGTGCTGGAGCATGCTTTTCTGGGTTTACATCACCGAAGCTAACAACCTCGAGGACCTGTCCGGTGGCCATCTTACATACCCTCCTCTGCCCAAAGCTGGCGGGCTTGGCTATCAATAAGCAAAAAAGCTCAAAATTCGAAAATCACGATACACATGAAGATTAGAAGAAGAATAATCAGTTCTGAGAAGGAAATGCATTAAGCATAACACTGTGTGTGTGTGTATGTATGTATGCATGCATATGTATGTATATATGTATATATATACATACATACATACACTACCTAGTCAGGATGCATGTTTAAAAAGGACTGTATAGATCAATCGGTAACTAAAACACAGAAAACCAATGATATAGAAACAAAAAGAAGACCAGAGTATGCTAAAATATAACAAATTTTAATGGATCAAGCTAAAATACGAATAGGGGTGGGAACAAAGCAACCAGGAGAAAGCGCTGAACAACATGTGTTTCCCACATGCAAATGTACAGTACAAATCAATGGAATATATACCATTGCCACTAGAATACATATATATACATACAGTGGGAATGGAAAGTTTTCAGACCCCTTTAAATTTTTCACTCTTTGTTTCATTGCAGCCATTTGATAAATTCTAAAAAGTTCATTTTTTTCTCATTAAAGTACACTCTGCATCCTATCTTGACTGGAAAAAAAACAGAAATCTAGAAATTTTTGCAAATTTATTAAAAAAGAAAAACTGAAATATCACATGGTCATAAATATTCAGCCCCTTTGCTCAGTATTGAGTAGAAGCACCCTTTTAAACTAGTACAGCCATGAGTCTTCTTGGGTATGAAGCAACAAGTTTTTCACACCTGGATTTGAGGATCCTCTGCCATTCTTCCTTGCAGTTCCTGTCCAGTTCCGACAGGTTGGATGGTGAACGTTGGTGGACAGCCATTTTCAGGTCTCTCCAGAGATGCTCAATTAGGTTTAGGTCTGGGCTCTGGCTGGACCAGTCAAGAATGGTCACAGAGTTGTTGTGAAGCCACTCCTTTGTCATTATAGCTGTGTGCTTAGGGTCATTGTCTTGTTCGAAGGTGAACCTTCGGCCAAGTCTGAGGTCCAGAGCACTCTGGAAGAGGTTTTCACCCAGGATATCTCTGTACTTGGCCGCATTCATTTTTCCTTCAATTGCAACCAGTCGTCATGTCCCTGCAGCTGAAAAACACCCCCATAGCATGATGCTGCCACCACCATGTTTCACTGTTGGGATTGTATTGGGTAGGTGATGAGCAGTGCCTGGTTTTCTCCACACATACCGCTTAGAATTATCATCAAAAAGATCTATCTTCATCTCATCAGACCAGAGAATCTTATTTCTCATAGTCTGGGAGTCCTTCATGTGTTTTTGAGCAAACTCTATGCGGACTTTCATTTGTCTTGCACTGAGGAGAGGATTCCGTCGGGCCACTCTGCCATAAAGGCCTGACTGGTGGAGGGCTGCAGTGATAGATGACTTTGTGAAACTTTCTCCCATCTCCCTACTGCATCTCTGGAGCTCAGTCACAGTGATTTTGGGGTTCTTCTTTACCTCTCTCACCATGGCTCTTCTCCCACGATTGCTCTGTTTGACTGGATGGCCAGGTCTAGGAAGACTTCTGGTGGTCCCAAACTTCTTCCATTTAAGAGCCACTGTGCTCTTAGGAACCTTGAGTAATGCAGAAATTATTTTGTAACCTTGGCCAGATCTGTGCCTTGCCACAATTCTGTCTCTGAGCTCCTTGGGCAGTTTCTTTGAGCTCATGGTTTTCATTTGGTCTGACATGCATTGTGAGCTGTGAGGTCTTATACAGACAGGTGTGTGCCTTTTCAAATCAAGTCCTATCAGTTTAATTAAACACAGCTGGACTCCAATGAAGGAGTAGAACCATCTCAAGGAGGATCACAAGGAAATGGAAAGCATTTGACTTAAATATGAGTGTCTGAGCAAAGGGTCTGAATACATATGATAATGTGATATTTCAGTTTTTCTTTTTTAATACATTTGCAAAAATTTCTACATTTGTTTTTTTTTTCAGTCAAGATGGGGTGCAGAGTGTACTTTAATGAGAAAAAAAAATGAACTTTTTAGAATTTACCAAATGACTGCAATGAAACAAAGAGCGAAAAATTTGAAGGGGTCTGAATACTTTCCATACCCATTATGTATATGTGTGTATGTATGTATATATATATATATATATATATATATATATATATATATATATATATATATATATATATAATACACATATAAATAAAACAATAAGAAACCAGGTGTATATCAATACAGACTATATGTATTAGATATGGGGAAAACATATGTACTACCTCTATCAGGGTGTAAATAAATATTGTGCAAAAGAACCACAGGATGCAAGAGAGGGGCAATGATGGAAATAGCTCCTGACGTATAAACTATTCCATAATAATAAACCAATATAGGCGGGTATAGAATAGTCTATAAACCTGTGTATGAGTCTGGAGTAGAGGGGGCATACAGTGCAGCGTCTCCACCCCGACACGCTATCAAGCAGTGGACCCTCGACAGAGCGTCAGCATTGCCATGCAGTTTCCCGGGCCTATGCTCTGCATGGAAGCTAAAATCCTGAAGGGCTAGGGACCATCTGGTCACTCCGGCATCGTTCCCCTTCTTGTCCCTCATCCACCTTAGTGGGGCATGGTCTGACACTAGCCTGAACTTCCTGCCTAAGAGGTAGTATCTTGAAGTGTCCAACACCCACTTGATGGCCTTTTCCACTATGGAGTAATTCTTCCCACAGGATGTCACATTCTGACTTAAATACATTATGGGATGCTCTTCCCCGTTCACTTCTTGTGATAGGACAGCACCCAGCCCGACATCTGACATGTCTGTCTGGACCACAAACTTATTTGAGAAATCCGGTGCCACCATAACTGTCTGTTTACACAGAGCTACCTTCAGTTCCGCGAAGGCAGTCTCAGCTTCTGGAGATTACTTAGCTATAACCGACTTTGTCCCTGTAAGGAGGTCTGTCAAAGGGGCCGCTATCATGACGAAATTAGGGATGAACCGGCGGTAATAGCCCACGATGCCTAGGAACGCTTTGACCTGTTTCCCTGAGAGGGGTAGTGGCCAACTCTTCTTGATCACGTCGACTTTATTTGCGGCTTTATTTCACCTCTCCCTACGACATAACCCAAGTATTTGGTTTCTTCAATGCCCATGGCACATTTCTTCAGGTTTATAGAAAACCCTGCCTTCTTTAAAGAATCAAGTATCGCCTGGACTTTGCTCAGATGGCTTCCCCAATCCTGGCTATAGATCACGATGTCATCCAAGTAGGCTGCTGCATACTTCTTGTGGGGAGCTAGAATCAAGTCCATGGTCCTCTGGAAGGTAGCCAGGGCTTCTTGCAACCCAAACGACATCCTTGTGTACTAGAATCAACCATCTGGCGTTGAGAAGACCGTCTTCTCCTTGGCATCTTGGGACATGGGTATTTGCCAATTCCTTTAGCGAGGTCAAGGGTGATAATATACCTGGCTGGCCCCAACCTTTCAAACAGTGCATCTACACTGGGCATTGGGTAGGTGTCAAACTTCAAGACTTTGTTGAGTTTCCTATAGTCATTGCAAAACTGCCATTCTCTATCTGGTTTTGGCACTAAGACTATGGGACTGGACCAGCCACTCCTGGACTCCTCAATGACTCCCATGCTCAGCATCCGCTTCACCTCTTTTGCAATCACCTCTCGGTGGGCTTTGGGAATCCTATACGGCTTCATATTTACTTAGACATGATGACCCGGAAGAAACTCATGCTCTATGATCCGAATACACCCTGGTAGTTCTGAGAACAGGTCTCAGTTCCGCTGTAGCAACTCTCGGCACTGTGGCTTCTGGGCATGTGACAGCGACTCTGCCAGCTTGACTTCCTCCACGTGGGCTTTGGTCTTCGCCACCAAACAGGAGCTTCCACAAACTCCCTATGTCGCCATGGCTTGATCAGGTTGACGTGGTACACCTGGTAGGGCTTCCTTTTCCCTGGTTAGTGGACTCTATAGTTGACATTGCCAAGCTTTTCAAGAACTTCATAGGGGCCCTGCCACTTGGTCAGGAATTTGCTCTCCACCGTAGGCACTAGTACCCAATTTCCAAGGTGGAAGTGTCTCACCCTCGCCGATCTTTAGTACACACTTGACTGTGCCTCTTGTGCTTTGAGGAGGTGTTCTTTCACAATAGGCATCGCCTCAGCAATCCTCTCTTGCATCTGGGCCACATGTTCGATTACATTCCTGTAGGGTGTAGACCCCGCCTCCCAAGTCTCCTTTGCTACATCCAGGAGTCCAAGGGGCTGTCAGCTATATAACAGCTCAAATGGGGAGAAGCCAGTAGAGGCCTGTGGGACTTCTCTAATAGAAAACAGAAGGTACGGCAGTAGACAGTCCCAGCCCCGGCCGTCTTTCTCTACGACCTTCTTCAACATGGCCTTCAAGGTTTTATTAAACCTCTTCACTAAGCCGTCTGTCTGGGGGTGGTAGACTGAGGTCCTGAGTTGTGTGATTTGCAGGATTTTTCACAACTCCCTCATCCCCCTTGACATAAATGGGGTCCCTTGGTCCGTTAGGATCTCCTTAGGCAACCCCATTCTAGAAAAGATGTGGACTAGCTCCTGGACTATGCACTTGGCAGAGGAGTTTTGTGGTGGTACAGCCTCCGGGTAACAGGTAGCGTTGTCCAGTACCACCAAGATATACTGATGTGCTCTGGCGGACTTGACCAGGGGTCCCACTAGATCCATGGTGATGCGGACCTCAATGACAGGTAGTGGCACTAAAGGGCTACGGAAGTGAGCCACAGGGGAGGTCAACTGATAGGTGTGACAGGACCTACAGTAATTCACAATCTCTCGGTGACAACTGGGCCAGTAGACCCTCTGGAAGATTCTTTCCTGGGCTTTTTCTACCTCCAGATGACCACCTAAGACATGTGCATTGGCCATATCTAACACCCTGCGTCTGTACGGCCCTGGCACTAGTAACTGATCGATTACCTCTCTTCTGAGCTTCGTGACCTGACATAGTAACTCCCCAATTCCAGCAAAGTACGGATATCAATTATCAGCCATAGACTCTTGAGCAACACCATTCAGAACAGTGACATTATTAAACACACCTTTTAGAGTTCAGTCCCTGAGCTGGGCGATTCCAAAGTTTCCCCACCTCCAGCTCAGGGATGCTGCTTCATCCTCACCCCCAACAAGCACATGAAAGGGAAAACTGTCGGTTGCGGCCTGCGACGAGGTTTCTTTAGGAGCGACCTGGTTGTGGTCTGGACAACCCGGCTTCCTCCCTTTCTCCCACAAGTCCCAAAACAAGGCAAAGTCCTGCCCTATTATAACAAGGTGCAACAGGTCCTTGACTACGCCCACCACCAGGACCACAGGGTAGTCCTTAGCGTCTCGATGGATACAGCAGATGTCCACTTTTTTCTGCAGAATCAGACGATGAGGAATTATGACCCTCACTAGGGTTACCAAACTCCCAGAATCGAACAGACCAGTCATTTGCGCTCCATTCACTGACACGGGGCATGCCTGCGGTCCCACGCCTCGTGGAGGGACAGCACTGCAGGCAGGATATGCAAAGTAGCGCCGTCCTGTGCTGCAGTCTACTGGCTCGTTGGTCATAGGGCAACAGGCCACTATTAGACCCGGGGTGTGACATCGCCAACAAATTAAGTTATTGGATGGGGCCTTTGGTAGCAACTCAGACCCCTCCTGAACTCTAGGATGCCCCCCAGATGTGGTTCTAGTTCCCCTCTTTTGGGTGTCCATCCCCCATGTTGGGAACCACAGTATGGAGATGCTGCCACCCCTTACTTCCCCAAAGCACTCTCGACCGCCTGGTAGCTTTCTACCAACCTCACAAGGTCATTGGCATTATGGGGATCTCCCTGGGCAACCCAGGATGGCACCAGCCTTGGAAGGGAGTGTATGAACCTGTCCATCACAATCCTCGCCACTATCTGTGCTGGAGAGGAAGATTCCGGTTGCAACCACTTTTGGACCAAGTGTAGGAGGTAAAACATTTGGGACCGGGAAGGTTTGTCACTGCAATAGGCCCAGTGGTACACCCGCATCATGTCAGTCAGAGTCACTCCTAAGCACGCCAAAATCTCAGTCTTCAACTTGGTGTACTCTTTTGCATCTTGCAAGGCCAAGTTATAATAGGCCTTCTGCTGTTTCCCTGTTAAATATGGTGCCAGAACCTCCGCCCACTGCTCTGGAGGCAATATCTCTCGCTCCGCCACCCTCTCAAAAATTGTCAGAAATGCCTCGTCCTCATCACCCGGGATCATCTTTTGTAAGGCTCTTCTTAACGTCTTCCTGGCAAGTGAGTCATCACTTGGACTTGGGGGTGGGGCGATTGAACTGCCATGGATTAACTCGGCTAGGAGGTTTATCTGCTGTTTGTACTGCTGCTGCTGCCACTGCTGCTGTTGATGCTGCCGGAGATTAACCTGCACCAGTTGCTTTATCAGCTCCTCCATGATGCCAGACGTCCCCTACTGGCTGACGGCCTTCACCCAAGACATAAACGGTTTCCTGTAGCAGTCACACTGCCCCTTGGGATTTGTGACTGTGCTTCTAGCACCAATTGTAGGGTTTAATACTCACTCGTCTGCGGTTGAGGTAGACACAGGAAGCATTTTCATTGAAATCCAAACTGGTTTATTCAGACAGCATAAACAAAAACATCCTTTTCCGGCACAAAGTGGAAGCACAAAGTAAAATGTCCACACAATGTTGCAGGTTCGCCTGCTCAGGTCAGTGTCCAAACCTTAGTACAGACTAACGCCTTGGAGATCCACAGGTCTCCAGACACAGACACTGAATGAGACATTTGGTCTCTATTTTATTTACCAAACCACGCTCCAGAGGTGGGGATATGTGGGCAGCCATTCCCACCCATTTTTTATGACTGCTCTTAAAACCGGCCTGATACGCCCTATTAACCCTGTCAGCAGTATAAGTGCTGGAGCATGCTTTCTCGGGTTTACATCACCGAAGCTACCAACCTCGATGATACATATTTCCCCTCAAGGACCTGTCCGTCAGCCATCTTACACTATATACATGTCATTAAGGGTATACAAGTTTAAAGATTGCACATTTTTCAAAATTTTCAGAAAATTTGGAATATTTTCATGAATAAAGACAAAACAACAGATCTGAATTTAAAGGTAGTAACAGGTAAAATGTTTTACAACAACAAAATCACAATCTCAGAATCACTGACAGAAGCATTTTAAAGTTATTACCGCAGAAAGTGACGTATCAGACTTGAAAAATGGGGCTGTCAGGAAGTTTAAGGCTGATTTACACGAGACAGGGTTAAGAAACATGGAATGGTATTGTGCAGTACATACCTATAGGTGAAGCATCATCTCCCTCAGAATCTTCCTCTGTATAGTAATGAAACACTTATTAGTAAGGGTGAAAAAATAATATATATATACATTATATATACAGTACAGACCAAAAGTTTGGACACACCTTCCCATTTAAAGATTTTTCTGTATTTTCATGACTTTGAAAATTGTACATTCACACTGAAGGCATCAAAACTATGAATTAACACATGTGGAATTATATACTTAACAAAAAAGTGTGAAACAACTGAAAATATGTCTTATATTCTAGGTTCTTCAAAGTACCCACCTTTTGCTTTGATGACTGCTTTGCACACTCTTGGCATTCTCTTGATGAGCTTCAAGAGGTGGTCACCGGAAATGGTTTTCACTTCACAGGTGTGCCCTGTCAAGTTTAATAAGTGGTATTTCTTGCCTTATAAAAGGGGTTGGGACCATCAGTTGTGTTGTGCAGAAGTCTGGAGGATACACAGCTGATAGTCCAACTGAATAGACTGTTAGAATTTGTATTATGGCAAGAAAAAAGCAGCTAAGTAAAGAAAAACAAGTGGCCATCATTACTTTAAGAAATGAAGGTCAGTCTGTTCGAAAAATTGGGCAAACTTTGAAAGTGTCCCCAAGTGCAGTGGCAAAAACCATCAAGCGCTACAAAGAAACTGGCTCACATGAGGACCGCCCAGGAAACGAAGACCAAGAGTCACCTCTGCTTCTGAGGATAAGTTTATCCGAGTCACCAGCCTCAGAAATCGCAGGTTAACAGCAGCTCAGATTAGAGACCAGGTCAATGCCATACAGAGTTCTAGCAGCAGACACATCTCTTCAACAACTGTTAAGAGGAGACTTTGTGCAGCAGGCCTTCATGGTAAAATAGCTGCTAGGAAACCACTGCTAAGGACAGGCAACAAGCAGAAGAGACTTGTTTGGGCTAAAGAACTCAAGGAATGGACATTAGACCAGTGGAAATCTGTGCTTTGGTCTGATGAGTGCAATTTGAGATCTTAGGTTCCAACCACTGTGTCTTTGTGCGACGCAGAAAAGGTGAACGGATGGACTCTACATGCCTGGTTCCCACCGTGAATTATGGAGGAGGAGGTGTGATGGTGTGGGGGTGCTTTGTTGGTGACACTGTTGGGGATTTATTCAAAATTGAAGGCATACTGAACCAGCATGGCTACCACAGCATCTTGCAGGGGCATGCTATTCCATCCAGTTTGCGTTTAGTTGGACCATCATTTATTTTTCAACAGGATAATGACCCCAAACACACCTCCAGGCTGTGTAAGGGCTATTTGACCAATAAGGAGAGTGAAGGGGTGCTACGCCAGATGACCTGGCCTCCACAGTCACCAGACCTGAACCCAATCAAGATGGTTTGGAGTGAGCTGGACCGCAGAGTGAAGGCAAAAGGGCCAACAAGTGCTAAGCATCTCTGGGAACTCCTTCAAGATTGTTGGAAGACCATTTCCGGTGACTACCACTTGAAGCTCATCAAGAGAATGCCAAGAGTGTGCAAAGCAGTCATCAAAGCAAAAAGTGGCTACTTTGAAGAACCTAGAATATAAGACATATTTTCAGTTGTTTCACACTTTTTTGTTAAGTATATAATTCCACATGTGTTAATTCATAGTTTTGATGCCTTCAGTGTGAATGTACAATTTTCATAGTCATGAAAATACAGAAAAATCTTTAAATGAGGTGTATCCAAACTTTTGGTCTGTACTGTATGTATTTAACAGTAAAATTATGTCAACAGATATCGCTAATCCACTGGTTAAATAACACAGAGGAAACAAAGGAATATGTTAATCAATAAGACAGTTCATACTCTGGATTGAGGCCATATGCCTGCCTCTCCTTCAATCTGTGTATTCTGTTGCCACCTCGCCTTTTCAAAGGAATAGACTCCAAGTAGCGTAATTGTGAAACGTTATGTCCGGCAGAAACAAGATGAAAGGGAACTGGCAGCATTGTCCTCTTACACCTAATGGTAGATTTATGCTGAGGTGCGCTTTTAAGGGGTTGTACACTAATATTTAAAATATGCCAAAGCGTTTTTATAATGAAAAGCAACTTCTTTATAATTACCTTCCTCTGTCAGTGAGCGGCGCTATCACTGGCCGCTCACAGGCAGCACGTGAACCCCCGCTGACGTCCCGTTTATTGAGGCGTGACTCAGCGCTGGGGTCCCCGTGGTGGCTTCTGGGTTGAAGGCGGGGTTACCCCACCGTGTCACACCCAGCATCCACCGCGCGTTTTCCCAATGAATGGGGAGAGGGACAGCATGCGGTGGATGCTGGGTATGACTTGAGGGGATAACCCCGCACACAACCCAGCAGCCACCATGGAACGCGGAAGAGAGAGACCCCCGGCAGCAGTCTGGACTTGTCGTGACATCAGCGGATGTCAGAGCCGGCTGCAGCCGGGGGTTAAGTGATGCCTGTGAGCGGTCAGTCATAGCGCCACTCACAGGCAGAAAAGGAAGAGGGAGGCAATTACAAAGAAGCAGCTTTTCAACATAAAAATGCTTTGCCATATTTTACATAGTAGTGGACAACCCCTTTAAGTACAAGGGACCTGGGTGTATGAATATGTCCAAGTCCATAAAGGGGTTAATTAATGCAAAATGGAATGAAAGAATTAAAAATGCCATTAAGTCAAATTCCATTTAGCTAATATGTTACTTTAGACCCAAATTTTAGCCTGCACAATTTATTATGTAATTTCTCCTAAACGCAGCATTGCCCCATACATAGCAGACACTAATATTTTCTAGCTATATACAGTACATAGCATTAAGGGTAAACAATTAAAGCGGTTGTGCCACCATAAAGAATACAGTTAACCAACCAGAAAAGGTGGAAATAAATAGTTTTGTAATTTACAGTGATTCAAAATTATGCTTCATTCAAAAGTTACCAAGCTTTTACTTTTATGAATGCTGCTCTCTGGCGCCCCCTGGCGTTATTCCACTACATCCTGGTAGTGGGTGATCAGCTGGTCGGGTTTGGGCAGTTCCTGTCACAAGAGCTCCCAACCGGCAGTCTGCACAATGTATTGCAAGAAAAGAAATGAAAAATTCCATCTCCAAAAACGTTGTATTAAAAAATTCCAAGTTGTTATTACATCATTTTAAAATCTGATGAGGTCACAAGGTACATGGGGATTCACATAGCAACGCGTTTCCAATGCCAACCAGCTTTCTTTGTCAAGCTACTATGACATGATTCTGTGATCTTTTAAATATTTCTGAAACCAATATGATGCAGTGACTGGGATTGTATACGAGGGATGTGATATATCCCCCAGAATGTGTACAGAGACCTATTAAATCCATTGGAGTGCATTGCAGTCACACGCTCACCTCCGGCTGCAATGCAGGAATGAAGGTGAGCATTGACCTGGTCAGGCTATCTGGCTAAGGCAGATTAAGTAAAACCCGGCAGGGCCTTCATTTCTTGGGGGAGGCTACAGGAAGGCAGTGGGGCGGCCTCCTCCCTCCAAGCCGGGTTTTCCAGTGGCTCTTGCCACAGGTCCTTTAAAAACCCTGCACTAAGGATTAGTGTGGTTCTATGTTGGAACCTGCTAGGAGCATAGCAGGAAAGCTCATCAGGATTGAGTGTGGCTGAACCCACGCCTAGGAAGGCTCTGCACCTGTCAGGCTCTGAGTGGCCCGGCGCGGCCGTTGCCTATGGCAACCGTTGTTTAAGGACTTGTGTTATCCCAGAGGACTTTTCTGTTTACCGGTGAGTTGCTGAATAAAGCTGTTTATATTGGACTTGCTTGGGTCACTGCCTCAGTTACTGCAGGTTGTGAACACCGCTGCCTTACAGCTTGGTGGAGAATGCGGGCATAGTGACTGAGGCATACCCCACTGGCCGCTGCATGACCACAATCCGGCCGGCCACCTTTCAGCCCCACCCTGTGGACAAAATGGAGGAGCTGTTAAAGCAGCTGGTACTTACCCAGCAGCAGCAGCTGCAGTCTCAGAGGTAGGAGCTGGAACAGCAGCATAATCAGCAGCAGCAGCTACTGTACCAGCAGCAGCAAAAACCAAAGAACTGTTGCTGCAACAGATTGCTGCCCTGCGGGAGACGCCGACGGCACCAGCCCCGGAACGTCGCGAGGCCAGGGACAAGGTTCGCTCAGCGTTGAGGAAGATGGGACCGGAGGACGATGTGGAAGCCTTCCTGACCATTTATGAGCGCACAGAGGAGCGGGAAAACCTACCGGATGGCCAGTGGGCAGATGTGGTGGCTCAGTTTCTGGTCGGCGATGCCCAAAAGGCCTTCTTCGACCTCAGTCGGGAGGAAAAAAGGACTACCAGAGACTGAAAGGTGAGATCCTTGCCCGACTGGGGGTCAATACATACGTGAGGGCTCAGCATGTATTTTCATAGGCTTATGTGGATACCCGACACGCCCGGTCTCAGGCTTATGACCTCCTGCAGCTGGTAAAGAGGTTGCTCCAGCCTGAGACTTTGTCTCCAGCCCAGATGGTGGAGAGGGTGCTGTTGACCGGCTGGTGAGGACTCTGCCAGCCGCTATCCAAAGTTGGGTGGGGCAAGGGGACTCCAGCACACTCGACCAGGTGGTCAGCCTGATCGAGCGCTACTCAGCCATTCAGGACTTTATCCGGGACTCTGCCCCCTCGCGGCTGTCACGCCGATCCCTGCCAAATCAGGAACCTGGAAAGGGGTCGCGTCCCTCTGCTGAGGACAGTCAGCACCGTACCCGTGCTGAAGGGGTAACCTGAAATGAGAGTCGCAGGAGACCAGTTCCCTCCCAAACAGTCATAAGACCTAACAGTACCTCCACCATTAGGTGCTGACGGTGTCAGGGGAAGGGACATGTGGTTGCTAACTGCCCCCTAACTACGGAACCCATGGACTGCGGGATTATCCACCGGGTCTCAATGTACGCCCAGACTGTCTGCACTGCGATCGCCGACCCCCCTGACAGTGAACCCCAACTGTGTCAGGTACTGGTTAATGGGTACCCCACAGAGGCCCTCCTAGATTCGGTGAGCCTAGTGACTTTGGTACATGGGTCGATGGTGGCAGGAGACAACCTCAGTGGACGGACTGTCGGGGGTTGTGTGCATTCATGGGGACCTCCGAGAGTACCCAACCGCAGGTAGTTTTATCCAAGCCATGTGGAGACATAAAACATGTGGTGGGGGTGGTAAAAACTCTTCCCTATGGGACTGTGTTGGAAAGAGACTTGCCCCCCGAGCCGGAAGTGTCCCGGGGCACGTTTGGGACAGTTCAGCTACAGGATGCCACTCTGACTCGGGCGCGGGAAAGGGTGTTAGAGGTAAATGGCGTAGCTCAACAGCTCCGTGCAGATACTGTATTTACACGCATGGTAGTCAAGAGTGAGTTGCTCTATAGGGTAGACAAAATCAGGGACCAGGTCGTGGAACAGTTAGTGGTATCTCAGTTGTACCGTCTGCAGTTGGCACACACACACCTGCTGGGTGGACACTTGGGGGTTAAAAAGACGTAAGAGCGTATATTGCAGCGGTTCTTTTGGCTGGGGATTTACGCGGAGGTCCAAAAGTACTGTGAATCCTGCCCTGAATGTCAGTTGACCACACCCACCGCAAGTTTCCGTAGCTCATTGGTACCCCTGCCAGTAATAGAGGTACCTTTTGAAAGGATTGCAATGGACTTGGTAGGGTCCATTGTAAAATCCGCTCGTGGCCTTCAACATATACTGATGGTCGTCGACTGTGCCACCCGGTGCCCGGAGGCTATACCGCTACGCCACACCTCGGCATAACAAATTGCACGGGAGCTGTTTGCCATGTTCTGTCGCCTTAGACTACCTAAGGAGATCCTGATGGATCAGGGGACCCCTTTTATGTCCAAAATGACAAGGGAAGTGTGCAAACTGCTAAAAATTAAACAATTGCGCACCTCGGTGTACCAACCTCAAACCGACGGGCTAGTAGAACGGTTCAATAAAACCCTCAAGTTCATGTTAAAAAAGGTGGTTTCTAAGGACGGAAGGGATTGGGACATGTTGCTACCCTATTTGATGTTCGCCATCCGTGAGGTACCCCAGGCTTCCACAGGGTTCTCTCCCTTTGAGTTATTGTACGGCAGACACCCTAGAGGTCTGTTGGACGTAGCCAAAGAGACGTGGGAACAAGAGCCGACTCCACATAGGAGTATAACTGAACACGTGGCTAGCATGCAGGACTGGATCGCGGCGGTCATGCCCATCGTGAAAGAACATTTGTTAGATGCCCAGGCAGCCCAGAGGCGCACATATAATAAAAGAGCCAGAGTCAGGTCTTTTAACAAGGGCGATCGGGTGTTAGTACTTGTACCCACAGCCGAGAGTAAGCTCATGGCCAAGTGGAAAGGGCCATATGAGGTTCGAGAAAAGGTGGGGGAGGTAAATTACCAGGTGTATCAGCCCGGAAGGAGGAAATCTTAGAAAGATCGAGAGTGGTTAGTTACAGACATCACTCCGGGCATATCACCAGAGAGTTCTCTACCTTCAGCCAGGGATGCGTCCGGGGGAGAGGTCAGGATAAGTGATGCTCTCACTAAATAGCAGCGACGGGCGGCTCGCTCACTGGTGCAGCAGAATACCGACGTGTTCTCAGAGCTACCGGGTAGGACTACAGTTCTCCAACATGACATTGTCACCAAACCTGGGGTAAGGGTGCGAAAGAGACCGTACCGGGTAACCGAAGCCCGGAGGCAAGCCATCACGGCTGAGGTAAAACAGATGCTCCAGTTAGGCGTCATCGAGAAATGACAGAGTGGGCTAGCCCCATTGTACTGATTACGAAACCAGACGGATCGTTACGCTTCCGTAACGATTTCCGAAAATTAAATGAAGTGTCGAAGTTTGACCTTTATCCAATGCCCAGGGTGGATGAGCTGATTGAGAGACTGGGGTAGGCCCAGTACTTTACCACGCTCGATCTCACCAAGGGTTACTGGCAGGTACCTCTCACGAAATCGGCGGAGGAAAAGACCGCCTTCATAACTACGGAGGGTCTATATCACTATGCGGTCTTACCTTTTGGGTTACATGGGGCCCTGGCTACATTCCAGAGGTTGATGGACATAGTGCTCAAGTCTCATCAGTAGTACGCCTCCGCATATCTAGATGATATTATCATCTTTAGCACCGACTGGCATACGCATCTATCCCAGGTACAAGCAGTGCTGGATTCTCTCAGAGTCGCTGAGTTAACGGCAAACCCAAAAAAATGTGCGATAGGGCTAGAGGAAGCCCGATATTTGGGGTATGCGATTGGCCGAGGAGTTATCAAGCCCCAAATCAATAAAGTTGAGGCCATAAAAAATTGTCCTAAACCGTCAAATACACAGCAGGTGAGGGCGTTCCTTAACATCCTTGGGTATTACCGCCGGTTTATACCTAATTTTGCTGGGAGAACGGCGGCCCTGACCGATCTCTTGAAAGGAAAAAAATCAGTAATGGTTCAGTGGAACCTTCAGGCAGAAGAAGCCTTTCAGTCCATGAAGTTGGCCCTGTGTGAACAGCCGGTCCTCATCAGCCCCAACTTCAAGGAAACTTTCATTGTACAGACAGATGCCTCAGAAGTAGGCCCAGGGTGCCAGTGGCGACTTTGCCAATCCTGGTGTTATGTGGCAAATGCCAAGTGTCCTGCACGGTGTTGGGCTGTGAGCACAACCCCCATCTGTGGACGTCAGACCCTCATACCACCCTCATGGAGTCGGTTTCCAACTGATTGTGCAGACACATGCACATTTGTGACCTGCTGGAGGTCATTTTGCACGGCTCTGGCAGTGCTCCTCCTGTTCCTCCTTGCACAAAGGTGGAGGTAGAGGTCCTGCTGCTGGGTTGTTGCTCTCCTACGGCCCTCTCCACATCTCCTTTTGTACTGGCCTGTCTCCTGGTAGTGCATCCAGCCTCTGGACACTACGGTGACAGACACAGCAAACCTTCTTGCCACAGCTTGCATTGATGTGCCATCCAGAATGAGCTGCACTACCTGAGCAACTTCTGTGGGTTGTCGAGTCCGTCTCATGCTACCACAAGTATGAAAGTACAACCAACATTCAAAAGTGACCAAAACATCAGCCAGAAAGCATTGGTACTGAGATATGGTCTGTGCTCCCCACCTGCAGAACCACTCCTTTATTGAGGGTGTCTTGAAAATTGCCAATCATTTCCATCTATTGTCTATTCCATTTGCACAACAGCATGTGAAATTGATTGTTAATCAGTGTTGCTTCCTAAGTGGACAGTTTGATTTCACAGAAGTTTCATTTACTTGGAGTTATATTCTGTTGTTTAAGTGTTCCCTTTATTTTATGAGCAGTGTATTTGATATGTAACTTTCTATGTATTTGTCTCATTGGTCATGTAATGGGTGTGATCTCATTGGTCATGTAATTGGTGTATTACTTGTAATTGGTTTCGGAAATATTTAAAAGATCACAGAATCATGTCATAGTAGCTTGACAAAGAAAGCTGGTTGGCTTTGGAAACGAATTGCTATGTGAATCCCCATGTACCTTGTGACCTCATCAGATGTTAAAATGATGTAATAACAACTTGGAATTTTTTAATACAACTTTTTTGGAGATGGAATTTTTCATTTCTTTTCTTGCAATACATTGTGCAGACTGCCGGTTGGAAGCTCTCATGACAGGAACTGCCCAAACCCGACCAGCTGATCACCCACTACCAGGACGTAGGATAATAACGCCAGGGGGCGCCAGAGAGCAGCATTCATAAAAGTAAAAGCTTGGTAACTTTTGAATGAAGCATAATTTTGAATCAATGTAAATTACAAAACTGTTTATTTCCACCTTTTCTGGTTGGTTAACTGTATTCTTTATGGTGGCACAACCGCTTTGTTTACCCTTAATGCCATGTACTGTATATAGCTAGAAAATATTAGTGTCTGCTATGTATGGGGCAATGCTGCGTTTAGGAGAAATTACATAATAAATTGTGCAGGCTAAAATTTGGGTCTAAAGTAACATATTAGCTGAATGGAATTTGACTTAATGGAATTTTTCACTTCTTTTTTGCATTGATTCCAAGTGTGACCACACGTTGTTCCTGGCTTCAACACACTGAAATCCTGGAGGGTGAGCTGACTTCCATTTGTTCTCTATTGTTATGCACCATGTACTCTTGGTCACAAGGCCCCCTGCTGTAAGCACAGAGTGTCTGTCATTCACCCCCTCCCCCTGTGCTCATAGCTGATCTCCAGGTGGGACACCTCCTCCCCCTGCTTCATAGCTGATCTCGGGGTGAGACACTCCCTCCCCCTGCACTCACAGCTGATCAACAGGTGAGATACCTCCCCCCTGTGTTCACAGATGATCTCCAGGTGAGATACTCCCTCCCATTGTGCTCACAGCTCAAAGCTCATCTCCAGGTTAGACACCCTCTCCCCCTGTGCTCATAGCTGATCTCGGGGTGAGACACTCCCTCCCCCTGTGCTCATAGCTGATCTCCGGGTGAGATACCTCCCCCCTGTGTTCACAGATGATCTCCAGGTGAGATACTCCCTCCCATTGTGCTCACAGCTCATAGCTCATCTCCAGGTTAGACACCCTCCCCCCCTGCGCTCACAGCTCATCTCCGGGTGAGATCATCTGCTTCACAGACTTGAGAGCCCGATAGCAGGGAAACACTTCCCATACTTAGTCTGCGAAGCAGATGATCTCACCCAGAGCTGAGCTGTGAGCACAGGGGGAGGGGTATCTCACTCGGAGATCAGCAGTGAGCTCAGGGGGAGTATCTCACCTAGAGATCAGCAGTGAGCACAGGGGGAGGGGGTATCTCACCTAGAGATCAGCAGTGAGCGCAGGGGGAGGGGGTATCTCACTCAGAGATGATCTGTGAGTGCAGGGGGAGGGGGTATCTCACCCAGAGATCAGCAGTGAGTGCAGGGGGAGAGGGTATCTCACCCGGAGTTGAGCTGTGAGTGCAGGGGGAGAATCTCACCTAGAGATCAGCTGTGAGTGCAGGGGGAGGGGGTATCTCACCTAGAGATCAGCAGTGAGCGCAGGGGGAGGGGGTATCTCACCTAGAGAGCAGCAGTGAGCGCAGGGGGAGGGGGTATCTCACCTAGAGATCAGCAGTGAGCGCAGGGGGAGGGTGTCTCACCTAGAGATCAGCAGTGAGCGCAGGGGGAGGGTGTCTCACCTAGAGATCAGCAGTGAGCGCAGGGGGAGGGTGTCTCACCTAGAGATCAGCAGTGAGCGCAGGGGGAGGGTGTCTCACCTAGAGATCAGCAGTGAGCGCAGGGGGAGGGGGTATCTCACCTAGAGAGCAGCAGTGAGCGCAGGGGGAGGGGGTATCTCACCTAGAGATCAGCAGTGAGCGCAGGGGGAGGGTGTCTCACCTAGAGATCAGCAGTGAGCGCAGGGGGAGGGTGTCTCACCTAGAGATCAGCAGTGAGCGCAGGGGAAGGGAGGTATCTCACTTGGAGATGAGCTGTGAGTGCAGGTGGAGGGGGTATCTCACCTAGAGAGCAGCAGTGAGCGCAGGGGGAGGGGGTATCTCACCTAGAGATCAGCAGTGAGCGCAGGGGGAGGGGGTATCTCACCCGGAGATTAGCTATGAGCTCAGGGGGAGGGGGTATCTCACCCGGAGATCAACTGAGAGCTATGAGCAGAGGAGGAGGGGGTTTTCTGACCCAGAGGTGAGCTGTGAGCGCATTGGGAGGGGGTATCTCACCCGGAGATCAGCTGTGAGCTATGAGCACAGGGGGAGGGGGTGAATCACACACAGGTTGTGCTTACAGCAGGGGGCCTTGTGACAGAGAATACATTTTGCATGCTGCGAGTAGGGAGCTCTTACGCCAGGAACTGCGCAAACTCGACCAGCTGATCACCCACTACCAGGACGTAATGGAATAACGCCAGGGGGCGCCAGAGAACAGCATTTGAAAAATAAAAGCTTGGTATCTTTTGAATGAAGCATAATTTTGAATCACTATAAATTACAAAACGATTTATTTCCACCTTTTCTGGTTGGTCAATTGTATTCTTTATGGTGGCACAACCGCTTTAAGTTTAAAATTTCACATTTTTCTAAATTTTTAGAAAATCTGGGATATTTTCATGAATAACAACAAAACGTATTAATTTAAAATTTACCAGCTGCAACAGGTACAATTTGTTCCAAAAAGAAGATCAGAATATCAGAATGACTAGCAGAAGCATTTCAAAGTTATTACCAAATAAAGTGACGTTTCAGATATGAAAAATGGGGCTGTCAGAAAGGTTAATACTGATTACCACGAGACAGGGCTAAGAAACATGAAATGGTAATGTGCAGTACATACCTATGCTCAAAAGTGCTGGCATATCATGCCAGTAATAAAAGGAAATACTGATTAGTCAGGGTGATAAAACAATGTATGTAACATGTAGGTGAGTGGTATGTATAAATATCTTTTTTTTTTTCAGTACCCAGCATAAAGTGACTACAAGAAGTAGGATTTTAGTTAATACCTCACTGAACACAAGAACAGTTTCCAAAATACTAACAAGACGGAGTTTCACAGAACATTTTTTTCACCCATAGCATGAAAGTAATGTTAATATCATAACTTTCATTACAAAATCTTCAGTTTTACCCAAATTCAGTGATGCACCCTACACCAAAACTACTACATCTAGTATTTTGTATGACCTCTATGATTGTTAAGGACAGCACCAAGTCTTCTACACATGGAACGAATAAGTTGGTGACATAAAGTAACATCTATCTCTTTCTATTCCTCCAGAACGACCATTTTAGAACCTGAATGTAGAGCCCTTCTAACTTGTCTCTTCAGAATTCCTCGGTATGTCCTGCACTTCTGTGATGCGTGTTGGAGTACTTGTAAGATGTGTGCAGCTTATTCTTGTGATCTTTCTGATATGTGCACATCTACTTGTGTAATTTGTGCACTGTGCTTGTGTGACATCTCTCAAGTCTACGCTGTGCTTGTGTGACATCTCTCAAGTCTGCGCTGTGCTTGTGTGACATCTCTCAAGTCTGCGCTCAGCTTGTGTGACATCTCTCAAGTCTAAGCTGTGCTTGTGCGACATCTCTCAAGTCTAAGCTGTGCTTGTGTGACATCTCTCAAGTCTGTGCTGTGCTTGTGTGACATCTCTCAAGTCAGAGCTGTGCTTGTGTGACATCTCTCAAGTCAGAGCTGTGCTTGTGTGACATCTCTCAAGTCTACGCTGTGCTTGTGTGACATCTCTCAAGTCAGAGCTGTGCTTGTGTGACATCTCTCAAGTCTGCGCTGTGCTTGTGTGACATCTCTCAAGTCTGCGCTGTGCTTGTGTGACATCTCTCAAGTCTGCGCTGTGCTTGTGTGACATCTCTCAAGTCTGCGCTCAGCTTGTGTGACATCTCTCAAGTCTAAGCTGTGCTTGTGCGACATCTCTCAAGTCTAAGCTGTGCTTGTGTGACATCTCTCAAGTCTGTGCTGTGCTTGTGTGACATCTCTCAAGTCAGAGCTGTGCTTGTGTGACATCTCTCAAGTCTACGCTGTGCTTGTGTGACATCTCTCAAGTCAGAGCTGTGCTTGTGTGACATCTCTCAAGTCTGCGCTGTGCTTGTGTGACATCTCTCAAGTCTGCGCTGTGCTTGTGTGACATCTCTCAAGTCTGCGCTGTGCTTGTGTGACATCTCTCAAGTCTGCGCTCAGCTTGTGTGACATCTCTCAAGTCTATGCTGTGCTTGTGTGACATCTCTCAAGTCTGCGCTGTGCTTGTGTGACATCTCTCAAGTCTGCGCTGTGCTTGTGTGACATCTCTCAAGTCTGCGCTGTGCTTGTGTGACATCTCTCAAGTCTGCGCTGTGCTTGTGTGACATCTCTCAAGTCTGCGCTCTGCTTGTGTGACATCTCTCAAGTCTACGCTGTGCTTGTGTGACATCTCTCAAGTCTGCGCTGTGCTTGTGTGACATCTCTCAAGTCTGCGCTCAGCTTGTGTGACATCTCTCAAGTCTACGCTGTGCTTGTGTGACATCTCTCAAGTCTGCGCTGTGCTTGTGTGACATCTCTCAAGTCTGCGCTGTGCTTGTGTGACATCTCTCAAGTCTGCGCTGTGCTTGTGTGACATCTCTCAAGTCTGCGCTGTGCTTGTGTGACATCTCTCAAGTCTGCGCTCTGCTTGTGTGACATCTCTCAAGTCTACGCTGTGCTTGTGTGACATCTCTCAAGTCTGCGCTGTGCTTGTGTGACATCTCTCAAGTCTGCGCTGTGCTTGTGTGACATCTCTCAAGTCTGCGCTGTGCTTGTGTGACATCTCTCAAGTCTGCGCTGTGCTTGTGTGACATCTCTCAAGTCTGCGCTCTGCTTGTGTGACATCTCTCAAGTCTACGCTGTGCTTGTGTGACATCTCTCAAGTCTGCGCTGTGCTTGTGTGACATCTCTCAAGTCTGTGCTGTGCTTGTGTGACATCTCTCAAGTCTACGCTGTGCTTGTGTGACATCTCTCAAGTCTGTGCTGTGCTTGTGTGACATCTCTCAAGTCTGGGCTGTGCTTGTGTGACATCTCTCAAGTCTGCGCTGTGCTTGTGTGACATCTCTCAAGTCTGCGCTGTGCTTGTGTGACATCTCTCAAGTCTGCGCTGTGCTTGTGTGACATCTCTCAAGTCTGCGCTGTGCTTGTGTGACATCTCTCAAGTCTGCGCTGTGCTTGTGTGACATCTCTCAAGTCTGCGCTGTGCTTGTGTGACATCTCTCAAGTCTGCGCTGTGCTTGTGTGACATCTCTCAAGTCTGCGCTGTGCTTGTGTGATGTGTCTGGTGTGTGATGCACTCATGTTACTTGTATGACAAGTGATTTTTTGATTTGTGCCTAACATGTTTTTATTGCATCAAATAATGTTACTTAAAGTGAATTTCTGTTTTAATTCTTTTACTGTCCTTAGGCTTGCCCTAGAGAAAAACAATAAAATCAGGGATACTCTCAGGGTCAGCAATTCCTCTTCCGCTACTGCCCTGGTCTTTGTTTTCAGGCTGCAGCCGTGATGTCCTGACTAAAACACGTGACTGCTGGAGCTTAAAGGGGTTTTCCCAGAAACAAAAGTTCATTTTAAAAATGGTCTGTGTCTGACCGTGTATGGAAAATACCACAGCTCCTGAGCGGAGGAGGAAGCCAAAGACAATACAGACATTACATCAGGGGATCACAAAGGATTCATTTTGAGAGGTAAAATATTGTTTAAACACAGGCAGTGAAATATTTTACCTCACAAAATGAATCAATCCTATGAGATCCCGTGCTGGAATGTCTGCATTGTCTTTTGCAGCCTTCCCTGCCCAGGAGCTGTGGTATGATCAGACCATATTCCGCACACGGTCAGACACAGCCAATTTATAAAATTAACTTTTGTTTGTAGGAAAACCCTTTTAATGACTGAGCTCAGCAGTAATGCCAAGGTAGATGGAACAAGCTGCTGACCCTATGATTGGCTACAGTGGTCACATGAGATATTACCACTGCAGCCTGTAAACACGGACAGGCCAGGAGCATAAAGACATCAATAGACTAGGTGAAAATGAGTAACTCTGATTTTATTATTTTTAGACTAGGTGAAAATGAGTAACTCTGATTTTATTATTTTTAGACTAGGTGAAAATGAGTAACTCTGATTTTATTATTTTTAGACCAGGTGAAAGTGAGTAACGCTGATTTTATTATTTTTAGACTAGGTGAAAATGAGTAACTCTGATTTTATTATTTTTAGACTAGGTGAAAATGAGTAACTCTGATTTTATTATTTTTAGACTAGGTGAAAATGAGTAACTCTGATTTTATTATTTTTAGACTAGGTGAAAATGAGTAACGCTGATTTTATTATTTTTAGACTAGGTGAAAATGAGTAACTCTGATTTTATTATTTTTAGACCAGGTGAAAATGAGTAACTCTGATTTTATTATTTTTAGACTAGGTGAAAATGAGTAACTCTGATTTTATTATTTTTAGACTAGGTGAAAATGAGTAACTCTGATTTTATTATTTTTAGACTAGGTGAAAATGAGTAACTCTGATTTTATTATTTTTAGACTAGGTGAAAATGAGTAACTCTGATTTTATTATTTTTAGACTAGGTGAAAATGAGTAACTCTGATTTTATTATTTTTAGACTAGGTGAAAATGAGTAACTCTGATTTTATTATTTTTAGACTAGGTGAAAATGAGTAACTCTGATTTTATTATTTTTAGAATAGGTGAAAATGAGTAACTCTGATTTTATTATTTTTAGACTAGGTGAAAATGAGTAACTCTGATTTTATTATTTTTAGACTAGGTGAAAATGAGTAACTCTGATTTTATTATTTTTAGACTAGGTGAAAATGAGTAACTCTGATTTTATTATTTTTAGACTAGGTGAAAATGAGTAACTCTGATTTTATTATTTTTAGACTAGGTGAAAATGAGTAACTCTGATTTTATTATTTTTAGACTAGGTGAAAATGAGTAACTCTGATTTTATTATTTTTAGACTAGGTGAAAATGAGTAACTCTGATTTTATTATTTTTAGACTAGGTGAAAATGAGTAACTCTGATTTTATTATTTTTAGACTAGGTGAAAATGAGTAACTCTGATTTATTATTTTTAGACTAGGTGAAAATGAGTAACTGATTTTATTATTTTTAGACTAGGTGAAAATGAGTAACTCTGATTTTATTATTTTTAGACTAGGTGAAAATGAGTAACTCTGATTTTATTATTTTTAGACCAGGTGAAAGTGAGTAACTCTGATTTTATTATTTTTAGACTAGGTGAAAATGAGTAACTCTGATTTTATTATTTTTAGACTAGGTGAAAATGAGTAATTCTGATTTTATTATTTTTAGACTAGGTGAAAATGAGTAACTCTGATTTTATTATTTTTAGACTAGGTGAAAATGAGTAACTCTGATTTTATTATTTTTAGACTAGGTGAAAATGAGTAACTCTGATTTTATTATTTTTAGACTAGATGAAAATGAGTAACTCTGATTTTATTATTTTTAGACTAGGTGAAAATGAGTAACTCTGATTTATTATTTTTAGACTAGGTGAAAATGAGTAACTGATTTTATTATTTTTAGACTAGGTGAAAATGAGTAACTCTGATTTTATTATTTTTAGACTACGTGAATATGAGTAACTCTGATTTTATTATTTTTAGACTAGGTGAAAATGAGTAACTCTGATTTTATTATTTTTAGACTAGGTGACAATGAGTAACTCTGATTTTATTATTTTTAGACTAGGTGAAAATGAGTAACTCTGATTTTATTATTTTTAGACTAGGTGAAAGTGAGTAACTCTGATTTTATTATTTTTAGACTAGGTGAAAATCAGTAACTCTGATTTTATTATTTTTAGACTAGGTGAAAATCAGTAACTCTGATTTTATTATTTTTAGACTAGGTGAAAATGAGTAACTCTGATTTTATTATTTTTAGACTAGGTGAAAATGAGTAACTCTGATTTTATTATTTTTAGACTAGGTGAAAATGAGTAACTCTGATTTTATTATTTTTAGACTAGGTGAAAATGAGTAACTCTGATTTTATTATTTTTAGACTAGGTGAAAATGAGTAACTCTGATTTATTATTTTTAGACTAGGTGAAAATGAGTAACTGATTTTATTATTTTTAGACTAGGTGAAAATGAGTAACTCTGATTTTATTATTTTTAGACTACTTGAATATGAGTAACTCTGATTTTATTATTTTTAGACTAGGTGAAAATGAGTAACTCTGATTTTATTATTTTTAGGCTAGGTGAGAATGAGTAACTCTGATTTTATTATTTTTAGACTAGGTGAAAATGAGTAACTCTGATTTTATTATTTTTAGACTAGGTGAAAATGAGTAACTCTGATTTTATTATTTTTAGACTAGGTGAGAATGAGTAACTCTGATTTTATTATTTTTAGACTAGGTGAAAATGAGTAACTCTGATTTTATTATTTTTAGACTAGGTGAGAATGAGTAACTCTGATTTTATTATTTTTAGACTAGGTGAAAATGAGTAACTGATTTTATTGTTTTTAGACTAGGTGAAAATGAGTAACTCTGATTTTATTATTTTTAGACTAGGTGAGAATGAGTAACTCTGATTTTATTATTTTTAGACTAGGTGAAAATGAGTAACTCTGATTTTATTATTTTTAGACTAGGTGAAAATGAGTAACTCTGATTTTATTATTTTTAGAGTAGGTGAAAATGAGTAACTCTGATTTTATTATTTTTAGACTAGGTGAAAATGAGTAAGTCTGATTTTATTATTTTTAGACTAGGTGAAAATGAGTAACTGATTTTATTATTTTTAGACTACGTGAATATGAGTAACTCTGATTTTATTATTTTTTGACTAGGTGAGAATGAGTAATTCTGATTTTATTATTTTTAGACTAGGTGAAAATGAGTAACTCTGATTTTATTATTTTTAGACTAGGTGAAAATGAGTAACTCTGATTTTATTATTTTTTTTCCCTAGCGCAAGCCGATGAGCACAAAAATAATTAAAATGAAAGTCCCCTTTAAGAAGGGGGGGCCATACACAATTCTTGCACAGGGACCCTTTGGTCTCAGTGCCCGCCCCTGCATGAGACGTTATAATAATTCATAAATCATATGGTTTTGATTGGCTGCTCCTAGTAAGAACACAATAAAATAAGCTCTAGTGGGCTGTGTGCCCACTATGCGTTTTTTAAGCGTTTCTGCAGCGGCAATTACGCTTAAAAAACGCTTGGTAGGAGGTCTGCAATGTTCCCCAATGATAATCCACATGTGCTGTGCACATGCTGCGGAAATATCCGCTGCGGATTATTATTACAGAAAAAAGCGCAGCACTACCAACTATTTTGCGTAAGCGCAGCGTTTTTGCCGCCATTGACTTGCATTGAATCGCATAATATCTGCATGACTACATGTACACATGCGGAAATTAAGCAATTCAATGTGCGGATGCAGAAGAGGAGACTCTCATCCAGACCCGGGTACCATAGTACCTGTAAAAAAAAAATTAAAATTAAAAAAAACATTATACTCACCTTCTGATGGCCTGCGGTCTTCTCTCCGGTGTGTCTTGGCTCCCCGGTGGCTCGTCAACGTCAGCGGTCATGTGACCTGTCACCTGACTAAATTACATCATGGAAGGTCCTTTTACACCACCACGGGCCACCAGGGAGACCGGAGAAGGAGACCGTGGGCCATCGGAAGGTGAGTATAATGGATTTTTTTAGAGTTTTTACCATTTTTATTCTTTTTTTTAACTAACTTGGTCACACGGTTGCATGGATTTATATAGTGTGACCAAGTTGTCAAGCACTTTTCCAAGCCAAAATCTTTTAGAAAACGCTTGACAACCCGCATGGGAAATCGCATGTGCTAAACGCGTAACAAACGCTTGTCCCGGGCTGAAAATACGCATGTAAAATCTGCATGAGTTTTTTCTGCCAGGGAGATGCAGAAAAGCTCAGGAAAAATCCGGAGCGTTTCTGCATTGTGGGCACATTGCCTAATAGTGGCAGTGGATCAACATACTTAATTCTCATCAATAGTAAGCAGTATAAATTAATATAACTTTGCTTAATATTTCCACTAATATTCTTAAATTCAGTGTGTTGGTTTAGCCCTGCACTACAGTCACAGTATTTCATGTGAGCCCTTGAGAAAACTAATTGCCGACCCCCGATCCATGCTCTGTTAACCCCTTTACACCTCTTTACAGCATTACTCACTGTTTCCGGCAATGTGATTGCCGGAAACAGAGGAGCACCGATCCTAGGCTGCAGATCAAAGAGCACCGATCCTAGGCTATTGCTAGGACACCCCAGCCCTGGCCCCAGACTGCTATGATCGGTGCGATCGCCGATCACATCGATCGCACCGATCGTAGCGCGACAACAGGACGGACATGGGGCGGTGACCGGCTTGTGACCTGCCTGTCACTGCCCCATGACCCCCTGTAATGTAATCAAAGTCCCCAGACTGCTGTGATTGGAGCGATCGATGATGACATCGATCGCTCCAATCAGAGTTCCTGAATACAGATGACCGGGCTGTCATAGGGAGGTGTCACCTCTCTGTGACCCCCTGTTGTGCGTGCTCTGCTACAGCCATGTCTGATTGGTGCAATCAATGTCACCAATCAGATGGCTAGGGCACAGCATGCACCACAGGGGGTCACAGAGAGGTGACACCTCCCTGTGACCGCCCGGTCACCTGTATTCAGGAACTCTGATTGGAGCAATCATTGATGACATTGATTGCTCCAATCAGATTATCTGACTACCTCCACCTGTCACCACCCCATCATCACCCTGTGACCGCCCTGCAGACCCTCACACTTGGTGAGGATTTCTACAGAGCGGTCACATCTGATGTGTGTGTGCTGAGCCTTGTAGTGCCACAGAATATTCTGTGACACCACAAGACCATCTTCTCTCCTGTTCCAGTCGCTGCTGCTGCTCCTGGATCTTCTGCTCCAGCGTCCTGGGTATCCTGCTCCAGAGCCTGCTGCTGATCCTGCTGCTGATCCTGCAGAGAAGACTTTGGTAAGTCTGTTCTCCCCTCATCCACCCCAATCCCCCCTCCCCCCTCTTTTTACCCCCCCTTACCACCATTCTTTTTTCTGCGTCCTGCAGCGGTCTCCAGCTCCGGTCCGAGTCTCCAGCTCCGCTCCCGGTCACCAGCGCCAGGCTCCGGCACCGGGCTCCCGGTCACCAGCGCCGGGCTCTCGTTCCAGGCTCCCGGTCACCAGCTCCGGTCTCCTGCTCCGGGCTCCGTCTCCTGTTCCGGTCCTGCTGCTGATCCTGTTGACCCCTTGGTAAGTCCATCTCTGATCTCCCCTCATCCACCCCAATCCCCCTCTCCCCACTCCCCCATCTTTTTACCCCCCTTCCCACCCCAATCTCCCTCACCCCAGTGTCCCTGTTAATTCTCTTGGTTCTGTTCTCCAGCTCCAGTACCGGTCTCCTGCTCCGGGCTCCCGGTCTCCTGCTCCGGGCTCCCGGTCTCCTGCTCTGGGCTCCCGGTCACCAGCGCCGGTCTCCTGCTCCGGGCTCCCGGTTTCCTGCTCCGGGCTCCCAGTCTCCTGCGCCGGGCTCCTGGTCACCAGCGCCGGGCTCCCGGTCCAGGCTCCTGATCCTGAAAGAAGAACAGAGAGGACTTTGGTAAGTCATCTCTGATCTCCCCTCAACCACCCCAATTTCCCTCTTCCCACTCCCCACACATCCGTGCGCACATCCAGCAGCCGCCGAGTATTGATCGGTGACATCGTTGCTGTTTGCACCACATACAGAATTTCCTTTTTCCACACACTCTAAACAAAGTATTGACACACACACACTCTAAATAAAGTATGAACACACACGCACCACATACATAAAAAACAATGTCCCGCTCATCCCAAACTCGCTATTCAGCGGAGGAGGCATACGCTATTCTTGCCACCGACACTGACAGCGAGGGCGAGGATCCCACATTTATTTAATTTTCCGACTCGTCTTCCTCTTCTTCCTCCTCTTCCTCCGGTTCTGCTGGACTGCCCCGCCATCGCCGCAGGAGAGACAATGATCCAGCGCTCCCCACTACTGATCCCATATGGACCTCGCCCCCCGAAAATGATGCACCACTGATTACTGATTTTGTGGCGGAATCAGGAATCAAGTTTGACACCACCGGCCTCACAGAAATAGACTTTTTCAAAGTCTTTTTCTCTGAGGATTTTGTAAACCTCATGGTGGGCCAAACTAATTTATACGCTCATCAATTTTTGGAACAAAACCCCTCTTCATCATTTTCTAACTGGTCTCCTGTAGACACAGTAGAAATGATGAAGTTTTGGGGCCTGGTCCTTCTTATGGGGATCCTGAACAAGCCCGAACTTCGGCAATACTGGAGTGTTGACGTTTTGTATAACACTCCAGTGTTCCGAATGGCCATGATCTGGAGACGCTTTCAGGCCATCCACAAGTTCTTGCATTACCAAGATAATGCAAGGTGTCCTGCACGCGATGACCCGAACTTTGATCGTCTTTTCAAAGTTCGGCCGGTCATCGAACACTTCAACAACAAGTTTGCTGAAGTGGACGTGCCCCAAAGGGACATCTGCGTGGATGAGTCCTTAATCTCTTTTAAAAGGCGGCTTGGATTCCGGCAGTACCTGCCCAGTAAGAGGTCCAGGTACGGGATCAAGCTGTATAAACTTTTTCAGAGTACCTCAGGGTACACTCACAAGTTTAGAGCTTATGAAGGGAAGGACTCCCAGATTGAACCCCCTGAATGCCTCCCCGTTCTGGGAGTGAGTGGGAAAATTGTGTAGGACTTGGTGCACCCACTGCTGGATAAAGGTTATCACCTCTTTGTGGATAACTTTTATACAAGTATCCCGCTCTTCAAGTCCCTCTCTGCGCGACGTACTGCAGCCTGCGGTACTGTCCGCAAAAATTAGAAAGGCCTCCCAAAGACGCTAATTGGGCAGCTGCTCAGAAGGGGTGAGAGCAGAGCCCAATGTAGCGACCACCTGCTGATGGTCAAGTACAAGGACAAGAGGGATGTCCTTTTGTTGACCACCATACATGGTGATGGCAGCACCCTCAGCTCTGTAAGAGGTTCCACTACACAGGTCGCCAAACCAGACTGTGTAGTGGGGTACAAGTACATGGGGGGAGTTGATCTTTCAGAAAGGCCAAGGTATGGTATAAGAAGCTGGCCGTGCACATTGTACAGATGGCAATGCACAACGCTTTCCTTCTGTCACAATGTGCAGGCCAGACTTCTACGTCGTACCTTCACTTCCAGGAGACTGTTATCAAGGCCCTGATATTTGGCAGCGGTGACAGAGCAGGCCCTAGTAGTTCCGGAATTGAAGGACTGAGAATTGTACCAGGCCAGCATTTCCCAGGGCAGATCCCTCACAGCGGAAAAAAAGGAAAGTCACAAAAGAGGAGCCGAGTGTGTTATAAAAGTGGAATACGCAAGGACACCATTTATCAATGTGACAACTGCCCTGACAAACCTGGCCTGTGTATGAAAGACTGCTTCAAAAGGTACCATACTTCGATGGACTATTAAATTAATTTCTGACGTATGAGAACCTGACAAACACTACACAACTGACGTAGTGTTCGTCAGGTTGTCATACATCAGTTGTGTAGTGTTCATCAGGTTGTCCTACACAACTGATGTATAATACTACTGTTAGGTGTCGGTCTGGTGCTGGATTCGAAATGGGTCCAGGACCTTCTATGGTCTCCCATTTCAGTCCAGCCAGGGCTGATGCTGCTCAGAATCACCGTCAGCCCCAACGCCTAGCTGGTCCGCGAGCACTGTTTATCTCCCAGGTAGTTGTGCCTAGCAATGTTAAGCATAGGTTGCAGAAGGAGACAGGGCTTGTGGAATCTAAGTCCAGGATTTGCCGAACTGAGCATGTCCGTGACCTGGCGGATCATGATTGGTGGGTTGGCACTCACCTGACCCGGTGACCTGCCACCGACTGATTGGTCCACGGGTAACATCACCAATGGCGCGTGGGTAAGGGCTTAGTCTTTAAAAGGCCCCCCCACAAACATGGCGCAGCGCTCAGATCATTTTGCAAGTGTTGTTTGTGTGGACGAGTGTATTCCACGTGCTCTCTAGCTGCTCTCTCCGTGACCTGCCGATGCCAGAGTTAGCTTGGCTAATTAGCGTAGGTCACTCAGGCAGGCTTAGATTTGCTTAGGCAGGTAGCTACGTCTAGCAGCCTGGCTCAGCCAAAGGAGTCTCCTAATACCTCGAGCAGCCTGCAGACACCCTGTCCACGGCTATCGCCTGTCAGCCACGTGGAGTAGTAACCTTCTGTCAGGTGGCACGCCGGCTGGAGGCACGTGTACCCGTCGCGTAGTCACACACGCATCTAGCGCCAATCCCTAGAGCGTAGCGCCTGTATCGAAGACAGGGCTACTGCTTTCCCTCCAGTCGCACGTCTCCCTGCAGTTCTTAGAGATTGTGTGAACCGCTGAAGCCCGCTCCGTGTGCATTAACACGGAGTGGTTCTTCAGTTAAGTAGGTGCTATCCCGGTCACTCTTCTCCCGTGCAGTTAACGGAGATAGAGCGAACCGCTATACCCGTTCATGTGTGCGGTAACACGGAAGGGTTTAACATTTAAGTTGGTTGCGTACCTTTCCACCCGGAAAGTGTTCGGCAGCAGTCCTCCAGGCTGCATCGCGGACCCCGAGGTCGGTTGCGTTCCATTTTAATAAAGTTGTCTGCAACCGCCCTCCTAACAACTACATTATAAAATTCAAAAATCAACTACCACTACCAAAAAGGGGGCACTTGTTGGGCATTTCCACTGTTTAGGCACATCAGGGGTTCTGAGAACGTGACATCACGCCCACAGACCATTCCATCAAAGTCTGCGTTCAAAAGCGTCACTCCTTCCCTTCCGAGCCCTGACATGCGCCCAAACAGTAGTTTTCTCCAACACATGGGGTATCTGCATACTTAGGAGAAATTGCACAACAACTTATGGGGTGCAATTTCTCCTGGTACCCTTGTGAAAATACAAAAATTGGGGTCTAAAATAAAATGTTAGTGAAAAAAAGTTAAATGTCCATTTATTCCTTTCACGTTCAATTAATTGGTGTGAAGCACCTGAAGGGTTAATAAAGTTCTTGAATGTGGTTTTGAGCACTTTGAGGGGTGCAGTTTTTAGAATGGTGTCACTTTTGGGTATTTTATGTCATATAGACCCCTCAAAGTGACTTCAAATGTGATGTGGTCCCTAAAAAAATTGTTTTTGTAAATTTTGTTGTAAAAATGAGAAATCGCTGGTCAACTTTTAACCCTTATAGCTCCCTAACAAAAAAAAAATGTTGGTTCCAAAATTGTGCTGATGTAAAGTAGACATGTGGGAAATGTTATTTATTGCAAAATTTTCAAAATTTTCGCCAAATTTCCATTTTTTTCGCAAATAAACGCAAGTGATATCGAAGAAATTTTACCACAATCATGAAGTACAATATGTCACAAAAAAACAATCTCAGAATCAGGGGGATCCGTTGAAGCGTTCCAGAGTAATTACCTCATAAAGTGACAGTGGTCAGAATTGTAAAAATTGGCCTGGTCATTAACGTGCAAACCACCTTGGGTTGTAAAGGGGTTAAAGGGAATCTGTCAGCAGGTTTTTGCTATGTAATCTGAGGACAGCAGGAGATAGCGGCTGAAACACAGAATTCAGAGATGTGTCACTTGTCAAAGTGCGTGCGGTGTTGCTTAGTAATTGTCAAGGATTTATCAAGAAGAGATTAACATTGCCGGACAACACTAGTCCAGCAACGCCCCCTGCTGTGATAAGCAGCACACCGTCTATGGACTTTGTACATGGAGAGCCTGGTGTGGGTGGGGACAGCTTTCTCAGCTCTGCTTCATTCTAAATCTAAAAGCTCTGATTGGGTCAGAACTGCTGCAACCAGTAATCTAAGTGATACATTGTTGGATTCAGCTTCTATTTGTCTACATTACGCTCCTCTCAGATGAGAAGTAAAACCTGCCGACAAATTCCCTTTTAGATTTTATTGCCGGTGTCAAGCTATTATTTATATGTACATTTTATAAAACCTATAAAAAGTTTGGAATCAATAAAATATAAAGTCATAGATTTCATTATACCTTCTGAATGCTCGTAGAGTTGTCCGCTAGGCCCACTTGCACTGCAGATTTAAGAAAAAAAAAGACATTACTACATGCATGTAAGAATTATTAACTACAATAAAAAATGGTTCTTTCCTTAAAGGGAACCTGTCACCTGAAAAAAACACAATCAGACTGCAGATATGGGGATAATCTCCAGATTAACCCTGCTCTGAACTTTATTTCTCCCGGCATCCATTGGATTCAGTCACCGCTCTGTGTATAGTGAGAAGTGGCTGCAAACACTCCCCTGCACTGACTTACAGCAGCTCAGCAGTAGGGCCGGCTGTCAATCACTGGCGGGGACGAGGTTACAGCCACCGCACTCTATACAGAGAACGGTGACTGAACCCGCGCCGGCGCCGCCCGTGACTGAAACCAGAATGCTAAAAGGAGGAATAAAGATCATTACCTCATGACAGTAGGGGTCTAAGTGCTGGGCAGGTTCAGAACTCTATTAATCTGCAGATTAACCCCATATATGCAGAAAAATAGCTTCTTTCATGTCACAGGTTCCCTTTAAGGAAAGAAAAAGTAATATTACATCAGTTGAGACCCTAGAAAGACCTAGGTGCATTCTGACCATAGGAAGAATCACCAAATACCAAGGTTCAGGAAGAACCAAATAGAGGACAATATACAGTAGGTACGGAAAGTATTCAGACCCCTTTAAATTTTTCACTCTTTGTTTCATTGCAGCCATTTGGTAAATTCTAAAAAGTTCATTTTTTTCTCATTAAAGTGCACTCTGCATTCCATCTTGACTGAAAAAAAAACAGAAATGTAGAAATTTTTGCAAATTTATTAAACAAGAAAAACTGAAATATCACATGGTCATAACTATTCAGCCCCTTTGCTCGGTATTGAGTAGAAGCACTCTTTTGAGCTAGTACAGTCATGAGTCTTCTTGGGAATGATGCAACAATTTTTTCACACCTGGATTTGGGGATCCTCTGCCATTCTTCCTTTCTCCAGTTCTGTCAGGTTGGATGGTGAACGTTAGTAGACAGCCATTTTCAGGTCTCTCCAGAGATGCTCAATTGGGTTTAGGCCAGAGCTCTGGCTGGACCAGTCAAGAATGGTCACAGAGTTGTTCTGAAGCCACGCCTTTGTCATTATAGCTGTGTGCTTAGGGTCATTGTCTTGTTCGAAGGTGAACCTTCGGCCAAGTCTGAGGTCCAAAGCACTCTGGTAGAGGTATTCATCCAGGATATCTCTGTACTTGGCCACATTCATGTTTCCTTCAATTGCAACCAGTCGTCATGTCCCTGCAGCTGAAAAAGACCCCCATAGCATGATGCTGCCACCACCATGTTTCACTGTTGGGATTGTATTGGGCAGGTGATGAGCAGTGCCTGGTTTTCTCCACACATACCGCTTAGAATTATCACCAAAAAGTTCTATCTTCATCTCATCGGTCCAGAGAATCTTATTTCTCATAGTCTGGAGTCCTTGATGTGTTTTTCAGCAAACTTTATGCAGGCTTTCATATTTCTTGCACTGAGGAGAGGCTTCCATCGGGCCATTCTGCCATAAAGGCCCAACTGGTGGAGGGCTACAGTGATAGTTGACTTTGTGGAACTTTCTCCCATCTCCCTACTGCATCTCTGGAGCTCAGCCACAGTGATCTTGGGGTTCTTCTTTACCTTTCTCACCAAGGCTCTTCTCCCATGATTGCTCTGTTTGGCTGGACGGCCAGGTCTAGGAAGACTTCTGGTGGTCCCAAACTTCTTCCATTTAAAGATTATGGAGGCCACTTTGCTTTTAGGAACCTTGGGTAATGCAGAAATTCATTTGCAACCTTAGCCAGATCTGTGTCTTGCCACAATTCTGTCTCTGAGCTCCTTGGGCAGTTCCTTTGAGCTCATGATTCTCATTTGGTCTGAAATGCACTGTGAGCTGTGAGGTCTTATACAGACAGGTGTGTGCCTTTTCAAATCAAGTCCTATCAGTTTAATTAAACGCAGTTGGACTCCAATGAAGGAGTAGAACCATCTCAAGGAGGATCACAAGGAAATGGACAGCATGTGACTTAAATATGAGTGTCTGAGCAAAGGGTCTGAATACTTATGACCATATGATATTTCAGATATTATTTTTTAATAAATTTGCAAAAATGTCTACATTTCTGTTTTTTTTTCAGTCAAGATGGGGTGCAGAGTGTACTTTAATGAGAAAAAAAATGAACATTTTAGAATTTACCAAATGGCTACAATGAAAAAAAGAGTGACAAATTTAAAGGGGTCTGAATACTTTCCGTACCAGCATCTGTTTGCACTTAGCAGTGAGAGATGTCACCAGTAGCAGAAGAGGAAGGATTGTGAAATCTGGAGACAGATCCACTTTAACCATTCACATACACATACATGAAACCATACATAGCCTCCGGTCCCGGGTCTCATATCGGCAAATCCCCATAGCGCAAAGTGCCTGTGCTAGGGGGATTCATGAGTCTGCAGTCACACAGTGTGACTGCAGACTTATCCATTTTGACCGGACAACCCCTTCAAGATTTAGAACTTCAGGATATATGAGAAAAGAGGACAGCTTCTTGAGTAATAAATTACAAAGAGAAGAAAAAGTAACAGCACTGAAGGGGTTCACTATAAAGGGATGCTCATGTACAGTACCAATAAAAAGTTTGAACACAACAGTTGATGAAATAGTTTACCTTCATTTTATTGGAATGGGTTCATAGGTCGCTTCACGGGTCACTCCCGGTCATGTCTCATTAAAATGGGGGACCCCCCAAAAAAATGACGTGGGGTCCCCCCTTTTTTAATAGCTAGCAAAGGCTAGGCAGACAGCTGGGGGCTGATATTAATAGCTCAGGAAGGGTGCCATGAATATTGGCCCCCTCCCAGGCTAGAAACACCAGCCGTCAGCCGCCTCAGAAATGGCGCATAAATAGAATGCGCCAATTCTGGCACTTAGCCTCGCTCTTCCCACTGCCCTGTAGCGGTGGCAGTGGGGTAATAGGGCTGGGGTTGATGTCAGCTTATAATGCCAGCTGACATCAAGCCCAGGTTAGTAATGGAGCATAGTCAAAGTTAAAAAAAAAACATAAACACCCAGAATAAAGTCCTTTAATTGAAATAAAGACACAATTCTTTATTGTTCTAAATTAAACCATACTTACCATCACGCCCATTCCGACTGAAGCCAACGATCTCCTGCAATAAAAGTAAAATAATAAAGCAACATCATCCTTACCTTTCCATGGTTCCCACGACAGCTTCAGCTCTGCTACATTCACATGACAGGCTGGATCGCTGCAGAAAGCTGCCATCCAGCTTGCCATGCAGCAGACACTGAGAAGAGTAGGCATGCTTGCGCTCCTCAGTGTCTGGCTGTGACGGCATCCAGATGAGCCGAGTTCATGTTCAATGAACTCAGCTCACCTCATGTACGTCACTGACAGCGTGGGAAAATTCTACTGTACTCAGCGCTTCAGAGTGAGAAATTTCCCACGCTGTCAGTGACGTGCATGTCCAATGAACTCAGCTCACCTCATGCAGCGTGGGAGAATTCTCACGCTGAAGCGCTGAGTGCAGGAGAATTTTCCCACGCTGTCAGTGACGTGCATGAGGTGAGCTGAGTTCATTGGACATGACCTCGGCTCATCTTTGTGCCGTTACAGCCAGACACTGAGGAGCGCAAGCATGCCTGCGCTTCTCAGTGTCTGCGTCATGGCAAGCTGGATGGCAGCTTTCGGCTGCGATCCAGCCTGTCATGTGAATGTAGCAGAGCTGAAGCTGTCCTGGGAACCATGGAAAGGTAAGGATGATGTTGCTTTATTATTTTACTTTTATTGCAGGAGATCGTTGGCTTCAGCTGGAATGGGCGTGATGGTAAGTATGGTTTAATTTAGAACAATAAAGAATTGTGTGTTTATTTCAATTAAAGGACTTTATTCTGGGTGTTGTGTTTTTTGAAATACTTTACTAGAAATTCATGGCGGTCATGTCTAATATTGGCGTGACCCCATGAATTTCGGGCTTAGGGCCAGCTGATAATACCAAGCTGGCCCTAACCCCTTTATTACCCAGTGAGCCACCGCACCAGGGCCCTGGATGAGTTGGGTACAGCGCCAGAAGATGACGCTTCTATGAACGCGCCATTTTCCGGGGTGGCTGCGGACTGCAATTTGCAGCGGGGGTGGGGGGGGGGGGGGGCAGAAAGCTTGGGCCTCCCTGCACTGCAGATTCCAGCCCCCAGCTGCCTAGTTGTACCTGGCTGGACACAAAAATAGCGCGAAGCCCCACGTATTTTTTTTTTAATTATTTCATGAAATTCATGAAACAATTAAGAAAAAAAGGGCTTCCCTATATTGTTGTGTCCGGCCAGGTAAAAATAGGCAGCTGGTGGTTGGGGGCTGCCCCTTCCTGCCTGCTGTACCTGGCTGGACACAAATATAGTGCGAAGCCCCATGTCAATTTTTAAAAAATTATTTCAGGAAATTCACGAAATAATTTTAAAAAAAAATTGACGTGGGGCTTCGCACTATATTTGTGTTCAGCCAGGTACAACTAGGCAGCTGGGGGCTGGTATCCGCAGAGCAGGGAGGCCCAAGCTTTCTGCCCCCCCCCCCCCCCCGCAGCAAATTGTAGTTCACAGTCACCCCGGAAAATGGCACGTTCATAGAAGCGCCATCTTCTGGCGCTGTACCCAACTCATCCAGGGCCCTGGTGCGGTGGCTCACTGGGTAATAAAGGGTTTAGGGCCAGCTTGGCATTATCAGCTGGCCCTAAGCCCGAAATTCATGGGGTCACGCCATTATTAGACATGACCGCCATGAATTTCTAGTAAAGTATTTAAAAAAAACACAACACTCAGAAAAAAGTCCTTTAATTGAAATAAACACACAATTCTTTATTGTTCTACATTAAGCCATACTTACCATCACGCCCATTCCAGCTGAAGTCAATGATCTCCTGCAATAAAAGAAAAATAATAAAGCAACATCATCCTTACCTTTCCATGGTTCCCACGACAGCTTCAGCTCTGCTACATCGAGATGACAGGCTGGACCGCAGCAGAAAGCTGCCATCCAGCCTGTCATCCCGCAGACACTGAGAAGAGTACGCATGCTTGCGCTCTGCAGTGTCTGGCTGTGACGGCATCCAGATGAGCCGAGGTTATGTCCAATGAACTCAGCTCACCTCATGCACGTCACTGACAGCGTGGGAAAATTCTGCTGCGCTAAGCGCTTCAGCGTGAGAATTCTCTCAAGCTCGCCGCATGCGCAGGAGAATTCTCCCACGCTGTCAGTGACGTGCATGAGGTGAGCTGAGTTCATTGTCGGCTCATCTGGATGCCGTCACAGCCAGAAACTGAGGAGCGCAAGCATACCTGCGCTTCTCAGTGTCTGCGGGATGACAGGCTAGATGGCAGCTTTCTGCTGCGGTCCAGCCCGTCATCTCGATGTAGCAGAGCTGGAGCTATCCTGGGAACCATGGAAAAGTAAGGATGATGTTGCTTTATTATTTTTCTTTTATTGCAGGAGATCGTTGGCTTCAGCTGGAATGGGCGTGATGGTAAGTATGGTTTAATTTAGAACAATAAAGAATTGTGTGTTTATTTCAATTAAAGGACTTTATTCTGGGTGTTTGTGTTTTTTTGTAACTTTGACTATGGGGTTAGCAATGGGGGTGTATTATAGACGCCTCTCCATTACTAACCTGGGCTTGATGTCAGCTGGCATTATAAGCTGACATCAACCCCAGCCCTATTACCCCACTGCCACCGCTACAGGGCAGTGGGAAGAGCGAGGCTATGTGCCAGAATTGGCGCATCCTATGGATGCGACATTTCTGGGGGCGGCTGACGGCTGGTGTTTCTAGCCTGGGAGGGTGCCAATATTCATGGCACCCTTCCTGGGCTATTAATATCAGCCCCCAGCTGTCTGCCTAGCCTTTGCTAGTTATTAACATAGGGGGGACCCCACGTCATTTTTTTGGGGAGGTCCCCCATTTTAATAGCTAGAAAAGGCTAGGTATTCAGCTGGGGGCTGATATTAGTAGCCTGGGAAGCTCCGTGGGTATTACCCCCTTCCCAGACTTCAAACATCTGCCCCAGCCATGTGCTTAACCTCCGCTAGAGCCTAAAATTACGGGGAACCCCACGCCAATTTTTTTTTTAATAAATCCTTTATTTTAACACTAAATGACAAGTACAGTAACCAACACTATCACTGTACTTAGAAACATGTCAGTCACATACATAATATCTATCTAATCTATGTGTGATGGTCTATCTTTCTGTTCTAAATTGTCGGGTACCGCTGCTGAATTGCCGGCCAGCTTTTTTAAAGAGACAGTGCATGAAAACACTATTTTTTTAAATAAATCCTTTACACTAAATGACAAGTACAGTAAGCAACACTGTCACTGTACTTATTATATATGTGACTGACATGTTTCTATCTATCTAATCTATGTGTGAAGCTCTATTCTTTCTGTTCTAAATTGTCGGGTACCGGTGTATGCCGCTGCTGAATTGCCGGCTTTTCATGTTTCACTGTGAGCACTGTTCCCATCGATTTGGGCAACCACCTCCCCCAATACATTCTACATTATTGTTAGTTGTTTTCCTTCATGTAGAATTAACCTACAAGGAAAGAAAGGGTTTATTTTCATTCCGATATTTGTGTCCCATTGACTTGCATTGGTTTCCGGTATCGGAATCGGCGATATCCGATACTTTTTGAGTATCGGCCCGATCCAATCCGATCCGATATTTCCTGATATCGGAAGGTATCACTCAACACTACTCATGAGCGATGACATTACTAAGTTACTGACGTTATCGGTTGTGAGACATAACCGGGAGTGACCTATGAAGCATGGTTCTCAAAACGACGCTCCATAGCTTGCTGTACAGAATCGTTAGATGTCGTGGGAACCCCAATGGGTCACGTCGCAGGTGCAGAGATTGTAATTTAAAAATAAATTGGCGAATGAGCGAGAGTTTCTTCCTTTTATTTATTTAACTTTCCTTTTATGTCTTTCAGGTTCCCATTTTTGGACTTCTTCTGATTGGCTGGATTACGTTGGATCTTCATGGTTTTTTTTTTGCTTTTTAATAAATAGGTGAACGAGGTGTGGGGGAGTGTTCTTTAAAATAAACTATGTTTTCCTGTGTGTGTGTGTGTTTTTGTTTTTTTTTATTACTGGGTTAGTAATGGGGATGTCTGATACACACCACTCCATTACTAACCCTTGGTTTTGATGCCAGCTGACATTACAAGGCTTAAAATGATGAATCCCGTCACTCACGTGGTTGATTAAAAGTTCTTTTTAATGGAGGTCCACATACAAAACATTTCAGCCCATCCCAGACTTTTGTCAATCATTACATTACAAAGCTGACATCAACCTGATAAAACTACTACCCCAATTGCCACTGCACCAACGCAATCAGGAAAAGCCAGCAAAGAGCCTGAGTTGGCGCATCTCATTGATGCGCCAATTCTGGGGTAACTGCAGGCTTTTATTTTTAGGCTGGGAAAGGGCCAATATCTATGGACCTTCCTATCTTGTTAATACAAGAGCACACCTCTGTTCTTTACAAAGGCTGGTTATAAAAAGAAGGGGGGAACCCACATCATTTTTTTTTATTTATTTATGATATGCATGTGTCTTTGGGTGCATTTGCGCTGTGAAAACACACGTTACAAAGTGTGTTCTTTTTTTACTGCAGTACTGTGGGAAAGTTCTCACCGCACATGCGTTAATGTTAGTGAGGTGAACAGAGTTCATTGGATAAGGACTCCGATGACCTTTCTGCCAGCACACTGAGGTGCGCAAGCTTGCACAGCTAATTGTCTCTGCAGGATGGCAGACTGTATAGTCGTATCTTGCGACAATACAGCCTGCCATCTTGATGTAGCAGACCTAGACCTGTCGTGCAACAAATGGATGATTTTATTCACGTCAGGGACAGGTGAGGATGATGATGCTTTGTTATTTTATTTCAATTGACATCGGCTTCAATGGAATGGGTGTTATGTTATTAGTTAAATTTAGATTTATTAAAGGAGTCTGTGTGTTTCTTTCAAATAAATTAACTGATTCTGGGTATTTAAAAATTGAACGGCACTCGCAAGGTCCGAGAGCCGTGTGATTTTTTTTTCTCGCACCCATTGACTTGCGATTTTTTTTCTAAGTCCGATTTCAGCTGTGAAAAAAATCACAGATGAGCGGTAACTCATAGATTAATATTGGTCAAAGTAGAATCCAATTTTTTATCGGATTGCACTCGTTCGTTTTCCTTGAAAATGAATGTGAGATAAAACATTTCCCTGCCTGGTTTTAAAAAATGTTTTACCTCAAAGAAAGAATTTTTTGTGATCCAGTCCTGTAATGTCTGTAGACTCTTTTGCGTCTCCCCCTTCCCAGGAGCTGTGGAATTATCTGTCCATGTCCCTGTACCGTCAGACAAAGCCATTACACACTACACAGCAGGGGCCCATTTATAAGATTATCTCAGCACAGGAACATTTTATTTAAACACATCTAATTGTGGAATTTATTATTATCAAGATCTATTGATTAAAATGAACTTTGCAGGTAAACCCCTTTAAGTTTTACTTTGGCTGTGTTCACACATGTTGTGTTTTTCAGCTTCAGAAAACTGCATCAAAACACAATCTCTGGCAGGAAATCAGCTGCGTCAAAAACGTTTTGCTGCGTTTTTTGATGCATTTTTTGTGAGTTTTTTCAGCGATTTTTTTCATTGTCCTGTCTCTATTTATGCATGTACATAAAGTTCTGTTAAAAAAAAAACCCCATTCTATTTCACCATCAAAAACGCTGCTGCAAATTTTGGTGCATTTTTTCAGCATTTTTTTCACCATTGTATAAGGATGTGATTTTCCTCCAAAATATCAGTAATTAATGGGGGCACTCTCCTACACCTCTACTGAGGTCTGATATTAACTATTAACATCAAACTTGACTATTAATAATTAATTTCCACTAACGTTATCTGTGCCTTATACTATATACCAACTGAGACAAAACCGTGTGCTAATAAAAGGTATTTATTACACAAAAGTCTACAGTTAATATACTACTAGGTATCACACTAACACAGTACACAAAACGGATTCACAATTTCCAATTACCTAATATATTTTCCACCCACGTTTGCTAATCACTCATGCAATATCGGCCCACCCAACTATACCAACTTTGCCTATATATATCTATCAATATCTAGGAGGGTTAGTACAGGGTATGTAGGGCTAGTAAGTAAAGAAGTTACAGGGGAAGAGAGATACTCAGCCATGTGTTGTTATGTCCATCCTCAAGAGTCTAAGGGGCCTTAGCACATGTGCATTCTGGGTTTTTAAGTCCAGCCAGTGTCCAGCTTCATGTCACAGGAAATGATGTATTATTCCCTGCCCACTGGCTAAGATCTTTGTTCATGTCCAACCATACTCGCAAAACCTGATTTAGCACATGGCTGGACATTCTATTGAAACCTCCTCCAGCAGCAAACAGACTGAAACACATGGGGAGATGTGGGGCCAATATATACATGTATACTTATCTGCAAGCATGGCTAGCATGCAGATACGTATATACATGTACAACCTGAGACACTTCCCTTTACAACTACCCATTATTTCCCATGGGTGAAAAAACACTGACAAAAATGCTGAAAGTGACATGCTCTATTTTCCAAAAACCCAACCAAGGCACAAAATACACAACAACAAAAAAGCATGATGTGTGAACAGAGAATTCTGGTTTCTCATAGACTTTGCTGGTACTGCAAAACACAGCTGAAAATTTGCATAAAAATCTGCAGCAAAAAATGCTAAAAAAACACAACATGTGTGAACATAGCTTTTAAGTGAAGTTTAACTTATACTTATTATATGTTGTCAAAATTACTCACAAAACGTCGCTTTCAAAAGCCACAAAAGACGACGGAGGGGTTTCCTCATTTCTTGTGAATTTCTTTCTGTAGAAACATACAAATCAAGGTCTGTGTTAAGAGTCAAAGTGAAAAGAAAAATACTATTTTAAATGATAAAACCATCAAGGTAGAGGGAGTTGTACTTGCAAATGTGGAGTGAAGAAATGTTCATTGTTCTCATGGGTCTTAATTCACCAACAACTACTTGGATATTGCATTTTACCTAACCAGGTGGGTGTCAAAAAGGGCAGATAGACACCTACACCATCACAAGACCCTACAATTACCATGTAAGGCAGCACCCACCACTTCCTCACTGATACCTCAGATGCCTCTCCTAGATAAGAGCAGTCTATGCGGTATGCAATGTATCGTCCTTCAGGGAGCGCTTCTTCCCAGACCATTTCAAGGTCTCCAGCATATCCAACTCCTTTTGAGTACCAGCCTACTGCTCCAATCATGCATTCCCCGTCACCTCTTTTGCCATACTTACGGATGCAAAGTCTGCTTCCAATATCACGGGCTGGAGTGACTTGTAAGTTTCGTAATTGTGAGATCACAGATGTCTATGCAAGCACCGTGTAACGCATGTTACACGAGTCTTGAATGGTGGCTCAAAAAAAGATGAAGAAGCATCGACTTCAATATCATCATAAGAAGCGTCGACACAAGTTTGCAAAAAGGTATGAAAAGTGAACTGTAGAAGATAGGAAACGGGTGGTTTGCAGCTATGGGACAAAAGTCAATAGACTAGGCTATGATGGGTGAAAATGGGTCTGGAAGAAACAAAGGAAAATGGGGCTAAAGGATGGAGAAATTGAAGGAACTGTCAAGTTCGGTGAAGGAAGTCTGATGATATGGGGTTGTTTCACAGCTAAAGGCGTTGGATACTTTACCAGAATCGATGGTGGTCTCAATGCTGAGCTATATGTGAGTATCCTACAAGACTAATTACTTTGTACACTCGAGTACCATCGGTATGAAAAGGACAACATAGTGTTCCAGCAGGACAACGACCCAAAGCATATGTTGAGATTGGCAAATAAATGGTTCAATGACAATGAAGTCGAAGTGCTGGATTGGCCCCCACAGACCTCAGACCTTAATCCAATTTAACACTTGTGGGTAGAATAGAATAAAAAACTATATACATATCCAAGCGAGTCGAAGAGCATGCACCAACTGGGAACATGTAAAAGAGACCCGGAATTAGATGTCGGTCAAGACATGTTTGAATCTGATCGAGAGCATGCCCAGAAGGATTCAGGCAGTGTTGAAAGCCAAAGGTGGATTTACAAAATACTAATAAAATAATAAAAAATTGTACTTAGATTTTTAGGAGCAAAACAGTAACAGTGCAGTGACATGACAAGAATCTGCATAATTAATCATATGCCAAATAGTTGCAACTCAAGTTTATATATGAGATAGACAAGATGATTGTCTATAAAATGAGGGTAGTCTCACAATAAAATAAGTAGTGGATGGTGAGATATGGAGCCTGAAAGTCAAAAGTTCAAAAGATTGATACTCTTTTGCTCTTCACTGTATTCATGTGCAGTTGGTGGTTCTGGCGATGTATTCAATTAATAATGATGGTCCCAGTGCTATATTCAATTACCGATTATGGTTCTAATAATGAATTAGTGTATTAATGGTTGTTTTGGTGCTGTATCTAAGTACTAATGAGGATGCTGGTGCCATTCATGTACTGATGGAATGTTCTGGTGATGTATTCATTTAATGATCATGGATCTGGTGCGGTCTTCCCTCATTAAACACAAATTAAACAATTAAAGAAAATTTGGTATGTCCACATCCTTAAAAGTCTGATCTATCAAAATATAAAAAGAACTAACATATGCAGTAAAGAGAAAAAAAAATAGAAGAACTACTTTTTTTTGTCACCACACCTCTTACAGCAAAAAGCCATCCAAATGTATGCACCCTGAATTGATAGCAATAAATATTTCAACTTACTGTGCAAAAAACAGCCCTCACATAGCTTCATAGATATATTTTTATTGTTCTAACAGGTCCTTAAAAAAGCATCACAAGCTAAATGTTGTTTTTTTTTAACAAAAATAAGAATCTCTGAACGTTTAGGATTACTGTAATCACAAAGACCTGGAGAATCATGTTCACACGTCACTTTTACCACATAATGAATATCTTAAAAGCAAAACCTAAAAAACAATGATGGGATTGTGTTTATTCACTGCAGGTATACCATGAACTGCTGGGAGGGGTGCCACTTGAATTTTCGCCTTGGGCACCAAAAAAAAAAGCTAGAATCAGGCCTGTCCCCACAGACGTTAGGAAGCTAACCGATTCAAGCCAAAATCACCGGGTTTAGCCAACTTCTATCTCATGAGTCTGAGGGCATTTAGAATTAAATAACTCTTTGATCGCTGGGCATCAAAACAGCTCAGACCCCAAGTGATAAAGTCACAATATGATGCTGTTTTTCAGTTACAGTATGGTGGTTCTAAAATCATGTTATAAAAGTATAATTTAGTAACTATATGGCAGTATTAGTTACGGTATTAACCACACATGGTATAGAGAGATTCAGTAATGCTATGGTGGTATGTGGTGGTACTGTTCAATCACTATAGTTGAGGATTTCTGTCCTTTAACCCTTTCACGACCTTGGGATTTTCCGTTTTTCGCTCCCCTTTTTCCCAGAGGCATAACTTTTTTATTTTTTAATATGTCCCTGTGATGGTTTATTTTTTCTGGGACGAATTGTAATTTTGAACGACATCATTGGTTTTACAATGTCGTGTACTGGAGAAAAAGGAAAAAATTCAAAAGTGCGTCAAAATTGCAAAAAAAGTATAATTCTATACTTGTCTCTTGGTTGTTGTTTTTTTTTACCATGTTCACTAAATGCTAAAACTGACCTGCAATTATGATTCTCCAGGTCATTATGAGTTTGCAGATACCAAACATGAATAGGTTATTTTTTTTAAAGTGGTGAAATAAATTCTAAAGTTTGTAAAAAAAATTATAATGGCGCCATATTCCGAGACCCGTAGCGTCTCCCTTTTTCAGGATCTGGGGCTGGGTGAGGGCTTATTTTTCGCACGCTGAGCTGAAGGTTTTATTGATAATATTTTTAGGTAGATATAATGTTTTAATTGCTTGTCATTACGTTTTATTGCGATGTTGCAGCGACCAAAATAACTTAATTCTGGTGTTTTGTTTTTTTTTCTCGTTACACAGTTTACCATTTGGATTAATTCTTTTTATATCTTGATAGATCGGGCGATTCAGAATGCAGCAATATATGTATATTTTAGTTTTATTATTCATTTTTTTTGAATGGGGCAAAAGGGGGGTGATTTGAACGTTTATATTTTTAAAAAAAAACAAACATTTTTTTTTTACTTTTTTCTGGCCTTAATAGTTTCCTTAGAAGAATTGAAGGTGCTTTCATCCGATCACTTGTGCTACACATGGTTAAAATGATCATCTGCTATGAGCGATGGCCAACGGGTAACGCTCATGGCAAATCGGCACATGATCCTGCTAAAAAACAGATTGCAGTAAAAAAGAAAACAATTTAAGACATTCCCGTCCTTATTTGAATGAACTATTTTTGCATTGTATCTTTTCATTTTTTATCGCCCCTAACAAATCCAAAAACAGGTATAACTACCAGACATGTGAACATAGCCTTACAATACAATGTAACGAATGATAGTCGTATTTAGTGCTTACGTTGGCTGCACCTCCTCCTCACTGTCGTCCTCAATAATTGGACGCTTTCTGCCTCTTATTCTGGACGTCCTTCCTAAAATATATAACAAAACTGATTATGATTCTCATTCACCTCCAGATTTACACATCATCAGAGAAGCAGTCTCCACCTCTCACCATGGAAGAAGCAGAACCTATTACACACTGTAGGGATAAAATTATTGGGACACATACACATTACTCCTGGAGGAAATTTTATGACATTCCTTTTTAAATCCAGGGTCATTAACATGGAGTTGATCTCCCTTTGCAGCTAATAAAGCTTCCACTCTAAAAAAAAAAATTGGGGATATTTCTGTGCAATTTGTTGTCCATTCTTCCAGAAGAGCAGTTATCAGGTCAGACACTGATGTTGGACAAGGGGACCTGGCTTGTAATCTCTGGTTAATCCAAAAGGTATCTATCTGATGGAGTTGAGGTTAGGTCTCTTGAAGGGTCAGTCATGTTCTTCCACACCAAACTCACCCAGCCATGTCTTATTTGAACTTTCATGAACTGACTTGTGACAACATATGACAGCAAGATGCTGAATTCAGGGAGCTCTTTAGAACGAGCCATTTTATCACAACTGTTCGCACAGGCAGACTACATGCTTAGATGCTGGATTTTATACCCATGGCAATGAACCAAAAGAGAAAACCTTAATTCAATGATTAAGAGGTGACTTTTCATACTTGTTCACACAGTGTGTAAAGCTTCCTTCACATGTACATGTTTTCAGCACGTGTGGCATTCGCTTTCACATGCACTGAAGACACGTATGCACACATACCTATCATAATCTATGGAGATCTTTGCATGAGACCCGTCCGCATGGATTACAAGGGCCAATACACATTTCTGGCTCCGTGTGAAACATCCTTGTGACAACCGTGTGCTGTACATGTTTAACACTGCAAAGTATAGGAGAAGCTTTGGAATTGATATTTAAGTCATGGTGGAAAAAAAATGAATTGCACACGGATGGAACACTGATGGCACACGGACGGCACACTGATCCAAAATACTTATGACACCGGTACCATTTTTCCAGTACCGGTATTATATGGACATGTGAAGGGTGGTTTAGTCAAAGGAATCTGTTAAACATGTCGTCGGTCGGGTAACAAACCCTGAGCTGGAGGTTTTCAGGAGGCAGACACAGAGCTTTTCCCCAGGATATTGTAACTTACTTTTTCCTCTCCTTGTAACAAGAACCATAACCTTTCTAATATTTCGACATAGCCGCAAGAGGGCTTGTTTTTTTGCAGAACACAACTTATTCTATGAAATAAGTGGAAACGGTGAGGAAAAAAACTGTAATTCCACATTTTCTTTTTCAAGGTTTTGTACTAGCGCCGCTTACTTTGTGGTAATCAGGTGGTGATCTGTTACCTTTGCTCTATGGGTCAGTATGGTTACGGGATCCCAAATCTATATATTTCTATTCATGATTTACTAATTAAAAATAAAATAAAAACATTTACAAAAACAATTTGGCTTTTGTCACCATATTCTGAGAGCCATATATATATTTTTTTAAAGTGGTCATCCGGCAGTCAAGGTAACCCTTCGTCAATGTGCATTCATACTGCACGGTGGCCCCATGTTCATTAGAACTGATGGCCATTATGTTAAAGTCTGTTACATGTCACCATCACACTTGACAGCGGTATTAACCCCATAACGCCCAATGACGGACACTGCACGGCATGAGCAGGTGTAAGTTAATGCTCCTTGCCGTGCAGTGTCCGTTATGGCTTTAAACTGTCACAGCGTGTAAACACGCAGTGACAGATAAGTGCGGACAGCTATCTGTGACAGCTGAGCAGCACAAGATGGGGTGCAGGGAGCCATATGGTCGGTCCGCACACCTAGATCGCTGCGATCGGTCAGTCAATCTGACTGACCGATCTCAGCATGATCGTGCAGAAGATGCTGAAATATCAGCGTCTCCAGCCCGATCAGTGCCGGAGTTCAGCACCGCCAGTGGCTGAGCTCCGGCACTAAACAGCTAGTAGCCGTGTCAGCACCACCCCTGGCTGTTAACCCCCTGACAGATCGGTGGCCCTGCGATGTCGTGGGGCCCAATCATTGCCATGGTGACCAGGGGTCGTCATGACGACCCCCGGGTCACCAAGCTACGGAAAGCTGCTGAAACCATGCTCACAGCATGGGCTCAGGAGCTTTCACTAAAGGTATAATGAATGCACTGCAATCTAGTACATTGCAATACATTATACCTGTGATCAAAGAGAAACAAGTGAAAGTCCCATAAAGGGACTAAGTAAAAAGTAAAGAATAAATGGCAAAAAATGTGTAAAAATATGTAAAAAAATTAAATTAATAATAATAATTTAAAAAAAATATTCACTAATAAATACACATTTTTATGTAAAAAATAAATAAATAAATAAAATAAAAAAAAGTACACATATTTGGTATTGCCGAGTCTGGAACAACCCGACCTATAAAAGTGTCACACTAGTTAACCCCTTCAGTGAACGCCGCACAAAAAAAACTTAAAAAAACGAGGCTAACGATGCTTTATCACCATGCCACTGGGAAAAAAAGGGGAATGAAACACGATAAAAAAAACAAATATAAATAAAATTAGTACCGCTGAAAACGTCATCTTGTCCCACAAGAAACAAGCCGCCATACAGCCCCATCATTGATAAAGATGTTGAACAATACAGGTCCCAGGACAGAGCCCTGTGGTACCCCACTTGAGACATTCATCCAGCTGGATGTGAAGCCATTTACAACCACCCGTTGAGTCCGATCACTAAGCCAGTTATGAATCCACCTAACAGTTGCCTTGTCCTTTCAATACTTGGTCATTTTTTCAATAAGGATGGTGTGAGATACTTTGTCAAATACTTTGCTGAAGTCAAGATATACTATATCTATGGCATTTCTGTTAGGCGTCAGGTGTTTGCTGGATTTGAAATGGGTTCAGAACCATCAGTGGATTCTGTAGTCTCCCATTCCAGTCCAGCCAGGGCTGATGCTGCTCAGCATCATCATCAGTCCCAACGCCTAGCTGGTGCACGAGATGTACAGGTTGTCTCTTTGGTCTTTGTTCCTAGCAACATGAAGGATAGGTTGCGGAGGGAAACAGGGCTGCTAAAGCTTAAGTCCAGGATTCTCTGCACTGAACATGCCCGTGACATGGTGGACCGTGATTGGTGGTTTGGGAGTCAGCTGATCCGGTGACCTGGCGCCGCCTGATTGGTTGCGGGTGACGTCACCAATAGTGTGACGGTGGGCAGGGCTTAATCTTTAAATAGCCCCCTCACAAACATGGCGGCGCGCTCTGATCATTGACCTGTGATGGTGTTGTGTGGACGCTTGGTCTTTTGGGCTCCACGTGTGCTTTAGTTTCTGGCAGGCAGGTTTAGTGGAAATAGGCAGGCTTAGATGAAATAGGCAGGCTTAGATGAAATAGGCAGGTAGCTTCATCTGACAGTCTGGCTCCGACAAAGGGGTCGCCATACACCCCGAGCAGTCTGCAGACACCCTATTCCCGGCACCGCCTGTAAGCCACGTGGAGAGATACTGCTCAGTGCGGTAGCACGCCGGCTGGGAGCACGTATTCGCCGACGTGAGTCACACACGCATCCTAGCGTCTGCTGTGTAGTCCCTGTGCAGTTAACAGGGCTACAGATATATTATTTATCGCACATCTCTCGTGCTGTTAACGGAGATAGTGCGAATCCCTAATCCTGTTCCGGTGTGCAGTAACACGGAAGGGATTGTTATTTAAGTTGGTTGTTTTACCTTCTCACCCGGAAGGTGTTTGGCCGCAGTCCACCAGGCTGCATCGTGGACCCCGTGTAAGGTTGCTTTCCATTATTTAATAAAAGTTGTTTGCAACCGTCCCCTTAACAATTTCCCTGATCCACCCAGTCAGTGATTCTGTCATAGAAGGAAATTAAGTTAGTCTGACATGATTTGTTAGTTACAAACCCATGCTGACTCTGGTTAATCACTTCATTCTTATCCAGGTACTTACATACATGTTGTTTAATAATTTGTTCAAAAATCTTTCCTGGTATAGCAGTCAGACTCACCGGCCTATAGTTCCCTGGGTCCACTTTCTTCCCCTTTTTGAAGATAGGAACAACATTTGCTCTTCTCCAGTCTTCTGGGACTTCTCCTGTTCTCCAAGAATTTTCAAAGATTATGGAGAGTGGTTCTAAAATTTCTTCTACGATCTCCTTCAGTACTCTGGGGTTTAATTCATCTGGACCTGGAGACTTGAACTCATTTATGTTAGCTAAATATTCCCTCACAATCTTTCTGTTTACAGATAACCTGGATTCTTCAATTCCTTTAATAGGACAGTGAAGATCAGTTGATGCTCCATTTTCTTTCTGAGAGAAAACAGATGCAAAATAGGAATTAAAAAGTTCGGCCTTCTCAACATCCTTTCTTACCATTTCACCATTTTCATCCTGTAAAAATCCTATAGCATCTTTGACTTTTCTTTTACTTTTGACATACCCCCAAAATCCTTTTTTATTGCTTTTGACATCTCTTGCAAGCCTTAATTCATTGTCAGCTTTAGCTGACCTGATACGTGCCCTGCAGGATCTGCAGACTGCATTATAATCTTCTTTAGATATGACTCCTTCTTTCCATTTGATAAACATTTCTTTCTTTCTTTTTAGCATGTGTTTAAGTTCTGTGTTCATCCATCCTGGTTTCCTTAAATGCTTCCCATTCTTCCTACTTTTCGGGATTGTTAACGATTGTGCTTTGAGAATCTCATTTTTAAAAATTTCCCATCCTTCCTGGACATTTTTGTCCTTAAGGACATCCAGCCATTGGATCCCTCCTATTCTCTTTCTGAGTCTCTTAAAATCTGCCTATTTAAAATCTAACCTTGAAGTTTGAGTCTTCACATGTCTTCCTCCTCTAGTTATCCAAAATTCTATAATAGCATGATCGCTGCCTCCTAGGGTCCCAGACACTTTTATCTCCTCAACCATTTCCTCCCTGTTTATAAGGATTAGATCCAAAGTAGCAGATCCCCTTGTTTTCTCCCCTACCTTTTGGAAGATAAAGTTGTCAGCAAGAGAGGATAAGAATTTGCTTGACCTGTTAGTTTTACTTGAGAGAGATTCCCAACAAATGTCTGGATAGTTGAAATCTCCCATGACCACTACGTCATATTTTTTGGAGAACTTGGTCATTTGATACATAAAGTGTTCATCCATATCTTCAGCTTGCCCAGGTGGCCTGTAGTAAATGCCTACAATGGTGTCCTTTCCGTTGTTCTCTCCTTGTATTCTTACCCAAACACTTTCCACAGAACTCCCAGTCTCTGCTTCAATCTCTCTGCAGATATACGCTTTTCTAACATACAATGCGACACCTCCTCCTTGTTTATCAAGTCTGCTTCTTACAAATAAGTTGTATCCTTTTAGCCTTGTATTCCAATCATGTGTATCGTCCCACCAAGTTTCAGTGACATCATATTTCTTTTCCTGCGTTAGTAGTTCCAATTCTCCTTGTTTGTTGCCCATGCTTTGTGCATTTGTATAAAAACATTTTAGTTTGTGATTGGTTTCTCTTCCTCCCATATTTTTATTACTTAGATTTTTTTGTCTTTGTTCTTCCTTTCCGCTTCCAATAGCAGAGATCTCAATAGTATTTGTCAGCTGTATGGCTTTTTCTGGCCTTTTGCTTCCCTTCCCACATTGTTCTAGTTTAAAGCTCTCCTGATGAGTGTAGCAAGGCGACTTCCAAATACATGTATTCCAGTCTTCGTAAGGGGCACCCCATCTCTAGCAAGTAGTCCATCATATAGATAATTCATTCCGTGATCCAGAAATCCAAATCCTTGTTGACAGCACCATCGACGTAGCCAGTTGTTCACCTGTAGAATCTTATTCCACCTCATTGTTCCATGGCCATCCACTGGGAGGATGGATGAGAAGACCACCTGCGCTCCCAATTCTTTCACTTTCTTGCCTAAGTCTTCAAAGTCACTGCAGATGGTTTCCAGGTCCTTTCTTGCAGGGTCATTTGTCCCCACATGTATTAGCAGGAATGGGTAGTGATCTGTAGGTCTGAAAAGTCTTGATATCCTGTCAGACACATCTTTAATTTTTGCTCCTGGAAAACAGCACATTTCTCTTGAGGTTATGTCTGGTCTGCAGATAGCGGCCTCTGTTCCTCTCAACAGGGAATCCCCCATGACCACCACTCTCCGTTTTTCCTTCACAACATTTTCTTTCTCTATCCAGGAGGATTCTGAGGGCTTACAAGGTTATTCATTGTGGGCAAAGTCTTATCTTGCTGTATTTCTTCATGGTTCTCCTGTGTGAGAGCCTGGTACTGGTTCCTGAGCAGTATGGGTGCTGACTGCCTCTCGATACTCCTGCTTCTCTGGGTCACATGCTTCCATTCCTCTGTTTCATCAGGTGCAGTTCGAATTTCTTCTCTTCCTGTATCATGAAGAGATAATTCTCCTCTAAGAACTCTTCACCTTCCTTAATGATTTTCAAGGTAGTTAACCTCTCTTCTAGATTTCACAACTTTTCCTCCAACAGGGACACAAGCTTGCATTTCTGGCATGTGAAGTTTGGCTTTTCCCTGGCAAGTATGTGAACATGTATCAGGATATGCAGCTCACCAAATGGCTCCTGGACTCTTCCATGTTCTTATTGTTAATGTGTTATGAAAACAGTGAAAAACGCTCCAAAATTCGGTTTATCGATGTCCTCCTTTCAGCTCCAACGGCCAAAATCCAGTGTTCTTTGAGCTCGCGGAGACTCTTCACTTATCCCAAAATGCAGTGGGAGTATGCAAATTATCTCCTCAGGACTCCTCCCCTGGTTTCATCTGTCAATGTAAATATAGGGTGCTTCCACGTTACTGGTAGCACAAGGGCACTGGAAAAGTGAAATAACTCCTCGCCCCCAAAAGAAATATAGCAAATTCTGTGCTCCGAAATTTTAATGCTACCCTCCCACCCCCGCCCTCCAGAGCTCCAGTGTGTGCCTACATCAGATTTACCATCCACATGTTTGGCAGGGGTATAACTTACAAAATGGGGTCACTTGAGGGGGGGTATTCTGCTCTTTTAGCATTTAGGGTCTCTGTATATGGAGTCCGCAAACTATTCTAGGAAAACCTATACTCCAGCAGTCAAATAGCGCTCCGTCCTTCCCGAGTGTCGCCGTGTGGCTAAGCAGTACTGTACAGCCACATATGAGGTATTGCCACATTCAGCAGAAATTGTGGGCCACATTTTAGGGGCCAGTTTTATCCATTAACCCCATTTAAAACGTAAAATCTGGGGCTAAAACAAAATATTTGAGATAAAAATGTAATTATTTTTTCTTCACTGCCCAATGGTATAAAATTCTGTGACACACCCATGGTGTTAATATGATCATTGCACCCGTAGATGAGTTCACTGAGAGGTGTACTTTGTAAAATGCGGTCCTCAGGCTGTTATGGCACCTCAGTGGATCTCCCAGTGTATGATGGCACCCGATGCAGATCACGTAGGAGAGGGAGCCCTCTCCCTCCTCAAGCCTTCTAAATGCTGTTATTTCTATTGATATCGACATTTAAGGGGTTAAAAAACTGGGAATGGTGAGGGCAATGCTCCTGACAGTGACAGCTGAGGCTCTGCTATCACTTAAGCCAATCTCCCGACGATGATGGTGAGGGCACAGCCCCTGGGCCCCGCACAATCGTCATGATGTTACTGTATGTCAGTGGTTGGGAATCCCTTCCCGATCAGGACGTATAGGTATGTCAAAGGTCATGAAGGGGTTACAATTTTAGCAGCAATTTTTCATATTTCCAAGGAAATTTAAAATAAACTGCATTTTTATGGACCTATTCACTTTTGAAGTGACTTTGAAGAGCCTTTTATTGTAACCCCCTAAAAAACACCCCAATTTAAAGAATGGAGGTTTCAAAGCATACAAGAAGTTTGCTATTCCTTGAGGTGCTTTGCATTAATGAAAATATAAGAAAAAAAAATTAATAATTCCATTTAGTCAAATTCCATTCAGCTAAAATGTTACTTCAGCCCTAATTTTTAGACTGCACAATTTATTACGCAATTTCTCCTGAATGCAGCATTACTCCTTGTATAGCAGACACTAATATTGTATAGCTATTGTACGGTTTGGTACTCACTCGGCTGCGGCTGAGGTAGGCACAGGAAGCATTTTCATTGAAATCCAGGCTAGTTTATTCAGACAGCATAAACTGCTCAGGTAGCAAAACAAAAACACCCTTTTCCGGCACAAAGTGGAAATACAAAGTAAAATGTCCATACAATGTTGCGGGTTCGACCGCTCAGGTCAGTTTCCAATCCTTAGGTGTTTAGCACAGACCAGCATCCTGGAGATCCACATATCTCCAGACACAGAATGAGACAATTGGTCTCCATTTTATTTACCAAACCACGCCCCCGGGGTGGGGATATGTGAGCAGCCATTCCCACCAATCTCTTATGACTGCTCGTAAAAGCGGCCCTCATACGACCTATTAACCCTTTCAGTACTATATGTGCTGGAGCATGCTTTTCTGGGTTTACATCACCGAAGCTAACAACCTCGAGGACCTGTCCGGTGGCCATCTTACATACCCTCCTCTGCCCAAAGCTGGCGGGCTTGGCTATCAATAAGCAAAAAAACTCAAAATTCGAAAATCACGATACACATGAAGATTAGAAAAGGAATAATCAGTTCTGAGAAGGAAATGTATTAAGTATAGCACTGTGTGTGTGTATGTATGTATGTATGTATGTATGTATGCATGCATGTACAGTACAGACCAAAAGTTTGGACACACCTTCTCATTTAAAGATTTTTCTGTATTTTCATGACTATGAAAATTGTACATTCACACTGAAGGCATCAAAACTATGAATTAACACATGTGGAATTATATACTTAACAAAAAAGTGGGAAACAACTGAAAATATGTCTTATATTCTAGGTTCTTCAAAGTAGCCATCTTTTGCTTTGATGACTGCTTTGCACACTCTTGGCATTCTCTTGATGAGCTTCAAGTGGTAGTCACCGGAAATGGTTTTCACTTCACAGGTGTGCCCTGTCAGGTTTAATAAGTGGCATTTCTTGCCTTATAAATGGGGTTGGGACCATCAGTTGTGTTGTGCAGAAGTCTGGTGGATACACAGCTGATATAGTCCTACTGAACAGACTGTTAGAATTTGTATTATGGCAAGAAAAAAGCAGCTAAGTAAAGAAAAATGAGTGGCCATCATTACTTTAAGAAATGAAGGTCAGTCAGTCTGAAAAACTGGGAAAACTTTGAAAGTGTCCCCAAGTGCAGTTGCAAAAACCATCAAGCGCTATAAAGAAACTGTCTCACATGAGGACCGCCCCAGGAAAGGAAGACCAAGAGTCACCTCTGCTTCTGAGGATAAGTTTATCCGAGTCACCAGCCTCAGAAATCGCAGGTTAACAGCAGAGACCAGTTCAATGCCACACAGAGTTCTAGCAGCAGACACATCTCTACAACAACTGTTAAGAGGAGACTTTGGGCAGCAGGCCTTCATGGTAAAATAGCTGCTAGGAAACCACTGCTAAGGACAGGCAACAAGCAGAAGAGACTTGTTTGGGCTAAAGAACAGAAGGAATGGACATTAGACTAGTGGAAATCTGTGCTTTGGTCTGATGAGTCCAAATTTGAGATCTTTGGTTCCAACCACCGTGTCTTTGTGCGACTCAGAAAAGGTGAACGGATGGACTCTACATGCTTGGTTCCCACGATGAAGCATGGAGGAGGAGGTGTGATGGTGTGGGGGTGCTTTGCTGGTGACACTGTTGGGGATTTATTCAAAATTGAAGGCATACTGAACCAGCATGGCTACCACAGCATCTTGCAGCGGCATGCTATTCCATCCGATTTGTGTTTAGTTGGACCATCATTTATTTTTCAATAGGACAATGACCCCAAACACACCTCCAGGCTGTGTAAGGGCTATTTGACCAAGAAGGAGAGTGATGGGGTGCTACGCGAGATGACCTGGCCTCCACAGTCACCAGACCTGAACCCAATCGAGATGGTTTGGGGTGAGCTGGACCGCAGAGTGAAGGCAAAAGGGCCAACAAGTGCTAAGCATCTCTGGGAACTTCTTCAAGATTGTTGGAAGACCATTTCCGGTGACTACCACTTGAAGCTCATCAAGAGAATGCCAAGAGTGTGCAAAGCAGTCATCAAAGCAAAAGGTGGCTACTTTGAAGAACCTAGAATATAAGACATATTTTCAGTTGTTTCAGACTTTTTTGTTAAGTATATAATTCCACATGTGTTAATTCATAGTTTTGATGCCTTCAGTGTGAATGTACAATTTTCATAGTCATGAAAATACAGAAAAATCTTTAAATGAGAAGGTGTGTCCAAACTTTTGGTCTGTACTGTATGTATATATATTATATATATAAACATATATATATATATATATATATATATATATATATATATACACATACATACATACATACACTACCTAGTCAGGGTGCATGTTTAAAAAGGACTGTATAGACCAATCGGTAACTAAAACACAGAAAACCACTCATATAGAACCAAAAAGAAGACCAGACTATGCTAAAATATAACAAATTTTAATGGATCAAGCTAAAATACGAATAGGGGTGGGAACAAAGCAACCAGGAGAAAGCGCTGAACAACATGTGTTTCCCACATGCAAATGTACAGTACAAATCAATGGAATATATACCATTACCACCAGAATACATATATATACATACAGTGGGTACAGAAAGTATTCAGACCCCTTTAAATTTTTCACTCTTTGTTTCATTGCAGCCATTTGATAAATTCTAAAAAGTTCATTTTATTCTCATTAAAGTACACTTTGCATCCTATCTTGACTGGAAAAAAAACAGAAATCTAGAAATTTTTGCAAATTTATTAAAAAAGAAAAACTGAAATATCACATGGTCATAAATATTCAGCCCCCTTGCTCGGTATTGAGTAGAAGCACACTTTTGAATTAGTACAGCCATGAGTCTTCTTGGGTATGAAGCAACAAGTTTTTCACACCTGGATTTGGGGATCCTCTGCCATTCTTCGTTGCAGTTCCTGTCCAGTTCCGACAGGTTGGATGGTGAACGTTGGTGGACAGCCATTTTCAGGTCTCTCCAGAGATGCTCAATTAGGTTTAGGTCAGGGCTCTGGCTGGACCAGTCAAGAATGGTCACAGAGTTGTTGTGAGGCCACTCCTTTGTCATTATAGCTGTGTGCTTAGGGTCATTGTCTTGTTCGAAGGTGAACCTTCGGCCAAGTCTGAGGTCCAGAGCACTCTGGAAGAGGTTTTCACTCAGGAAATCTCTGTACTTGGCCGCATTCATGTTTCCTTCAATTGCAACCAGTCGTCATGTCCCTGCAGCTGAAAAACACCCCCATAGCATGATGCTGCCACCACCATGTTTCACTGTTGGGATTGTATTGGGTAGGTGATGAGCAGTGCCTGGTTTTCTCCACACATACCGCTTAGAATTATCATCAAAAAGATCTATCTTCATCTCATCAGACCAGAGAATCTTATTTCTCATAGTTTGGGAGTCCTTCATGTGTTTTTGAGCAAACTCTATGCGGACTTTCATTTGTCTTGCACTGAGGAGAGGATTCCGTCGGGCCACTCTGCCATAAAGGCCTGACTGGTGGAGGGCTGCAGTGATAGTTGACCTTGTGGAACTTTCTCCCATCTCCCTACTGCATCTCTGGAGCTTAGTCACAGTGATTTTGGGGTTCTTCTTTACCTCTCTCACCATGGATATTCTCCCACGATTGCACTGTTTGACTGAATGGCCAGGTCTAGGAAGACTTCTGGTGGTCCCAAACTTCTTCCATTTAAGGATTATGGAGGCCACTGTGCTCTTAAGAACCTTGAGTAATGCAGAAATTATTTTGTAACCTTGGCCAGATCTGTGCCTTGCCACAATTCTGTCTCTGAGCTCCTTGGGCAGTTTCTTTGAGCTCATGGTTTTCATTTGGTCTGACATGCATTGTGAGCTGTGAGGTCTTATACAGACAGGTGTGTGCCTTTCCAAATCAAGTCCTATCAGTTTAATTAAACACAGCTGGACTCCAATGAAGGAGTAGAACCATCTCAATGAGGATCACAAGGGGTCTGAATACTTTCCATACCCATTATGTATATGTGTATATACATATATATATATATATATAATACACATATAAATAAAACAATAAGAAACCAGGTGTATATCAATACAGACTATATGTATTAGATATGGGGAAAACATATGTACTACCTCTATCAGGGTGTAAATAAATATTGTGCAAAAGAACCACAGGACGCAAGAGAGGGCAATGATGGAAATAGCTCCTAACGTATAAACTATTCCATAATAATAAACCAATATAGGCGGGTATAGAATAGTCTATATACCTGTGTATGAGTCTGGAGTAGAGGGGGCATACGGTGCAGCGTCGCCACCCCGACACGCTATCAAGCAGTGGACCCTCGACAGTGCATCAGCATTGCCATGCAGTTTCCCGGGCCTATGCTCTGCATGGAAGCTAAAATCCTGAAGGGCTAGGGACCATCTGGTCACTCCGGCATCGTTCCCCTTCTTGTCCCTCATCCACCTTAGTGGGGCATGGTCTGACACTAGCCTGAACTTCCTGCCTAAGAGGTAGTATCTTGAAGTGTCCAACACCCACTTGATGGCCTTTTCCACAATGGAGTAATTCTTCCCACAGGATGTCACATTCTGACTTAAATACATTATGGGATGCTCTTCCCCGTTCACTTCTTGTGATAGGACAGCACCCAGCCCGACATCTGACATGTCTGTCTGGACCACAAACTTATTTGAGAAATCCGGTGCCACCATAACTGTCTGTTTACACAGAGCTACCTTCAGTTCCGCGAAGGCAGTCTCAACTTCTGGAGATTACTTAGCCATAACCGACTTTGTCCCTGTAAGGAGGTCTGTCAAAGGGGCCGCTATCATGACGAAGTTAGGGATGAACCGGCGGTAATAGCCCACGATGCCTAGGAACGCTTTGACCTGTTTCCCTGAGAGGGGTTGTGGCCAACTCTTGATCACGTCGACTTTATTTGGGGCTTTATTTCACCTCTCCCTACGACATAACCCAAGTATTTGGTTTCTTCAATGCCCATGGCACATTTCTTCAGGTTTATAGAAAACCCTGCCTTCTTTAAAGAATCAAGTATCGCCTGGACTTTGCTCAGATGGCTTCCCCAATCCTGGCTATAGATCACGATGTCATCCAAGTAGACTGCTGCATACTTCTTGTGGGGAGCTGGAATCAAGTCCATGGTCCTCTGGAAGGTAGCCAGGGCTTCTTGCAACCCAAACGACATCCTTGTGAAGTAGAATCAACCATCTGGCGTTGAGAAGACCGTCTTCTCCTTGGCATCTTGGGACATGGGTATTTGCCAATTCCTTTAGTGAGGTCAAGGGTGATAATATACCTGGCTGGCCCCAATCTTTCAAACAGTTCATCTACACTGGGCATTGGGTAGGTGTCAAACTTCAAGACTTTGTTGAGTTTCCTATAGTCATTGCAAAACTGCCATTCTCTATCTGGTTTTGGCACTAAGACTTTGGGACTGGACCAGCCACTCCTGGACTCCTCAATGACTCCCATGCTCAGCATCCGCTTCACCTCTTTTGCAATTACCTCTCGGTGGGCTTCAGGAATCCGATACGGCTTCATATTTACTTGGACATGATGACCCGGAAGAAACTCATGCTCTATGATCCGAGTACACCCTGGTAGTTTTGAGAACAGGTCTCAGTTCCGCTGTAGCAACTCTCAGCACTGTGGCTTCTGGGCATGTGACAGCAACTTTGCCAGCTTGACTTCCTCCACGTGGGCTTTGGTCTTCGCCACCAAACAGGAGCTTCCACAAACTCCCTATGGCATTTGGCTTGATCAGGTTGACGTGGTACACCTGGTAGGGCTTCCTTTTCCCTGGTTAGTGGACTCTATAGTTGACATTGCCAAGCTTTTCAAGAACTTCATAGGGGCCCTGCCACTTGGTCAGGAATTTGCTCTCCACCGTAGGCACTAGTACCCAATTGCCAAGGTGGAAGTGTCTCACCCTCACCGATCTTTAGTACACCCTTGACTGTGCCTCTTGTGCTTTGAGGAGGTGTTCTTTCACAATAGGCATCACCTCAGCAATCCTCTCTTGCATCTGGGCCACATGTTCCATTACAATCCTGTAGGGTGTAGACCCTCCTTTGCTACATCCAGGAGTCCAAGGGGCTGTCAGCTATATAACAGCTCAAATGGGGAGAAGCCAGTAGAGGCCTGTGGGACTTCTCTAATAGAAAACAGAAGGTACGGCAGTAGACAGTCCCAGTCCCGACCGTCTTTCTCAACGACCTTCTTCAACATGGCCTTCAAGGTTTTATTAAACCTCTCCACTAAGCCGTCTGTCTGGGGGTGGTAGACTGAGGTCCTGAGTTGTGTGATTTGCAGGATTTTTCACAACTCCCTCATCCCCCTTGACATAAATGGGGTCCCTTGGTCCGTTAGGATCTCCTTACGCAACCCCATTCTAGAAAAGACGTGGACTAGCTGTTATGATCTGCTACAGAGACTAAGGAAAGAGAGGAGATCTGTCCCTACAATAGAACTAAACTAGATCCCTACGATGTAACGGGGAACCTGATCCTGCGATCAGACCCGCTAAAGTCCTCGGCTAGTCTGAACGCAGGCCTATAGATGTGAGGGAGGGATCCCTACAAGATCTAGGGACTGGGAAAAGTTGGACACCTCCTAGCAGAAATAGTAGCAGTCAAAGACAAACACACAACAAAAAGGCATAGGGGTCAGAAGACCTAGCAAAACTAACAGAGAACGGCAACAGAGCAACAAGCTAGCTCAACAGTAGTAAATACAAATGAAGTCCAGCAAAGCCAGGAGGGCGGAGCCGGATTAAATAGGCAAAAATGGTCATGTGACCAGCAAACTAAAAAAAACTAACAGGAGAGTTGTAACAGTACCCCCTCTTCTAAGAGGATCCTCCGGATCCCCTAGGCCCAGGCTTACCAGGAAACCTCCTGTGAAACGCTCAGACAAGTCTGGAAGCAGAAACATCATCCGCCCTCACCCATGAGTTATCCTCAGGTCCGAAACTCTTCCAAGCGACGAGATACTGCAAACTCCCTCTATACCGTCTAGAATTTAGGATGCGGGAAATTTCATATTCCCCGTCCTCCACCACAGGAGGAACAGTGACAGAGGCATCACCATCCGACACATCAGCTTTTTTCAACAGAGAAACATGAAACACCGGATTAATCCTCCAGGACGTAGGAACCTCCAGCCTAACAGCAGATTGGCTAACTATCTGAAGTACATTAAAGGGCCCTACGAACTTGGGACCCAATTTTTTAGAAGGAATCCTCAATCGCAGATTCTTAGAGGACAACCAAACCATGTCACCAACAGCAAACAAAACCTCTTGCCGTTTCCTATCAAAGTACCTCTTAGATTTTTTGTTAGCCTCCTGAAGATTACCACGCACATCCGTCCAAACTCTCTCCAAATCACAGGAAAAACTCTCCTCCTCAGGCACAGCCGAAACCAATTTGGAGAATGACCAAAAAGACGGATGTCTCCCAGAACAACAAAAAAAAGGCGAACACCCAGCAGAAGAGGATGTATGGTTGTTAAGAGCAAATTCAGCAAGTGGCAGAAACTCAGACCACCCCTCTTGATTGTCTGCCACAAAACAACGCAAGAACTGCTCAACATCCTGGTTCTTCCTTTCTGTCTGGCCATTAGACTCAGGATGATATCCGGATGAAAACGACAAATGAACTCCCAACCTGTCACAAAAGGCACGCCAAAAACGAGCCACGAACTGAGGTCCCCTATCAGAAACAATGTCAGTAGGAACACCATGTAGTCTGACAATTTCCTTGACAAAGGCCTTAGCGAGTGTCTTAGCGCAAGGCAGTTTGATGAAGGGAACCAAGTGACACATCTTGCTAAAACGGTCCACGACCACCCAGATGACCGTGAAACCTTCAGAGGGAGGAAGGTCAGTAATAAAGTCCATAGCCAGATGTGTCCAAGGTGCACTAGGAACCTCCAGAGGGCAAAGCAACCCCGCAGCAGGAGCATGCGAAGACTTGGATCTTGCACACACAGTACATTGGCGCACCCACTTAATGACTTCCTTCTGCCATCCAGGCCACCAAAAACTGCGACCCACAAGTCTCTTGGTCTCAGAAATTCCTGGATGACCTGCCAACCGAGACTCATGACACTCAACAAACAAATCTCTCCTAAAGGTCCTAGGCACAAACAACCTCCCATGGGGAGTGTTAGATGGGGCATTCTCCTGTGCTTTAAGAATCTCATCCTCCAAAACGGAGTCCAAAGCAGCAATCACAACACCTTCTTGTAAAATGGTCTCCTCTTCCTCCTCAACACCGACCATGGGAGAAAAGCTGCGAGACAAAGCATCCGCTTTAACATTCTTGGTACCCGGGATGTAAGTAACGGAAAAATTAAACCGCGAGAAAAAAAGTGCCCACCTAGCCTGACGGGCATTCAAGCGCTTGGCAGCATCAAGATAGATCAGATTTTTATGATCAGTGAAAACCTGAATGGGAAATTCAGCACCTTCCAAGAGATGACGCCAGTGTTCAAATGCGAGTTTAATCGCCAGCAATTCCCGATTACCAATATCGTAATTAAGTTCAGTCTCGGAAAATTTTTTTGAAAAAAAGGCACAGGGATGTACTCCATCCTTGTTTTCCTGAGACAACACCGCACCGACCCCCACCGAAGAAGCATCAACCTCAACCAAAAACGGCTTAGTCACATCAGGCTGCATAAGGATGGGAGCAGAGGTGAACCTCTCCTTTAGAAACACAAAAGCTTCAATGGCCTCAGAAGTCCACTGAACCGCATTAGCACCTTTCCTGGTGAGATCGGTCAGCGGTTTGACAATAATAGAAAAATTTTTTATGAATTTTCTGTAATAATTGGCGAAACCCAAAAACCTCTGTATCGATTTGAAACCAATAGGCCTAGGCCATTCCTGCACAGCTTGAACTTTAACCGGGTCCATCTCAAAACCTTCACTGGAGATAATGTAGCCCAAAAAACTAATTCTCTGTACAGCGAACTCACATTTCTCCAGCTTAGCAAAAAGCGAATTGTCCATTAATAACTGTAATACCTCACATACGCTCTGCCAATGAGACTCCAGATCCGGCGAATAAATCAAAATGTCATCCAAATACACAACCACATTTTTGCCGATTAAAGGTCTAAGGATATCATTGATAAGATTCTGAAAAAATGCTGGAGCATTGGTGAGACCAAAAGGCATAACCAGATTCTCAAAATGACCCACAGGAGTGTTAAAAGCAGTCTTCCATTCATCACCCTCCTTCATGCGCAACAAATTGTATGCCCCCCGGAGATCAATTTTAGAGAACCACTTGGCCCCCACTAACTGGTTAAATAAATCAGGAATCAATGGCAGTGGGTAAGGATTGCGTACAGTAATTTTATTAATCTCACAAAAGTCCAGACAAGGACGTAAACCGCCATCTTTTTTTTTTACAAAAAAAAATCCAACAGCCACAGGAGACTTGGAAGGCCTAATGTGACCGGCAGCCAAGCTTGTCTGTATGTATTCTTCCAAAGCCTTTCTCTCAGGAATAGTAAGATTAAATAAACGACTCTTAGGAAGAGTCGCGCCAGGGACAAATTCAATGGTACAATCATAGTCTCTAGGGGGAGGCAAAACCTGCGACTCCTCCTCAGAAAAAACTCTCCAAAAATCCTGAATAGGTACAGGCAATTCCCCTCTATCCACAGCAGCAATGCGCCCGTTACAACACTTGTCATAACACTTAGGGCTCCAGGACTTAATTTCATTGGTAGACCAATCCAGTACAGGATTGTGCAATTTTAACCAGGGTAACCCCAATATTACTGGAGAAGGCAAATTATCCAATACCACCAAATCCAAATTCTCTTGATGAATACCATTAATAGTGAGGGGAAATTCACAGACCTTGTGAGTAACACTCTTCAAGGGAGAGCCATCGACAGAAACCACAGCAATAGGGGATGACAAAGTTTTAGGTTCTAATCTAAGTTTTTCCAAGAATCCCCCATCAATCACATTTAGAGTAGATCCACAATCCACAAATACCCGAAATTCAATTAATTCATCCTGAGCAGCAGTAGTGGCAGATAGGAATACTCCCTTAGAATTTAAACAGGCAATACGAGCATGACTGACCTTTTTTTTTTCTTTCTTCTTACGAAGTACACAGCTCTTAATAAAATGACCAGAATTTCCGCAATAGAAACACAAGCCTTCAGAAAGCCTGCGGTCTTTTTCCTGAGAGCGGGGTGTCATCGCCCCAATCTCCATCGGCTCTCCATTGTCAGCACAGACCCTCTCAGGACTCGGAGCTGACATAGCAGAGGATTTGCTCTCATTAACCCTTTCACGCAGTCTCCTGTCCACCCGTATAGCTAATTGCATTGCCTCCTGCAAGTTTCCAGGTGTGGGATAAGCAATCAGTAAATCCTTTACCCTTTCACATAGCCCTGCAAGAAACAAGCTTTTCAAAGCAGAATCGTTCCACCCCACCTGGGCAGACCACCGACGGAAGTGAGAACAATATTTTTCCACATTACCTGATCCCTGCCTCAAACGTCTTAATTCAGACTCAGCAGATGAGACACGATCAGGATCATCGTACAACAAACCCAAAGCAGAAAAAAAACTATCCACTGATCTAAAGCACGGATCACTAGAATGGAGAGAGAAGGCCCATCCCTGAGGATCTTTGCGCAAAAGTGACATTATGATCCCTATGCGCTGTGATTCATCACCAGAGGATCCGGGTCTCAAATGAAAATATATAAGACAAGCATTTTTAAAAGAAAAAAAATCTTGTTGTTCGCCAAAAAATAGATCAGGCAGACGTACCTTTGGTTCCACAAAATGCGCTCCAGAACAGCTACTCACGTGTTGTTGGAGCTTGGTCACCTCCAGAGAGAGTCCCTGCAAGCGTTGAGAAAAATCTTGCACCGAGACCATGATGGAAAACTGGAGGTCTTTCCTTAGAGAAAATTATTATTTTTTTTTTTCTTTTATGGCTGGACTTACTGTTATGATCTGCTACAGAGACTAAGGAAAGAGAGGAGATCTGTCCCTACAATAGAACTAAACTAGATCCCTACGACGTAACGGGGAACCTGATCCTGCGATCAGACCCGCTAAAGTCCTCGGCTAGTCTGAACGCAGACCTATAGATGTGAGGGAGGGATCCCTACAAGATCTAGGGACTGGGAAAAGTTGGACACCTCCTAGCAGAAATAGTAGCAGTCAAAGACAAACACACAACAAAAAGGCAAAGGGGTCAGAAGACCTAGCAAAACTAACAAAGAACGGCAACAGAGCAACAAGCTAGCTCAACAGTAGTAAATACAAATGAAGTCCAGCAAAGCCAGGAGGGTGGAGCCGGATTAAATAGGCAAAAATGGTCATGTGACCAGCAAACTAAAAAAAACCTAACAGGAGAGTTGTAACACTAGCTCCTGGACTATGCACTTGGCAGAGGAGTTTCGTGGTGGTACAGCCTCCGGGTAACATGTAGCGTTGTCCAGTACCACCAAGATATACTGATGTGCTCTGGCGGACTTGACCAGGGGTCCCACTAGATCCATGGTGATGCGATCGATTGGGACCTCAATGACAGGTAGTGGCACTAAAGGGCTACGGAAGTGAGCCACAGGGGAGGTCAGCTGATAGGTGTGACAGGACCTACAGTAATTCACAATCTCTCGGTGACAACTGGGACAGTAGACCCTCTGGAAGATTCTTTCCTGGGTTTTTTCTACCTCCAGATGACCACCTAAGACATGTGCATTGGCCATATCTAACACCCTGCGTCTGTACGACCCTGGCACTAGTAACTGATCGATTACCTCTCTTCTGAGCTTCGTGACCTGTCATATTAACTCCTCAATTCCAGCAAAGTACGGATATCAGGTATCAGCCATAGACTCTTGAGCAACACCATTCAGAACAGTGACATTATTAAACACACCTTTTAGAGTTCAGTCCCTGAGCTGGGCGTTTCCAAAGTTTCCCCACCTCCAGCTCAGGGATGCTGCCTCATCCTCACCCCCAACAAGCACATGAAAGGGAAAACTGTCGGTTGCGGCCTGCGACGAGGTTTCTTTAGAAGCGACCTGGTTGTGGTCTGGGCAACCCGGCTTCCTCCCTTTTTCCCACAAGTCCCAAAACAAGGCAAAGTCCTGCCCTATTATAACAGGGTGCAACAGGTCCTTGACTACGCCCACCTCATGGGACTCAGTGCTACAGTTTGTGCCTATGACCACTAGGACCACAGGGTAGTCCTTAGCGTCTCAATGGATACAGCAGATGTCCACCTTTTTCTGCAGAATCAGACGATGAGGAATTATGGCCCTACTAGGGTTACCAAACTCCCAGAATCGAACAGACCAGTCATTTGCGCTCCATTCACTGACACGGGGCATGCCTGCGGTCCCACACGTCGTGGAGGGACAGCACTGCAGGCAGGATATGCAAAGTAGCGCCGTCCTGTGCTGCAGTCTACTGGCTCGTTGGTCATAGGGCAACAGGTCACTATTAGACCCGGGGTGTGACATTGCCAACAAATTAAGTTATTGGATGGGGCCTTTGGTAGCAACTCAGACCCCTCCTGAACTCTAGGACGCCCCCCCAGATGTGGTTCTAGTTCCCCTCTTTTGGGTGTCCATCCCCCCTGTTGGGAACCACAGTATGGAGATGCTCCCACCCCTTACTTCCCCAAAGCACTCTTGACCGCCTGGTACCTTTCTACCAACCTCACAAGGTCATTGGCATTATGGGGATCTCCCTGGGCAACCCAGGATTGCACCAGCCTTGGAAGGGAGTGTATGAACCTGTCCATCACAATCCTCGCCACTAACTGTGCTGGAGAGGAAGATTCCGGTTGCAACCACTTTTGGACCAAGTGTAGGAGGTAAAACATTTGGGACCGGGAAGATTTGTCACTGCAATAGGCCCAGTGGTACACCCGCATCATGTCAGTCAGAGTCACTCCTAAGCACGTCAAAATCTCAGTCTTCAACTTGGTGTACTCTTTTGCATCTTGCAAGGCCAAGTCATAATAGGCCTTCTGCTGTTGCCCTGTTAAATATGATGCCAGAACCTCCGCCCACTGCTCTGGAGGCAATATCTCTCGCTCCGCCACCCTCTCAAAAATTGTCAGGAACGCCTCGTCCTCATCACCCGGGATCATCTTTTGTATGGCTCTTCTTAACGTCTTCCTGGCAAGTGAGTCATCACTTAGACTTGGGGGTGGGGCGATTGAACTGCCATGGGTTAACTCGGCTAGGAGGTTTATCTGCTGCTTGTACTGCTGTTGCTGCCACTACTGCTGTTGATGCTGCCGGAGATTAGCCTGCACAAGTTGCTTTATCAGCTCCTCCATGATGCCAGACGTCCCCTACTGGCTGACGGCCCTCACCCAAGACTTAAACGGTTTCCTGTAGCAGTCACACTGCCCCTTGGGATTTGTGACTGTGCTTCTAGCACCAATTGTAGGGTTTAATACTCACTCGTCTGCGGTTGAGGTAGACACAGGAAGCATTTTCATTGAAATCCAAACTGGTTTATTCAGACAGCATAAACAAAAACATCCTTTTCCGGCACAAAGTGGAAGCACAAAGTAAAATGTCCACACAATGTTGCAGGTTCGCCTGCTCAGGTCAGTGTCCAATCCTTAGTACAGACTAACGCCTTGGAGATCCACAGGTCTCCAGACACAGACACTGAATGAGACATTTGGTCTCTATTTTATTTACCAAACCACGCTCCAGAGGTGGGGATATGTGGGCAGCCATTCCCACCCATTTTTTATGACTGCTCTTAAAACCGGCCTGATACGCCCTATTAACCCTGTCAGCAGTATAAGTGCTGGAGCATGCTTTCTCGGGTTTACATCACCGAAGCTACCAACCTCGATGATACATATTTCCCCTCAAGGACCTGTCCGTCAGCCATCTTACACTATATACATGTCATTAAGGGTATACAAGTTTAAAGATTGCACATTTTTCAAAATCTTCAGAAAATTTGGAATATTTTCATGAATAAAGACAAAACAACAGATCTGAATTTACCGGTAGTAACAGGTAAAATGTTTTACAACAACAAAATCACAATCTCAGAATCACTGACAGAAGCATTTTAAAGTTATTACCACAGAAAGTGACGTATCAGACTTGAAAAATGGGGCTGTCAGGAAGTTTAAGGCTGATTTACACGAGACAGGGTTAAGAAACATGGAATGGAATTGTGCAGTACATACCTATAGGTGAAGCATCATCTCCCTCAGAATCTTCCTCTGTATAGTAATGAAACACTTATTAGTAAGGGTGAAAAAATAATATATATATACATTATATATACAGTACAGACCAAAAGTTTGGACACACCTTCCCATTTAAAGATTTTTCTGTATTTTCATGACTATGAAAATTGTACATTCACACTGAAGGCATCAAAACTATGAATTAACACATGTGGAATTATATACTTAACAAAAAAGTGTGAAACAACTGAAAATATGTCTTATATTCTAGGTTCTTCAAAGTAGCCAAGTTCATGTTAAAAAAGGTGGTTTCTAAGGACGGAAGGGATTGGGACATGTTGCTACCCTATTTGATGTTCGCCATCCGTGAGGTACCCCAGGCTTCCACAGGGTTCTCTCCCTTTGAGTTATTGTACGGCAGACACCCTAGAGGTCTGTTGGACGTAGCCAAAGAGACGTGGGAACAAGAGCCGACTCAACATAGGAGTATAACTGTACACGTGGCTAGCATGCAGGACCGGATCGCGGCGGTCATGGACATCGTGAAAGAACATTTGTTAGATGCCCAGGCAGCCCAGAGGCGCACATATAATAAAAGAGCCAGAGTCAGGTCTTTTAACAAGGGCGATCAGGTGTTAGTACTTGTACCCACAGCCGAGAGTAAGCTCATGGCCAAGTGGCAAGGGCCATATGAGGTTCGAGAAAAGGTGGGGGAGGTAAATTACCAGGTGTATCAGCCTGGAAGGAGGAAACGGGAGCAGCTTTATTATGTAAACCTGCGAAAACCTTAGAAAGATCGAGAGTGGTTAGTTACAGACATCACTCCGGGCATATCACCAGAGAGTTCTCTACCTTCAGCCAGGGATGCGTCCGGGGGAGAGGTCAGGATAAGTGATGCTCTCACTAAACAGCAGCGACGGGCGGCTCGCTCACTGGTGCAGCAGAATACCAACGTGTTCTCAGAGCTACCGGGTAGGACTACAGTTTTCCAACATGACATTGTCACCGAACCTGGGGTAAGGGTGCGAAAGAGATCGCACCGGGTACCCAAAGTCCGGAGGCAAGCCATCACGGCTGAGGTAAAACAGATGCTCCAGTTAGGCGTCATCGAGAAATGACAGAGTGGGCTAGCCCCATTGTACTGATTACGAAACCAGACGGATCGTTACGCTTCCGTAACGATTTCCGAAAACTAAATTAAGTGTCGAAGTTTGACCTTTATCCAATGCCCAGGGTGGATGAGCTGATTGAGAGACTGGGGTAGGCCCAGTACTTTACCACGCTCGATCTCACCAAGGGTTACTGGCAGGTACCTCTCACGAAATCAGCGGAGGAAAAGACCGCCTTCATAACTCCGGAGGGTCTATATCACTATGCGGTCTTACCTTTTGGGTTACATGGGGCCCTGGCTACATTCCAGAGGTTGATGGAAATAGTGCTCAAGTCTCATCAGGAGTACGCCTCCGCATATCTAGATGATATTATCATCTTTAGCACCGACTGGCATACGCATCTATCCCAGGTACAAGCAGTGCTGGATTCTCTCAGAGTCGCTGAGTTAACGGCAAACCCGAAAAAATGTGCGATAGGGCTAGAGGAAGCCCGATATTTGGGGTATGCGATTGGCCGAGGAGTTATCAAGCCCCAAATCAATAAAGTTGAGGCCATAAAAAATTGGCCTAAACCGTCAAATACACAGCAGGTGAGGGCGTTCCTTAACATCCTTGGGTATTACCCCCGGTTTATACCTAATTTTCCTGGGAGAACGGCGGCCCTGACCGATCTCTTGAAAGGAAAAAAATCACTAATGGTTCAGTGGAACCTTCAGGCAGAAGAAGCCTTTCAGTCCATGAAGTTGGCCCTGTGTGGACAGCCGGTCCTCATCAGCCCCAACTTCAAGGAAACTTTCATTGTACAGACAGATGCCTCAGAAGTAGGCCCAGGGTGCCAGTGGCGACTTTGCCAATCCTGGTGTTATGTGGCAAATGCCAAGCGTCCTGCACGGTGTTGGGCTGTGAGCACAACCCCCATCTGTGGACGTCAGACCCTCATACCACCCTCATGGAGTCGGTTTCCAACTGATTGTGCAGACACATGCACATTTGTGACCTGCTGGAGGTCATTTTGCACGGCTCTGGCAGTGCTCCTCCTGTTCCTCCTTGCACAAAGACGGAGGTAGAGGTCCTGCTGCTGGGTTGTTGCCCTCCTACAGCCCTCTCCACGTCTACTTTTGTACTGGCCTGTCTCCTGGTAGTGCCTCCAGCCTCTGGACAGTACGGTGACAGACACAGCAAACCTTCTTGCCACAGCTTGCATTGATGTGCCATCCAGAATGAGCTGCACTACCTGAGCAACTTCTGTGGGTTGTCGAGTCCGTCTCATGCTACCACAAGTATGAAAGTACAACCAACATTCAAAAGTGACCAAAACATCAGCCAGAAAGCATTGGTACTGAGATATGGTCTGTGCTCCCCACCTGCAGAACCACTCCTTTATTGAGGGTGTCTTGAAAATTGCCAATCATTTCCATCTATTGTCTATTCCATTTGCACAACAGCATGTGAAATTGATTGTTAATCAGTGTTGCTTCCTAAGTGGACAGTTTGATTTCACAGAAGTTTCATTTACTTGGAGTTATATTCTGTTGTTTAAGTGTTCCCTTTATTTTATGAGCAGTGTATTTGATATGTAACTTTCTATGTATTTGTCTCATTGGTCATGTAATGGGTGTGATCTCATTGGTCATGTAATTGGTGTATTACTTGTAATTGGTTTCGGAAATATTTAAAAGATCACAGAATCATGTCATAGTAGCTTGACAAAGAAAGCTGGTTGGCTTTGGAAACGAATTGCTATGTGAATCCCCATGTACCTTGTGACCTCATCAGATGTTAAAATGATGTAATAACAACTTGGAATTTTTTAATACAACTTTTTTGGAGATGGAATTTTTCATTTCTTTTCTTGCAATACATTGTGCAGACTGCCGGTTGGAAGCTGTTATGACAGGAACTGCCCAAACCCGACCAGCTGATCACCCACTACCAGGATGTAGGGGAATAACACCAGGTGGCGCCAGAGAGCAGCATTCATAAAAGTAAAAGCTTGGTAACTTTTGAATGAAGCATAATTTTGAATCACTGTAAATTACAAAACTATTTATTTCCACCTTTTCTGGTTGGTTAACTGTATTCTTTATGGTGGCACAACCGCTTTGTTTACCCTTAACCCCTTACTTACCGGGGACGTATTAGTACGCATATTTGCGTACCCCCCGTTCAGTGAGGGCTGCTGCGCTGAGCCTTCACTGAACGGAGCACATGTCAGCTGATTCTTACAGCTGACATGTGCCCGCAACAGCCGCGGGTGGAATCGCGATCCACCCGCGGCTGTTAACCAGTTAAATGCTGCTGTCAATCTCCGACAGCAGCATTTAACGCGCGCTTCCGGGTAGCGCGTCATAAGCCCCGCCCACCGGTAACCCCGTCACGTGATCGCGGGTCGCCGATGGGCGTGCATGACAACCCAGGGTCTGCAGCAGACGCCTGTGGTTGTCATGATCTTGTCGCTATGAGCGCCACCTAGTGGTCGGCGCTCATAGCACAGGACCATTTCTGCTGCATGCAGGGGACCTGCTCGTCCCTTGTATGTAGCAGAGGCGATCGGACAGTTGCTGCTTCTAGTCTCCTATGGAGACTATAGAAGCATGCAAAAAGTGAAAAAAAAAAGTTTTTAAAAATATTAAAAAAAATAAAAAAATATAAAAGTTTAAATCACCCCCCTTTCGCCCCATTCAAAATAAAATATATATAAAAAAAACCCACATACACATATTTGGTATCGCCGCGTTCAGAATCGCCCAATCTATCAATATAAAAAAAGAATTATTCCGATCGGTAAACGGCGTAGCGAGAAAAAAATTCTAAACGCCAGAATTACGTTTTTTGGTCGCCGCAAAATTGCAATAAAATGCAATAACGGGCGATCAAAACATCGGATCTACCCCAAATGTTATCAATAAAAACGTCAGCCTGGCACGCAAAAAATAAGCCATCAACCAGCCCCAGATCACGAAAAATGGAGACGCTACGGGTCTTAGAAAATGGCGCTATTTTTTTATTTTATTTTTTTACCAAATTTTGGAATTTTTTTCCACCACTTAAATATAAAAGAACCTATACATGTTTGGTGTCTATGAACTCGTAATGACCTGTAGAATAAGAAGGGCAAGTCAGTTTTAGCATTCAGTGAACATGGTAAAAAAAATAAATAAAAAACAACTGTGGTATTGCACGTTTTTTGCAATTTTACCGCACTTGGAATTTTTTTCCCGTTTTCCCGTACAGGATATGATAAAACTAGTAATGGCGTTGAAAAGTACAACTCGTCCCGCAAAAAATAAGCCCTCACATGGCCATATTGACCAAAAAATAAAAACGCTATGGCTCTGGGAACAAGGGGAGCAAAAACGAAAATGCAAAAACGAAAAATGCTCCGGGGCTTAAGGGGTTAATGCCATGTACTGTATATAGCTAGAAAATATTAGTGTCTGCTATGTATGGGGCAATGCTGCGTTTAGGAGAAATTACATAATAAATTGTGCAGGCTAAAATTTGGGTCTAAAGTAACATATTAGCTGAATGGAATTTGACTTAATGGAATTTTTCACTTCTTTTTTGCATTGATTCCAAGTGTGACCACACGTTGTTCCTGGCTTCAACACACTGAAATCCTGGAGGGTGAGCTGACTTCCATTTGTTCTCTATTGTTATGCACAATGTATTCTTTGTCACAAGGCTCCCTGCTGTAAACACAGAGTGTCTGTCATTCACCCCCTCCCCCTGTGCTCATAGCTGATCTCCAGGTGGGACACCTCCTCCCCCTGTGCTCATAGCTGATCTCGGGGTGAGACACTCCCTCCCCCTGTGCTCATAGCTGATCTCCGGGTGAGATACCTCCCCCCTGTGTTCACAGATGATCTCCAGGTGAGATACTCCCTCCCATTGTGCTCACAGCTCATAGCTCATCTCCAGGTTAGACACCCTCTCCCCCTGCGCTCACAGCTCATCTCCGGGTGAGATCATCTGCTTCACAGACTTGAGAGCCCGATAGCAGGGAAACACTTCCCATACTTAGTCTGCGAAGCAGATGATCTCACCCAGAGCTGAGCTGTGAGCACAGGGGGAGGGGGTATCTCACCTAGAGATCAGCAGTGAGCGCAGGGGGAGGGGGTATCTCACCTAGAGATCAGCAGTGAGTGCAGGGGGAGTATCTCACCTAGAGATCAGCAGTGAGCGCAGGGGGAGGGGGTATCTCACCTAGAGATCAGCAGTGAGTGCAGGGGGAGTATCTCACCTAGAGATCAGCAGTGAGCGCAGGGGGAGGGGGTATCTCACTCAGAGATGATCTGTGAGTGCAGGGGGAGGGGGTATCTCACCCAGAGATCAGCTGTGAGTGCAGGGGGAGAGGGTATCTCACTCGGAGATGAGCTGTGAGTGCAGGGGGAGTATCTCACCTAGAGATCAGCAGTGAGCGCAGGGGGAGGGGGTATCTCACTCGGAGATGAGCTGTGAGTGCAGGGGGAGGGGGTGTCTCACCTAGAGATCAGCAGTGAGCGCAGGGGGAGGGGGTATCTCACCCGGAGTTGAGCTGTGAGTGCAGGGGGAGAATCTCACCTAGAGATCAGCTGTGAGTGCAGGGGGTGGGGGTATCTCACTCGGAGATGAGCAGTGAGTGCAGGGGGAAGCTGTGTCTCACCTAGAGATCAGCAGTGAGCGCAGGGGGAGGGGGTATCTCACCCGGAGTTGAGCTGTGAGTGCAGGGGGAGAATCTCACCTAGAGATCAGCTGTGAGTGCAGGGGGTGGGGGTATCTCACTCGGAGATGAGCTGTGAGGGCAGGGGAGTATCTCACCCGGAGATGAGCTGTGAGTGCAGGGGGAGTATCTCACCTAGAGATCAGCATTGAGCGCAGGGGGAGGGGGTATCTCACTCGGAGATGAGCTGTGAGTGCAGGGGGAGGCTGTGTCTCACCCAAAGATCAGCAGTGAGCGCAGGGAGAGGGGGGTATCTCACCCGGAGATGATCTGTGAGTGCAGGGGGAGGCTGTGTCTCACTCGGAGATCAGCAGTGAGCGCAGGGGGGGGGGTATCTCACTCGGAGATGAGCTGTGAGTGCAGGGGGAGTATCTCACCCGGAGATCAGCAGTGAGCGCAGGGGGAGGGGGTATCTCACTCGGAGATGAGCTGTGAGTGCAGGGGGAGGCTGTGTCTCACACGGAGATCAGCAGTGAGCGCAGGGAGAGATGGGTATCTCACTCGGAGATGAGTTGTGAGTGCAAGGGGAGGGGGTATCTCACCCGGAGATGAGCTGTGAGTGCAGGGGGAGAATCTCACCTAGAGATCAGCTGTGAGTGCAGGGGGTGGGGGTATCTCACTTGGAGATGAGCTGTGAGTGCAGGGGGAGGCTGTGTCTCACCCGGAGATCAGCAGTGAGAGGGGGATATCTCACTTGGAGATGAGCTGTGAGTGCAGGGGGAGGCTGTGTCTCACCCAGAGATCAGCAGTGAGCGCAGGGAGAGGGGGGTATCTCACCCGGAGATGATCTGTGAGTGCAGTGGGAGGCTGTGTCTCACCCGGAGATCAGCAGTGAGCGCAGGGAGAGGGGGGTATCTCACCCGGAGATGATCTGTGAGTGCAGGGGGAGGCTGTGTCTCACCCGGAGATCAGCAGTGAGCGCAGGGAGAGGGGGGTATCTCACTCGGAGATGAGCTGTGAGTGCAGGGGGAGGCTGTGTCTCACCCGGAGATCAGCAGTGAGCGCAGGAAGAGGGGGTATCTCACCCGGAGATGATCTGTGAATGCAGGGGGAGGCTGTGTCTCACCCGGAGATCAGCAGTGAGCGCAGGGAGAGGGGGTATCTCACCCGGAGATGATCTGTGAGTGCAGGGGGAGGGGGTATCTCACTCGGAGAAAAGCAGTGAGCGCAGGGGGAGGGGGTATCTCACTTGGAGATGAGCTGTGAGTGCAGGGGGAGTATCTCACCCGGAGATCAGCAGTGAGCGCAGGGGGAGGGGGTATCTCACTCGGAGATGAGCTGTGAGTGCAAGGGGAGGGGGTATCTCACCCGGAGATGAGCTGTGAGTGCAGGGGGAGTATCTCACCCGGAGATCAGCTGTGAGTGCAGGTGGTGGGGGTATCTCACTCGGAGATGAGCTGTGAGTGCAGGGGGAGTATCTCACCTAGAGATCAGCAGTGAGTGCAGGGGGAGGGGGTATCTCACTCGGAGATGAGCTGTGAGTGCAGGGGGAGGCGAGGCTGTGTCTCACCCGGAGATCAGCAGTGAGAGCAGGGAGAGGGGGATATCTCACTTGGAGATGAGCTGTGAGTGCAGGGGGAGGCTGTGTCTCACCCGGAGATCAGCAGTGAGCGCAGGGGGAGGGGGTATCTCACTCGGAGATGAGCTGTGAGTGCAGGGGGAGGCTGTGTCTCACCCGGAGATCAGCAGTGAGCGCAGGAAGAGGGGGTATCTCACCCGGAGATGATCTGTGAATGCAGGGGGAGGCTGTGTCTCACCCGGAGATCAGCAGTGAGCGCAGGGAGAGGGGGTATCTCACCCGGAGATGATCTGTGAGTGCAGGGGGAGGGGGTATCTCACTCGGAGAAAAGCAGTGAGCGCAGGGGGAGGGGGGTATCTCACTCGGAGATGATCTGTGAGTGCCGGGGGAGGCTGTGTCTCACCCGGAGATCAGCAGTGAGCGCAGGGAGAGGGGGTATCTCACCCGGAGATGATCTGTGAGTGCAGGGGAAGGGGGTATCTCACTCGGAGAAAAGCAGTGAGCGCAGGGGGAGGGGGTATCTCACTTGGAGATGAGCTGTGAGTGCAGGGGGAGTATCTCACCCGAAGATCAGCAGTGAGCGCAGGGGGAGGGGGTATCTCACTCGGAGATGAGCTGTGAGTGCAGGGGGAAGCTGTGTCTCACCCGGAGATCAGCAGTGAGCGCAGGGAAAGGGGGGTATCTCACTCGGAGATGAGCTGTGAGTGCAAGGGGAGGGGGTATCTCACCCGGAGATCAGCAGTGAGCGCAGGGAGAGGGGGGTATCTCACTCGGAGATGAGCTGTGAGTGCAGGGAGAGGGGGTATCTCACCCAGAGATCAGCAGTCAGCGCAGGGGGAGGGGGTATCTCACCCGGAGATCAGCAGTGAGCGCAGGGGGAGGGGGTATCTTACTCGGAGATGAGCTGTGAGTGCAGGGGGAGGCTGTGTCTCACCCGGAGATCAGCATTGAGCGCAGGGGGAGGGGGTATCTCACTCGGAGATGAGCTGTGAGTGCAGGGGGAGGCTGTGTCTCACCCGGAGATCAGCAGTGAGCGCAGGAAGAGGGGGTATCTCACCCGGAGATGATCTGTGAATGCAGGGGGAGGCTGTGTCTCACCCGGAGATCAGCAGTGAGCGCAGGGAGAGGGGGTATCTCACCCGGAGATGATCTGTGAGTGCAGGGTGAGGGGGTATCTTACTCGGAGAAAAGCAGTGAGCGCAGGGGGAGGGGGGTATCTCACTCGGAGATGATCTGTGAGTGCCGGGGGAGGCTGTGTCTCACCCGGAGATCAGCAGTGAGCGCAGGGAGAGGGGGTATCTCACCCGGAGATGATCTGTGAGTGCAGGGGGAGGGGGTATCTCACTCGGAGAAAAGCAGTGAGCGCAGGGGGAGGGGGTATCTCACTTGGAGATGAGCTGTGAGTGCAGGGGGAGTATCTCACCCGGAGATCAGCAGTGAGCGCAGGGGGAGGGGGTATCTCACTCGGAGATGAGCTGTGAGTGCAGGGGGAGGCTGTGTCTCACCCGGAGATCAGCAGTGAGCGCAGGGAGAGGGGGGTATCTCACTCGGAGATGAGCTGTGAGTGCAAGAGGAGGGGGTATCTCACCCGGAGATCAGCAGTGAGCGCAGGGAGAGGGGGGTATCTCACTCGGAGATGAGCTGTGAGTGCAGGGAGAGGGGGTATCTCACCCAGAGATCAGCAGTGAGCGCAGGGGGAGGGGGTATCTCACCCGGAGATCAGCAGTGAGCGCAGGGGGAGGGGGTATCTTACTCGGAGATGAGCTGTGAGTGCAGGGGGAGGCTGTGTCTCACCCGGAGATCAGCAGTGAGCGCAGGAGGAGGGGGTATCTCACTCGGAGATGAGCTGTGAGTGCAGGAGGAGGCTGTTTCTTACCCGGAGATCAGCAGTGAGCGCATGGGGAGGGGGTATCACACCCGGAGATGATCTGTGAGTGCAGGGGGAGGGGGTATCTCACCCGGAGATCAGCAGTGAGCGCAGGGAGAGGGGGTATCTCACCCGGAGATGATCTGTGAGTGCAGGGGGAGGGGGTATCTCACCCGGAGATCAGCAGTGAGCACAGGGAAAGGGTTTATCTCACTCAGAGATGAGCTGTGAGGGCAGGGGAGTTTCTCACTCGGAGATGAGCTGTGAGGGCAGGGGAGTATCTCACTGGGAGATGAGCTGTGAGGGCTAGGGAGTATCTCACTCGGAGAAGAGCTGTGAGGGCAGGGGAGTATCTCACACGGAGGTGAGCTGTGAGTGCAGGGAGATGGGGGTGTCTCACCCGGAGATGATCTGTGAGTGCAGGGGGAGGGGGTATCTCACTCGGAGATGAACTGTGAGTGCAGGGGGAGTATCTCACCTAGAGATCAGCTGTGAGTACAGGGGGAGGGGGTATCTCACTCGGAGATGAGCTGTGAGTGCAGAGGGAGTATCTCACCTAGAGATCAGCAGTGAGTGCAGGGGGAGGGGGTATCTCACTTGGAGATGAGCTGTGAGTGCAGGGGGAGGCTGTGTCTCACCCGGAGATCAGCAGTGAGCGCAGGGGGAGGGGGTATCTCACTCGGAGATGAGCTGTGAGTGCAGGGGGAGGCTGTGTCTCACCCGGAGATCAGCAGTGAGCGCAGGGAGAGGGGGTATCTCACCCGGAGATGATCTGTGAGTGCAGGGGGAGGCTGTGTCTCACCCGGAGATCAGCAGTGAGCGCAGGGAGAGGGGGGTATCTCACCCGGAGATGATCTGTGAGTGCAGGGGGAGGCTGTGTCTCACCCGGAGATCAGCAGTGAGTGCAGGGAGAGGGGGTATCTCACCCGGAGATGATCTGTGAGTGCAGGGGGAGGGGGTATCTCACTCAGAGATCAGCAGTGAGCGCAGGGGGAGGGGGTATCTCACTCGGAGATGAGCTGTGAGTGCAGGGGGAGTATCTCACCCAGAGATCAGCAGTAAGCGCAGGGGGAGGGGGTATCTCACTCGGAGATGAGCTGTGAGTGCAGGGGGAGTATCTCACCCGGAGATCAGCAGTGAGCGCAGGGGGAGGGGGTATCTCACTCGGAGATGAGCTGTGAGTGCAGGGGGAGGCTGTGTCTCACACGGAGATCAGCAGTGAGCGCAGGGAGAGATGGGTATCTCACTCGGAGATGAGCTGTGAGTGCAGGGGGAGGCTGTGTCTCACCCGGAGATCAGCAGTGAGCGCAGGAAGAGGGGGTATCTCACGCGGAGATGATCTGTGAATGCAGGGGGAGGCTGTGTCTCACCCGGAGATCAGCAGTGAGCGCAGGGAGAGAGGGTATCTCACCCGGAGATGATCTGTGAGTGCAGGGGGAGGGGGTATCTCACTCGGATAAAAGCAGTGAGCGCAGGGGGAGGGGGTATCTCACTTGGAGATGAGCTGTGAGCGCAGGGGGAGTATCTCACCCGGAGATCAGCAGTGAGCGCAGGGGGAGGGGGTATCTCACTCGGAGATGAGCTGTGAGTGCAAGGGGAGGGGGTATCTCACCCGGAGATGAGCTGTGAGTGCAGGGGGAGAATCTCACCTAGAGATCAGCTGTGAGTGCAGGGGGTGGGGGTATCTCACTCGGAGATGAGCTGGGAGTGCAGGGGGAGTATCTCACCTAGAGATCAGCAGTGAGTGCAGGGGGAGGGGGTATCTCACTCGGAGATGAGCTGTGAGTGCAGGGGGAGGCTGTGTCTCACCCGGAGATCAGCAGTGAGAGCAGGGAGAGGGGGATATCTCACTTGGAGATGAGCTGTGAGTGCAGGGGGAGGCTGTTTCTCACCCGGAGATCAGCAGTGAGCGCAGGGAGAGGGGGGTATCTCACCCGGAGATGATCTGTGAGTGCAGGGGGAGGCTGTGTCTCACCCGGAGATCAGCAGTGAGCGCAGGGAGAGGGGGGTATCTCACCCGGAGATGATCTGTGAGTGCAGAGGGAGGCTGTGTCTCACCCGGAGATCAGCAGTGAGCGCAGGGAGAAGGGGGTATCTCACTCGGAGATGAGCTGTGAGTGCAGGGGGAGGCTGTGTCTCACCCGGAGATCAGCAGTGAGCGCAGGGGGAGGGGGTATCTCACTCGGAGATGAGCTGTGAGTGCAGGGGGAGGCTGTGTCTCACCCGGAGATCAGCAGTGAGCGCAGGAAGAGGGGGTATCTCACCCGGAGATGATCTGTGAATGCAGGGGGAGGCTGTGTCTCACCCGGAGATCAGCAGTGAGCGCAGGGAGAGGGGGTATATCACCCGGAGATGATCTGTGAGTGCAGGGGGAGGGGGTATCTCACTCGGAGAAAAGCAGTGAGCGCAGGGGGAGGGGGGTATCTCACTCGGAGATGATCTGTGAGTGCCGGGGGAGGCTGTGTCTCACCCGGAGATCAGCAGTGAGCGCAGGGAGAGGGGGTATCTCACCCGGAGATGATCTGTGAGTGCAGGGGGAGGGGGTATCTCACTCGGAGAAAAGCAGTGAGCGCAGGGGGAGGGGGTATCTCACTTGGAGATGAGCTGTGAGTGCAGGGGGAGTATCTCACCCGGAGATCAGCAGTGAGCGCAGGGGGACGGGGAATCTCACTCGGAGATGAGCTGTGAGTGCAGGGGGAGGCTGTGTCTCACCCGGAGATCAGCAGTGAGCGCAGGGAGAGGGGGGTATCTCACTCGGAGAAAAGCAGTGAGCGCAGGGGGAGGGGGTATCTCACTTGGAGATGAGCTGTGAGTGCAGGGGGAGTATCTCACCCGGAGATCAGCAGTGAGCGCAGGGGGAGGGGGAATCTCACTCGGAGATGAGCTGTGAGTGCAGGGGGAGGCTGTGTCTCACCCGGAGATCAGCAGTGAGCGCAGGGAGAGGGGGGTATCTCACTTGGAGATGAGCTGTGAGCGCAGGGGGAGTATCTCACCCGGAGATCAGCAGTGAGCGCAGGGGGAGGGGGTATCTCACTCGGAGATGAGCTGTGAGTGCAAGGGGAGGGGGTATCTCACCCGGAGATGAGCTGTGAGTGCAGGGGGAGAATCTCACCTAGAGATCAGCTGTGAGTGCAGGGGGTGGGGGTATCTCACTCGGAGATGAGCTGGGAGTGCAGGGGGAGTATCTCACCTAGAGATCAGCAGTGAGTGCAGGGGGAGGGGGTATCTCACTCGGAGATGAGCTGTGAGTGCAGGGGGAGGCTGTGTCTCACCCGGAGATCAGCAGTGAGAGCAGGGAGAGGGGGATATCTCACTTGGAGATGATCTGTGAGTGCAGGGGGAGGCTGTGTCTCACCCGGAGATCAGCAGTGAGCGCAGGGAGAGGGGGGTATCTCACCCGGAGATGATCTGTGAGTGCAGAGGGAGGCTGTGTCTCACCCGGAGATCAGCAGTGAGCGCAGGGAGAAGGGGGTATCTCACTCGGAGATGAGCTGTGAGTGCAGGGGGAGGCTGTGTCTCACCCGGAGATCAGCAGTGAGCGCAGGGGGAGGGGGTATCTCACTCGGAGATGAGCTGTGAGTGCAGGGGGAGGCTGTGTCTCACCCGGAGATCAGCAGTGAGCGCAGGGAGAGGGGGTATCTCACCCGGAGATGATCTGTGAGTGCAGGGGGAGGGGGTATCTCACTCGGAGAAAAGCAGTGAGCGCAGGGGGAGGGGGGTATCTCACTCGGAGATGATCTGTGAGTGCCGGGGGAGGCTGTGTCTCACCCGGAGATCAGCAGTGAGCGCAGGGAGAGGGGGTATCTCACCCGGAGATGATCTGTGAGTGCAGGGGGAGGGGGTATCTCACTCGGAGAAAAGCAGTGAGCGCAGGGGGAGGGGGTATCTCACTTGGAGATGAGCTGTGAGTGCAGGGGGAGTATCTCACCCGGAGATCAGCAGTGAGCGCAGGGGGAGGGGGAATCTCACTCGGAGATGAGCTGTGAGTGCAGGGGGAGGCTGTGTCTCACCCGGAGATCAGCAGTGAGCGCAGGGAGAGGGGGGTATCTCACTCGGAGATGAGCTGTGAGTGCAAGGGGAGGGGGTATCTCACCCGGAGATCAGCAGTGAGCGCAGGGAGAGGGGGGTATCTCACTCGGAGATGAGCTGTGAGTGCAGGGAGAGGGGGTATCTCACCCAGAGATCACCAGTGAGCGCAGGGGGAGGGGGTATCTCACCCGGAGATCAGCAGTGAGCGCAGGGGGAGGGGGTATCTTACTCGGAGATGAGCTGTGAGTGCAGGGGGAGGCTGTGTCTCACCCGGAGATCAGCAGTGAGCGCAGGGAGAGGGGGGTATCTCACCCGGAGATGATCTGTGAGTGCAGGGGGAGGCTGTGTCTCACCCGGAGATCAGCAGTGAGTGCAGGGAGAGGGGGTATCTCACCCGGAGATGATCTGTGAGTGCAGGGGGAGGGGGTATCTCACTCAGAGATCAGCAGTGAGCGCAGGGGGAGGGGGTATCTCACTCGGAGATGAGCTGTGAGTGCAGGGGGAGTATCTCACCCAGAGATCAGCAGTAAGCGCAGGGGGAGGGGGTATCTCACTCGGAGATGAGCTGTGAGTGCAGGGGGAGTAGCTCACCCGGAGATCAGCAGTGAGCGCAGGGGGAGGGGGTATCTCACTCGGAGATGAGCTGTGAGTGCAGGGGGAGGCTGTGTCTCACACGGAGATCAGCAGTGAGCGCAGGGAGAGATGGGTATCTCACTCGGAGATGAGCTGTGAGTGCAGGGGGAGGCTGTGTCTCACCCGGAGATCAGCAGTGAGCGCAGGAAGAGGGGGTATCTCACGCGGAGATGATCTGTGAATGCAGGGGGAGGCTGTGTCTCACCCGGAGATCAGCAGTGAGCGCAGGGAGAGAGGGTATCTCACCCGGAGATGATCTGTGAGTGCAGGGGGAGGGGGTATCTCACTCGGATAAAAGCAGTGAGCGCAGGGGGAGGGGGTATCTCACTTGGAGATGAGCTGTGAGCGCAGGGGGAGTATCTCACCCGGAGATCAGCAGTGAGCGCAGGGGGAGGGGGTATCTCACTCGGAGATGAGCTGTGAGTGCAAGGGGAGGGGGTATCTCACCCGGAGATGAGCTGTGAGTGCAGGGGGAGAATCTCACCTAGAGATCAGCTGTGAGTGCAGGGGGTGGGGGTATCTCACTCGGAGATGAGCTGGGAGTGCAGGGGGAGTATCTCACCTAGAGATCAGCAGTGAGTGCAGGGGGAGGGGGTATCTCACTCGGAGATGAGCTGTGAGTGCAGGGGGAGGCTGTGTCTCACCCGGAGATCAGCAGTGAGAGCAGGGAGAGGGGGATATCTCACTTGGAGATGATCTGTGAGTGCAGGGGGAGGCTGTGTCTCACTCGGAGTTCAGCAGTGAGCGCAGGGAGAGGGGGGTATCTCACCCGGAGATGATCTGTGAGTGCAGAGGGAGGCTGTGTCTCACCCGGAGATCAGCAGTGAGCGCAGGGAGAAGGGGGTATCTCACTCGGAGATGAGCTGTGAGTGCAGGGGGAGGCTGTGTCTCACCCGGAGATCAGCAGTGAGCGCAGGGGGAGGGGGTATCTCACTCGGAGATGAGCTGTGAGTGCAGGGGGAGGCTGTGTCTCACCCGGAGATCAGCAGTGAGCGCAGGAAGAGGGGGTATCTCACCCGGAGATGATCTGTGAATGCAGAGGGAGGCTGTGTCTCACCCGGAGATCAGCAGTGAGCGCAGGGAGAGGGGGTATCTCACCCGGAGATGATCTGTGAGTGCAGGGGGAGGGGGTATCTCACTCGGAGAAAAGCAGTGAGCGCAGGGGGAGGGGGGTATCTCACTCGGAGATGATCTGTGAGTGCCGGGGGAGGCTGTGTCTCACCCGGAGATCAGCAGTGAGCGCAGGGAGAGGGGGTATCTCACCCGGAGATGATCTGTGAGTGCAGGGGGAGGGGGTATCTCACTCGGAGAAAAGCAGTGAGCGCAGGGGGAGGGGGTATCTCACTTGGAGATGAGCTGTGAGTGCAGGGGGAGTATCTCACCCGGAGATCAGCAGTGAGCGCAGGGGGAGGGAGAATCTCACTCGGAGATGAGCTGTGAGTGCAGGGGGAGGCTGTGTCTCACCCGGAGATCAGCAGTGAGCGCAGGGAGAGGGGGGTATCTCACTCGGAGATGAGCTGTGAGTGCAAGGGGAGGGGGTATCTCACCCGGAGATCAGCAGTGAGCGCAGGGAGAGGGGGGTATCTCACTCGGAGATGAGCTGTGAGTGCAGGGAGAGGGGGTATCTCACCCAGAGATCACCAGTGAGCGCAGGGGGAGGGGGTATCTCACCCGGAGATCAGCAGTGAGCGCAGGGGGAGGGGGTATCTTACTCGGAGATGAGCTGTGAGTGCAGGGGGAGGCTGTGTCTCACCCGGAGATCAGCAGTGAGCGCAGGGGGAGGGGGTATCTCACTCGGAGATGAGCTGTGAGTGCAGGGGGAGGCTGTTTCTTACCCGGAGATCAGCAGTGAGCGCAGGGGGAGGGGGTATCACACCCGGAGATGATCTGTGAGTGCAGGGGGAGGGGGTATCTCACCCGGAGATCAGCAGTGAGCGCAGGGAGAGGGGGTATCTCACCCGGAGATGATCTGTGAGTGCAGGGGGAGGGGTATCTCACCCGGAGATCAGCAGTGAGCACAGGGAAAGGGTTTATCTCACTCGGAGATGAGCTGTGAGGGCAGGGGAGTATCTCACTCGGAGATGAGCTGTGAGGGCAGGGGAGTATCTCACTGGGAGATGAGCTGTGAGGGCTAGGGAGTATCTCACTCGGAGAAGAGCTGTGAGGGCAGGGGAGTATCTCACTCGGAGATGAGCTGTGAGGGCAGGGGAGTATCTCACTCGGAGATGAGCTGTGAGGGCAGGGGAGTATCTCACTCGGAGATGAGCTGTGAGGGCAGGGAAGTATCTCGGAGATGAGCTGTGAGGGCAGGGAAGTATCTCGGAGATGAGCTGTGAGGGCAGGGGAGTATCTCACTCGGAGATGAGCTGTGAGGGCAGGGGAGTATCTCACTCGGAGATGAGCTGTGAGGGCAGGGAAGTATCTCGGAGATGAGCTGTGAGGGCAGGGGAGTATCTCACTTGGAGATGAGCTGTGAGTGCAGGGGGAGGGGGTATCTCACCCGGAGATCAGCAGTGAGCGCAGGGGGAGGGGGTATCACACCCGGAGATGATGTGTGAGTGCAGGGGGAGGGGGTATCTCACCCGGAGATCAGCAGTGAGCGCAGGGAGAGGGGGTATCTCACCCGGAGATTATCTGTGAGTGCAGGGGGAGGGGGTATCTCACCCGGAGATCAGCAGTGAGCACAGGGAAAGGGTTTATCTCACTCGGAGATGAGCTGTGAGGGCAGGGGAGTATCTCACTCGGAGATGAGCTGTGAGGGCAGGGGAGTATCTCACTGGGAGATGAGCTGTGAGGGCTAGGGAGTATCTCACTCGGAGAAGAGCTGTGAGGGCAGGGGAGTATCTCACTCGGAGATGAGCTGTGAGGGCAGGGGAGTATCTCACTCGGAGATGAGCTGTGAGGGCAGGGGAGTATCTCACTCGGAGATGAGCTGTGAGGGCAGGGAAGTATCTCGGAGATGAGCTGTGAGGGCAGGGGAGTATCTCACTCGGAGATGAGCTGTGAGGGCAGGGGAGTATCTCACTCGGAGAAGAGCTGTGAGGGCAGGGAAGTATCTCACTCGAAGATGAGCTGTGAGGGCAGGGGGTATCTAACTCGGAGATGAGCTGTGAGGGCAGGGGAGTATCTCACTCGAAGAGCTGTGAGGGCAGGGAAGTATCTCACTCGGAGATGAGCTGTGAGGGCAGGGGAGTATCTCACTCGGAGATGAGCTGTGAGGGCAGGGAAGTATCTCGGAGATGAGCTGTGAGGGCAGGGGAGTATCTCACTCGGAGATGAGCTGTGAGGGCAGGGGAGTACCTCACTCGGAGATGAGCTGTGAGGGCAGGGGAATATCTCACTCGGAGATGATCTATGAGTGCAGGGGGAGGGGGTATTTCACTCGGAGATGAACTGTGAGTGCAGGGGGAGTATCTCACCTAGAGATCAGCTGTGAGTACAGGGGGAGGGGGTATCTCACTCGGAGATGAGCTGTGAGTGCAGAGGGAGTATCTCACCTAGAGATCAGCAGTGAGTGCAGGGGGAGGGGGTATCTCACTTGGAGATGAGCTGTGAGTGCAGGGGGAGGCTGTGTCTCACCCGGAGATCAGCAGTGAGCGCAGGGAGAGGGGGGTATCTCAACCGGAGATGATCTGTGAGGGCAGGGGGAGGCTGTGTATCACCCGGAGATCAGCAGTGAGCGCAGGGAGAAGGGGGTATCTCACTCGGAGATGAGCTGTGAGTGCAGGGGGAGGCTGTGTCTCACCCGGAGATCAGCAGTGAGCGCAGGGGGAGGGGGTATCTCACTCGGAGATGAGCTGTGAGTGCAGGGGGAGGCTGTGTCTCACCCGGAGATCAGCAGTGAGCGCAGGGAGAGGGGGTATTTCACCCGGAGATGATCTGTGAGTGCAGGGGGAGGCTGTGTCTCACCCGGAGATCAGCAGTGAGCGCAGGGAGAGGGGGGTATCTCACCCGGAGATGATCTGTGAGTGCAGGGGGAGGCTGTGTCTCACCCGGAGATCAGCAGTGAGCGCAGGGAGAGGGGGTCTCTCACCCGGAGATGATCTGTGAGTGCAGGGGGAGGGGGTATCTCACTCGGAGATCAGCAGTGAGCGCAGGGGGAGGGGGTATCTCACTCGGAGATGAGCTGTGAGTGCAGGGGGAGGGGGTATCTCACTCGGAGATGAGCTGTGAGTGCAGGGGGAGTATCTCACCCGGAGATCAGCAGTGAGCGCAGGGGGAGGGGGGTATCTCACCCGGAGATGATCTGTGAGTGCAGGGGGAGGCTGTGTCTCACCCGGAGATCAGCAGTGAGCGCAGGGAGAGGGGGGTATCTCACCCGGAGATGATCTGTGAGTGCAGGGGGAGGCTGTGTCTCACCCGGAGATCAGCAGTGAGCGCAGGGAGAAGGGGGTATCTCACTCGGAGATGAGCTGTGAGTGCAGGGGGAGGCTGTGTCTCACCCGGAGATCAGCAATGAGCGCAGGGGGAGGGGGTATCTCACTCGGAGATGAGCTGTGAGTGCAGGGGGAGGCTGTGTCTCACCCGGAGATCAGCAGTGAGCGAAGGACGAGGGGGTATCTCACCCGGAGATGATCTGTGAATGCAGGGGGACGCTGTGTCTCACCCGGAGATCAGCAGTGAGCGCAGGGAGAGGGGGTATCTCACCCGGAGATGATCTGTGAGTGCAGGGGGAGGGGGTATCTCACTCGGAGAAAAGCAGTGAGCGCAGGGGGAGGGGGGTATCTCACTCGGAGATGATCTGTGAGTGCCGGGGGAGGCTGTGTCTCACCCGGAGATCAGCAGTGAGTGCAGGGAGAGGGGGTATCTCACTCGGAGATGATCTGTGAGTGCAGGGGGAGGGGGTATCTCACTCGGAGAAAAGCAGTGAGCGCAGGGGGAGGGGGTATCTCACTTGGAGATGAGCTGTGAGTGCAGGGGGAGTATCTCACCCGGAGATCAGCAGTGAGCGCAGGGGGAGGGGGTATCTCACTCGGAGATGAGCTGTGAGTGCAGGGGGAGGCTGTGTCTCACCCGGAGAACAGCAGTGAGCGCAGGGAGAGGGGGATATCTCACTCGGAGATGAGCTGTGAGTGCAAGGGGAAGGGGGTATCTCACCCGGAGATCAGCAGTGAGCGCAGGGAGAGGGGGGTATCTCACTCGGAGATGAGCTGTGAGTGCAGGGAGAGGAGGTATCTCACCCAGAGATCAGCAGTAAGCGCAGGGGGAGGGGGTATCTCACCCGGAGATCAGCAGTGAGCGCAGGGGGAGGGGGTATCTTACTCGGAGATGAGCTGTAAGTGCAGGGGGAGGCTGTGTCTCACCCGGAGATCAGCAGTGAGCGCAGGGGGAGGGGGTATCTCACTCGGAGATGAGCTGTGAGTGGAGGGGGAGGCTGTTTCTTACCCGGAGATCAGCAGTGAGCGCAGGGGGAGGGGGTATCACACCCGGAGATGATCTGTGAGTGCAGGGGGAGGGGGTATCTCACCCGGAGATCAGCAGTGAGCGCAGGGAGAGGGGGTATCTCACCCGGAGATGATCTGTGAGTGCAGGGAGAGGGGGTATCTCACCCGGAGACCAGCAGTGAGCACAGGGAAAGGGTTTATCTCACTCGGAGATGAGCTGTGAGGGCAGGGGAGTATCTCACTCGGAGATGAGCTGTGAGGGCAGGGGAGTATCTCACTGGGAGATGAGCTGTGAGGGCTAGGGAGTATCTCACTCGGAGAAGAGCTGTGAGGGCAGGGGAGTATCTCACTCGGAGATGAGCTGTGAGGGCAGGGGAGTATCTCACTCGGAGATGAGCTGTGAGGGCAGGGGAGTATCTCACTCGGAGATGAGCTGTGAGGGCAGGGAAGTATCTCGGAGATGAGCTGTGAGGGCAGGGGAGTATCACACTCGGAGATGAGCTGTGAGGGCAGGGGAGTATCTCACTCGGAGATGAGCTGTGAGGGCAGGGAAGTATCTCGGAGATGAGCTGTGAGGGCAGGGGAGTATCTCACTTAGAGATGAGCTGTGAGTGCAGGGGGAGGGGGTATCACACCCGGAGATGATGTGTGAGTGCAGGGGGAGGGGGTATCTCACCCGCAGATCAGCAGTGAGCGCAGGGAGAGGGGGTATCTCACCCGGAGATGATCTGTGAGTGCAGGGGGAGGGGGTATCTCACCCGGAGATCAGCAGTGAGCACAGGGAAAGGGTTTATCTCACTCGGAGATGAGCTGTGAGGGCAGGGGAGTATCTCACTCGGAGATGAGCTGTGAGGGCAGGGGAGTATCTCACTGGGAGATGAGCTGTGAAGGCTAGGGAGTATCTCACTCGGAGAAGAGCTGTGAGGGCAGGGGAGTATCTCACTCGGAGATGAGCTGTGAGGGCAGGGGAGTATCTCACTCGGAGATGAGCTGTGAGGGCAGGGGAGTATCTCACTCGGAGATGAGCTGTGAGGGCAGGGAAGTATCTCGGAGATGAGCTGTGAGGGCAGGGGAGTATCTCACTCGGAGATGAGCTGTGAGGGCAGGGGAGTATCTCACTCGGAGAAGAGCTGTGAGGGCAGGGAAGTATCTCACTCGAAGATGAGCTGTGAGGGCAGGGGAGTATCTCACTCGGAGATGAGCTGTGAGGGCAGGGGAGTATCTCACTCGAAGAGCTGTGAGGGCAGGGAAATATCTCACTCGGAGATGAGCTGTGAGGGCAGGGGAGTATCTCACTCGGAGATGAGCTGTGAGGGCAGGGAAGTATCTCGGAGATGAGCTGTGAGGGCAGGGGAGTATCTCACTCGGAGATGAGCTGTGAGGGCAGGGGAGTACCTCACTCGGAGATGAGCTGTGAGGGCAGGGGAATATCTCACTCGGAGATGATCTGTGAGTGCAGGGCGAGGGGGTATCTCACTCGGAGATGAACTGTGAGTGCAGGGGGAGTATCTCACCTAGAGATCAGCTGTGAGTACAGGGGGAGGGGGTATCTCACTCGGAGATGAGCTGTGAGTGCAGAGGGAGTATCTCACCTAGAGATCAGCAGTGAGTGCAGGGGGAGGGGGTATCTCACTTGGAGATGAGCTGTGAGTGCAGGGGGAGGCTGTGTCTCACCCGGAGATCAGCAGTGAGCGCAGGGAGAGGGGGGTATCTCACCCGGAGATGATCTGTGAGTGCAGGGGGAGGCTGTGTCTCACCCGGAGATCAGCAGTGAGCGCAGGGAGAAGGGGGTATCTCACTCGGATATGAGCTGTGAGTGCAGGGGGAGGCTGTGTCTCACCCGGAGATCAGCAGTGAGCGCAGGGGGAGGGGGTATCTCACTCGGAGATGAGCTGTGAGTGCAGGGGGAGGCTGTGTCTCACCCGGAGATCAGCAGTGAGCGCAGGGAGAGGGGGTATCTCACTCGGAGATGAGCTGTGAGTGCAGGGGCAGTATCTCACCCGGAAATCAGCAGTGAGCGCAGGGGGAGGGGGTATCTCACTCGGAGATGAGCTGTGAGTGCAGGGGGAGGCTGTGTCTCACACGGAGATCAGCAGTGAGCGGAGGGAGAGATGGGTATCTCACTCGGAGATGAGCTGTGAGTGCAGGGGGAGGGAGTATCTCACCCGGAGTTGAGCTGTGATTGCAGGGGGAGAATCTCACCTAGAGATCAGCTGTGAGTGCAGGGGGTGGGGGTATCTCACTCGGAGATGAGCTGTGAGTGCAGGGGGAGGCTGTGTCTCACCCGGAGATCAGCAGTGAGAGCAGGGAGAGGGGGATATCTCACTTGGAGATGAGCTGTGAGTGCAGGGGGAGGCTGTGTCTCACCCGGAGATCAGCAGTGAGCGCAGGGAGAGGGGGGTATCTCACCCGGAGATGATCTGTGAGTGCAGGGGGAGGCTGTGTCTCACCCGGAGATCAGCAGTGAGCGCAGGGAGAGGGGGGTATCTCACCCGGAGATGATCTGTGAGTCAGGGGGAGGCTGTGTCTCACCCGGAGATCAGCAGTGAGCGCAGGGAGAAGGGGGTATCTCACTCGGAGATGAGCTGTGAGTGCAGGGGGAGGCTGTGTCTCACCCGGAGATCAGCAGTGAGCGCAGGGGGAGGGGGTATCTCACTCGGAGATGAGCTGTGAGTGCAGGGGGAGGCTGTGTCTCACCCGGAGATCAGCAGTGAGCGCAGGAAGAGGGGGTATCTCACCCGGAGATGATCTGTGAATGCAGGGGGAGGCTGTGTCTCACCTGGAGATCAGCAGTGAGCGCAGGGAGAGGGGGTATCTCACCCGGAGATGATCTGTGAGTGCAGGGGGAGGGGGTATCTCACTCGGAGAAAAGCAGTGAGCGCAGGGGGAGGGGGTATCTCACTTGGAGATGAGCTGTGAGTGCAGGGGGAGTATCTCACCCGGAGATCAGCAGTGAGCGCAGGGGGAGGGGGTATCTCACTCGGAGATGAGCTGTGAGTGCAGGGGGAGGCTGTGTCTCACCCGGAGATCAGCAGTGAGCGCAGGGAGAGGGGGGTATCTCACTCGGAGATGAGCTGTGAGTGCAAGGGGAGGGGGTATCTCACCCGGAGATCAGCAGTGAGCGCAGGGAGAGGGGGATATCTCACTCGGAGATGAGCTGTGAGTGCAGGGAGAGGGGGTATCTCACCCAGAGATCAGCAGTGAGTGCAGGGGGAGGGGGTATCTCACCCGGAGATCAGCAGTGAGCGCAGGGGGAGGGGGTATCTTACTCGGAGATGAGCTGTGAGTGCAGGGGGAGGGGGTATCTCACCCGGAGATGATCTGTGAGTGCAGGGGGAGGCTGTGTCTCACCCGGAGATCAGCATTGAGCGCAGGGAGAAGGGGGTATCTCACTCGGAGATGAGCTGTGAGTGCAGGGGGAGGCTGTGTCTCACCCGGAGATCAGCAGTGAGCGCAGGGGGAGGGGATATCTCACTCGGAGATGAGCTGTGAGTGCAGGGGGAGGCTGTGTCTCACCCGGAGATCAGCAGTGAGCGCAGGGAGAGGGGGTATCTCACCCGGAGATGATCTGTGAGTGCAGGGGGAGGCTGTGTCTCACCCGGAGATCAGCAGTGAGCGCAGGGAGAGGGGGGTATCTCACCCGGAGATGATCTGTGAGTGCAGGGGGAGGCTGTGTCTCACCCGGAGATCAGCAGTGAGCGCAGGGAGAGGGGGTCTCTCACCCGGAGATGATCTGTGAGTGCAGGGGGAGGGGGTATCTCACTCGGAGATGAGCAGTGAGCGCAGGGGGAGGGGGTATCTCACTCGGAGATGAGCTGTGAGTGCAGGGGGAGTATCTCACCCGGAGATCAGCAGTGAGCGCAGGGGGAGGGGGTATCTCACTCGGAGATGAGCTGTGAGTGCAGGGGGAGTATCTCACCTGGAGATCAGCAGTGAGCGCAGGGGGAGGGGGTATCTCACTCGGAGATGAGCTGTGAGTGCAGGGGGAGGCTGTGTCTCACACGGAGATCAGCATTGAGAGCAGGGAGAGGGGGATATCTCACTTGGAGATGAGCTGTGAGTGCAGGGGGAGGCTGTGTCTCACCCGGAGATCAGCAGTGAGCGCAGGGAGAGGGGGGTATCTCACCCGGAGATGATCTGTGAGTGCAGGGGGAGGCTGTGTCTCACCCGGAGATCAGCAGTGAGCGCAGGGAGAGGGGGGTATCTCACCCGGAGATGATCTGTGAGTGCAGGGGGAGGCTGTGTCTCACCCGGAGATCAGCAGTGAGCGCAGGGAGAAGGGGGTATCTCACTCGGAGATGAGCTGTGAGTGCAGGGGGAGGCTGTGTCTCACCCGGAGATCAGCAGTGAGCGCAGGGGGAGGGGGTATCTCACTCGGAGATGAGCTGTGAGTGCAGGGGGAGGCTGTGTCTCACCCGGAGATCAGCAGTGAGCGCAGGAAGAGGGGGTATCTCACCCGGAGATGATCTGTGAATGCAGGGGGAGGCTGTGTCTCACCTGGAGATCAGCAGTGAGCGCAGGGAGAGGGGGTATCTCACCCGGAGATGATCTGTGAGTGCAGGGGGAGGGGGTATCTCACTCGGAGAAAAGCAGTGAGCGCAGGGGGAGGGGGTATCTCACTTGGAGATGAGCTGTGAGTGCAGGGGGAGTATCTCACCCGGAGATCAGCAGTGAGCGCAGGGGGAGGGGGTATCTCACTCGGAGATGAGCTGTGAGTGCAGGGGGAGGCTGTGTCTCACCCGGAGATCAGCAGTGAGCGCAGGGAGAGGGGGGTATCTCACTCGGAGATGAGCTGTGAGTGCAAGGGGAGGGGGTATCTCACCCGGAGATCAGCAGTGAGCGCAGGGAGAGGGGGATATCTCACTCGGAGATGAGCTGTGAGTGCAGGGAGAGGGGGTATCTCACCCAGAGATCAGCAGTGAGTGCAGGGGGAGGGGGTATCTCACCCGGAGATCAGCAGTGAGCGCAGGGGGAGGGGGTATCTTACTCGGAGATGAGCTGTGAGTGCAGGGGGAGGCTGTGTCTCACCCGGAGATCAGCAGTGAGCGCAGGGGGAGGGGGTATCTCACTCGGAGATGAGCTGTGAGTGCAGGGGGAGGCTGTTTCTTACCCGGAGATCAGCAGTGAGAGCAGGGGGAGGGGGTATCACACCCCGAGATGCTCTGTGAGTGCAGGGGGAGGGGGTATCTCACTCGGAGATGAGCTGTGAGTGCAGGGGGAGGCTGTTTCTTACCCGGAGATCAGCAGTGAGCGCAGGGGGAGGGGGTATCACACCCCGAGATGCTCTGTGAGTGCAGGGGGAGTATCTCACCCGGAGATCAGCAGTGAGCGCAGGGGGAGGGGGTATCTCACTCGGAGATGAGCTGTGAGTGCAGGGTGAGGGGGTATCTTACTCGGAGAAAAGCAGTGAGCGCAGGGGGAGGGGGGTATCTCACTCGGAGATGATCTGTGAGTGCCGGGGGAGGCTGTGTCTCACCCGGAGATCAGCAGTGAGCGCAGGGAGAGGGGGTATCTCACCCGGAGATGATCTGTGAGTGCAGGGGGAGGGGGTATCTCACTCGGAGAAAAGCAGTGAGCGCAGGGGGAGGGGGTATCTCACTTGGAGATGAGCTGTGAGTGCAGGGGGAGTATCTCACCCGGAGATCAGCAGTGAGCGCAGGGGGAGGGGGTATCTCACTCGGAGATGAGCTGTGAGTGCAGGGGGAGGCTGTGTCTCACCCGGAGATCAGCAGTGAGCGCAGGGAGAGGGGGGTATCTCACTCGGAGATGAGCTGTGAGTGCAAGAGGAGGGGGTATCTCACCCGGAGATCAGCAGTGAGCGCAGGGAGAGGGGGGTATCTCACTCGGAGATGAGCTGTGAGTGCAGGGAGAGGGGGTATCTCACCCAGAGATCAGCAGTGAGCGCAGGGGGAGGGGGTATCTCACCCGGAGATCAGCAGTGAGCGCAGGGGGAGGGGGTATCTTACTCGGAGATGAGCTGTGAGTGCAGGGGGAGGCTGTGTCTCACCCGGAGATCAGCAGTGAGCGCAGGAGGAGGGGGTATCTCACTCGGAGATGAGCTGTGAGTGCAGGAGGAGGCTGTTTCTTACCCGGAGATCAGCAGTGAGCGCATGGGGAGGGGGTATCACACCCGGAGATGATCTGTGAGTGCAGGGGGAGGGGGTATCTCACCCGGAGATCAGCAGTGAGCGCAGGGAGAGGGGGTATCTCACCCGGAGATGATCTGTGAGTGCAGGGGGAGGGGGTATCTCACCCGGAGATCAGCAGTGAGCACAGGGAAAGGGTTTATCTCACTCAGAGATGAGCTGTGAGGGCAGGGGAGTTTCTCACTCGGAGATGAGCTGTGAGGGCAGGGGAGTATCTCACTGGGAGATGAGCTGTGAGGGCTAGGGAGTATCTCACTCGGAGAAGAGCTGTGAGGGCAGGGGAGTATCTCACACGGAGGTGAGCTGTGAGTGCAGGGAGATGGGGGTGTCTCACCCGGAGATGATCTGTGAGTGCAGGGGGAGGGGGTATCTCACTCGGAGATGAACTGTGAGTGCAGGGGGAGTATCTCACCTAGAGATCAGCTGTGAGTACAGGGGGAGGGGGTATCTCACTCGGAGATGAGCTGTGAGTGCAGAGGGAGTATCTCACCTAGAGATCAGCAGTGAGTGCAGGGGGAGGGGGTATCTCACTTGGAGATGAGCTGTGAGTGCAGGGGGAGGCTGTGTCTCACCCGGAGATCAGCAGTGAGCGCAGGGGGAGGGGGTATCTCACTCGGAGATGAGCTGTGAGTGCAGGGGGAGGCTGTGTCTCACCCGGAGATCAGCAGTGAGCGCAGGGAGAGGGGGTATCTCACCCGGAGATGATCTGTGAGTGCAGGGGGAGGCTGTGTCTCACCCGGAGATCAGCAGTGAGCGCAGGGAGAGGGGGGTATCTCACCCGGAGATGATCTGTGAGTGCAGGGGGAGGCTGTGTCTCACCCGGAGATCAGCAGTGAGTGCAGGGAGAGGGGGTATCTCACCCGGAGATGATCTGTGAGTGCAGGGGGAGGGGGTATCTCACTCAGAGATCAGCAGTGAGCGCAGGGGGAGGGGGTATCTCACTCGGAGATGAGCTGTGAGTGCAGGGGGAGTATCTCACCCAGAGATCAGCAGTAAGCGCAGGGGGAGGGGGTATCTCACTCGGAGATGAGCTGTGAGTGCAGGGGGAGTATCTCACCCGGAGATCAGCAGTGAGCGCAGGGGGAGGGGGTATCTCACTCGGAGATGAGCTGTGAGTGCAGGGGGAGGCTGTGTCTCACACGGAGATCAGCAGTGAGCGCAGGGAGAGATGGGTATCTCACTCGGAGATGAGCTGTGAGTGCAGGGGGAGGCTGTGTCTCACCCGGAGATCAGCAGTGAGCGCAGGAAGAGGGGGTATCTCACGCGGAGATGATCTGTGAATGCAGGGGGAGGCTGTGTCTCACCCGGAGATCAGCAGTGAGCGCAGGGAGAGAGGGTATCTCACCCGGAGATGATCTGTGAGTGCAGGGGGAGGGGGTATCTCACTCGGATAAAAGCAGTGAGCGCAGGGGGAGGGGGTATCTCACTTGGAGATGAGCTGTGAGCGCAGGGGGAGTATCTCACCCGGAGATCAGCAGTGAGCGCAGGGGGAGGGGGTATCTCACTCGGAGATGAGCTGTGAGTGCAAGGGGAGGGGGTATCTCACCCGGAGATGAGCTGTGAGTGCAGGGGGAGAATCTCACCTAGAGATCAGCTGTGAGTGCAGGGGGTGGGGGTATCTCACTCGGAGATGAGCTGGGAGTGCAGGGGGAGTATCTCACCTAGAGATCAGCAGTGAGTGCAGGGGGAGGGGGTATCTCACTCGGAGATGAGCTGTGAGTGCAGGGGGAGGCTGTGTCTCACCCGGAGATCAGCAGTGAGAGCAGGGAGAGGGGGATATCTCACTTGGAGATGAGCTGTGAGTGCAGGGGGAGGCTGTTTCTCACCCGGAGATCAGCAGTGAGCGCAGGGAGAGGGGGGTATCTCACCCGGAGATGATCTGTGAGTGCAGGGGGAGGCTGTGTCTCACCCGGAGATCAGCAGTGAGCGCAGGGAGAGGGGGGTATCTCACCCGGAGATGATCTGTGAGTGCAGAGGGAGGCTGTGTCTCACCCGGAGATCAGCAGTGAGCGCAGGGAGAAGGGGGTATCTCACTCGGAGATGAGCTGTGAGTGCAGGGGGAGGCTGTGTCTCACCCGGAGATCAGCAGTGAGCGCAGGGGGAGGGGGTATCTCACTCGGAGATGAGCTGTGAGTGCAGGGGGAGGCTGTGTCTCACCCGGAGATCAGCAGTGAGCGCAGGAAGAGGGGGTATCTCACCCGGAGATGATCTGTGAATGCAGGGGGAGGCTGTGTCTCACCCGGAGATCAGCAGTGAGCGCAGGGAGAGGGGGTATATCACCCGGAGATGATCTGTGAGTGCAGGGGGAGGGGGTATCTCACTCGGAGAAAAGCAGTGAGCGCAGGGGGAGGGGGGTATCTCACTCGGAGATGATCTGTGAGTGCCGGGGGAGGCTGTGTCTCACCCGGAGATCAGCAGTGAGCGCAGGGAGAGGGGGTATCTCACCCGGAGATGATCTGTGAGTGCAGGGGGAGGGGGTATCTCACTCGGAGAAAAGCAGTGAGCGCAGGGGGAGGGGGTATCTCACTTGGAGATGAGCTGTGAGTGCAGGGGGAGTATCTCACCCGGAGATCAGCAGTGAGCGCAGGGGGAGGGGGAATCTCACTCGGAGATGAGCTGTGAGTGCAGGGGGAGGCTGTGTCTCACCCGGAGATCAGCAGTGAGCGCAGGGAGAGGGGGGTATCTCACTCGGAGAAAAGCAGTGAGCGCAGGGGGAGGGGGTATCTCACTTGGAGATGAGCTGTGAGTGCAGGGGGAGTATCTCACCCGGAGATCAGCAGTGAGCGCAGGGGGAGGGGGAATCTCACTCGGAGATGAGCTGTGAGTGCAGGGGGAGGCTGTGTCTCACCCGGAGATCAGCAGTGAGCGCAGGGAGAGGGGGGTATCTCACTTGGAGATGAGCTGTGAGCGCAGGGGGAGTATCTCACCCGGAGATCAGCAGTGAGCGCAGGGGGAGGGGGTATCTCACTCGGAGATGAGCTGTGAGTGCAAGGGGAGGGGGTATCTCACCCGGAGATGAGCTGTGAGTGCAGGGGGAGAATCTCACCTAGAGATCAGCTGTGAGTGCAGGGGGTGGGGGTATCTCACTCGGAGATGAGCTGGGAGTGCAGGGGGAGTATCTCACCTAGAGATCAGCAGTGAGTGCAGGGGGAGGGGGTATCTCACTCGGAGATGAGCTGTGAGTGCAGGGGGAGGCTGTGTCTCACCCGGAGATCAGCAGTGAGAGCAGGGAGAGGGGGATATCTCACTTGGAGATGATCTGTGAGTGCAGGGGGAGGCTGTGTCTCACCCGGAGATCAGCAGTGAGCGCAGGGAGAGGGGGGTATCTCACCCGGAGATGATCTGTGAGTGCAGAGGGAGGCTGTGTCTCACCCGGAGATCAGCAGTGAGCGCAGGGAGAAGGGGGTATCTCACTCGGAGATGAGCTGTGAGTGCAGGGGGAGGCTGTGTCTCACCCGGAGATCAGCAGTGAGCGCAGGGGGAGGGGGTATCTCACTCGGAGATGAGCTGTGAGTGCAGGGGGAGGCTGTGTCTCACCCGGAGATCAGCAGTGAGCGCAGGGAGAGGGGGTATCTCACCCGGAGATGATCTGTGAGTGCAGGGGGAGGGGGTATCTCACTCGGAGAAAAGCAGTGAGCGCAGGGGGAGGGGGGTATCTCACTCGGAGATGATCTGTGAGTGCCGGGGGAGGCTGTGTCTCACCCGGAGATCAGCAGTGAGCGCAGGGAGAGGGGGTATCTCACCCGGAGATGATCTGTGAGTGCAGGGGGAGGGGGTATCTCACTCGGAGAAAAGCAGTGAGCGCAGGGGGAGGGGGTATCTCACTTGGAGATGAGCTGTGAGTGCAGGGGGAGTATCTCACCCGGAGATCAGCAGTGAGCGCAGGGGGAGGGGGAATCTCACTCGGAGATGAGCTGTGAGTGCAGGGGGAGGCTGTGTCTCACCCGGAGATCAGCAGTGAGCGCAGGGAGAGGGGGGTATCTCACTCGGAGATGAGCTGTGAGTGCAAGGGGAGGGGGTATCTCACCCGGAGATCAGCAGTGAGCGCAGGGAGAGGGGGGTATCTCACTCGGAGATGAGCTGTGAGTGCAGGGAGAGGGGGTATCTCACCCAGAGATCACCAGTGAGCGCAGGGGGAGGGGGTATCTCACCCGGAGATCAGCAGTGAGCGCAGGGGGAGGGGGTATCTTACTCGGAGATGAGCTGTGAGTGCAGGGGGAGGCTGTGTCTCACCCGGAGATCAGCAGTGAGCGCAGGGAGAGGGGGGTATCTCACCCGGAGATGATCTGTGAGTGCAGGGGGAGGCTGTGTCTCACCCGGAGATCAGCAGTGAGTGCAGGGAGAGGGGGTATCTCACCCGGAGATGATCTGTGAGTGCAGGGGGAGGGGGTATCTCACTCAGAGATCAGCAGTGAGCGCAGGGGGAGGGGGTATCTCACTCGGAGATGAGCTGTGAGTGCAGGGGGAGTATCTCACCCAGAGATCAGCAGTAAGCGCAGGGGGAGGGGGTATCTCACTCGGAGATGAGCTGTGAGTGCAGGGGGAGTAGCTCACCCGGAGATCAGCAGTGAGCGCAGGGGGAGGGGGTATCTCACTCGGAGATGAGCTGTGAGTGCAGGGGGAGGCTGTGTCTCACACGGAGATCAGCAGTGAGCGCAGGGAGAGATGGGTATCTCACTCGGAGATGAGCTGTGAGTGCAGGGGGAGGCTGTGTCTCACCCGGAGATCAGCAGTGAGCGCAGGAAGAGGGGGTATCTCACGCGGAGATGATCTGTGAATGCAGGGGGAGGCTGTGTCTCACCCGGAGATCAGCAGTGAGCGCAGGGAGAGAGGGTATCTCACCCGGAGATGATCTGTGAGTGCAGGGGGAGGGGGTATCTCACTCGGATAAAAGCAGTGAGCGCAGGGGGAGGGGGTATCTCACTTGGAGATGAGCTGTGAGCGCAGGGGGAGTATCTCACCCGGAGATCAGCAGTGAGCGCAGGGGGAGGGGGTATCTCACTCGGAGATGAGCTGTGAGTGCAAGGGGAGGGGGTATCTCACCCGGAGATGAGCTGTGAGTGCAGGGGGAGAATCTCACCTAGAGATCAGCTGTGAGTGCAGGGGGTGGGGGTATCTCACTCGGAGATGAGCTGGGAGTGCAGGGGGAGTATCTCACCTAGAGATCAGCAGTGAGTGCAGGGGGAGGGGGTATCTCACTCGGAGATGAGCTGTGAGTGCAGGGGGAGGCTGTGTCTCACCCGGAGATCAGCAGTGAGAGCAGGGAGAGGGGGATATCTCACTTGGAGATGATCTGTGAGTGCAGGGGGAGGCTGTGTCTCACTCGGAGTTCAGCAGTGAGCGCAGGGAGAGGGGGGTATCTCACCCGGAGATGATCTGTGAGTGCAGAGGGAGGCTGTGTCTCACCCGGAGATCAGCAGTGAGCGCAGGGAGAAGGGGGTATCTCACTCGGAGATGAGCTGTGAGTGCAGGGGGAGGCTGTGTCTCACCCGGAGATCAGCAGTGAGCGCAGGGGGAGGGGGTATCTCACTCGGAGATGAGCTGTGAGTGCAGGGGGAGGCTGTGTCTCACCCGGAGATCAGCAGTGAGCGCAGGAAGAGGGGGTATCTCACCCGGAGATGATCTGTGAATGCAGAGGGAGGCTGTGTCTCACCCGGAGATCAGCAGTGAGCGCAGGGAGAGGGGGTATCTCACCCGGAGATGATCTGTGAGTGCAGGGGGAGGGGGTATCTCACTCGGAGAAAAGCAGTGAGCGCAGGGGGAGGGGGGTATCTCACTCGGAGATGATCTGTGAGTGCCGGGGGAGGCTGTGTCTCACCCGGAGATCAGCAGTGAGCGCAGGGAGAGGGTGTATCTCACCCGGAGATGATCTGTGAGTGCAGGGGGAGGGGGTATCTCACTCGGAGAAAAGCAGTGAGCGCAGGGGGAGGGGGTATCTCACTTGGAGATGAGCTGTGAGTGCAGGGGGAGTATCTCACCCGGAGATCAGCAGTGAGCGCAGGGGGAGGGAGAATCTCACTCGGAGATGAGCTGTGAGTGCAGGGGGAGGCTGTGTCTCACCCGGAGATCAGCAGTGAGCGCAGGGAGAGGGGGGTATCTCACTCGGAGATGAGCTGTGAGTGCAAGGGGAGGGGGTATCTCACCCGGAGATCAGCAGTGAGCGCAGGGAGAGGGGGGTATCTCACTCGGAGATGAGCTGTGAGTGCAGGGAGAGGGGGTATCTCACCCAGAGATCACCAGTGAGCGCAGGGGGAGGGGGTATCTCACCCGGAGATCAGCAGTGAGCGCAGGGGGAGGGGGTATCTTACTCGGAGATGAGCTGTGAGTGCAGGGGGAGGCTGTGTCTCACCCGGAGATCAGCAGTGAGCGCAGGGGGAGGGGGTATCTCACTCGGAGATGAGCTGTGAGTGCAGGGGGAGGCTGTTTCTTACCCGGAGATCAGCAGTGAGCGCAGGGGGAGGGGGTATCACACCCGGAGATGATCTGTGAGTGCAGGGGGAGGGGGTATCTCACCCGGAGATCAGCAGTGAGCGCAGGGAGAGGGGGTATCTCACCCGGAGATGATCTGTGAGTGCAGGGGGAGGGGTATCTCACCCGGAGATCAGCAGTGAGCACAGGGAAAGGGTTTATCTCACTCGGAGATGAGCTGTGAGGGCAGGGGAGTATCTCACTCGGAGATGAGCTGTGAGGGCAGGGGAGTATCTCACTGGGAGATGAGCTGTGAGGGCTAGGGAGTATCTCACTCGGAGAAGAGCTGTGAGGGCAGGGGAGTATCTCACTCGGAGATGAGCTGTGAGGGCAGGGGAGTATCTCACTCGGAGATGAGCTGTGAGGGCAGGGGAGTATCTCACTCGGAGATGAGCTGTGAGGGCAGGGAAGTATCTCGGAGATGAGCTGTGAGGGCAGGGAAGTATCTCGGAGATGAGCTGTGAGGGCAGGGGAGTATCTCACTCGGAGATGAGCTGTGAGGGCAGGGGAGTATCTCACTCGGAGATGAGCTGTGAGGGCAGGGAAGTATCTCGGAGATGAGCTGTGAGGGCAGGGGAGTATCTCACTTGGAGATGAGCTGTGAGTGCAGGGGGAGGGGGTATCTCACCCGGAGATCAGCAGTGAGCGCAGGGGGAGGGGGTATCACACCCGGAGATGATGTGTGAGTGCAGGGGGAGGGGGTATCTCACCCGGAGATCAGCAGTGAGCGCAGGGAGAGGGGGTATCTCACCCGGAGATTATCTGTGAGTGCAGGGGGAGGGGGTATCTCACCCGGAGATCAGCAGTGAGCACAGGGAAAGGGTTTATCTCACTCGGAGATGAGCTGTGAGGGCAGGGGAGTATCTCACTCGGAGATGAGCTGTGAGGGCAGGGGAGTATCTCACTGGGAGATGAGCTGTGAGGGCTAGGGAGTATCTCACTCGGAGAAGAGCTGTGAGGGCAGGGGAGTATCTCACTCGGAGATGAGCTGTGAGGGCAGGGGAGTATCTCACTCGGAGATGAGCTGTGAGGGCAGGGGAGTATCTCACTCGGAGATGAGCTGTGAGGGCAGGGAAGTATCTCGGAGATGAGCTGTGAGGGCAGGGGAGTATCTCACTCGGAGATGAGCTGTGAGGGCAGGGGAGTATCTCACTCGGAGAAGAGCTGTGAGGGCAGGGAAGTATCTCACTCGAAGATGAGCTGTGAGGGCAGGGGGTATCTAACTCGGAGATGAGCTGTGAGGGCAGGGGAGTATCTCACTCGAAGAGCTGTGAGGGCAGGGAAGTATCTCACTCGGAGATGAGCTGTGAGGGCAGGGGAGTATCTCACTCGGAGATGAGCTGTGAGGGCAGGGAAGTATCTCGGAGATGAGCTGTGAGGGCAGGGGAGTATCTCACTCGGAGATGAGCTGTGAGGGCAGGGGAGTACCTCACTCGGAGATGAGCTGTGAGGGCAGGGGAATATCTCACTCGGAGATGATCTATGAGTGCAGGGGGAGGGGGTATTTCACTCGGAGATGAACTGTGAGTGCAGGGGGAGTATCTCACCTAGAGATCAGCTGTGAGTACAGGGGGAGGGGGTATCTCACTCGGAGATGAGCTGTGAGTGCAGAGGGAGTATCTCACCTAGAGATCAGCAGTGAGTGCAGGGGGAGGGGGTATCTCACTTGGAGATGAGCTGTGAGTGCAGGGGGAGGCTGTGTCTCACCCGGAGATCAGCAGTGAGCGCAGGGAGAGGGGGGTATCTCAACCGGAGATGATCTGTGAGGGCAGGGGGAGGCTGTGTATCACCCGGAGATCAGCAGTGAGCGCAGGGAGAAGGGGGTATCTCACTCGGAGATGAGCTGTGAGTGCAGGGGGAGGCTGTGTCTCACCCGGAGATCAGCAGTGAGCGCAGGGGGAGGGGGTATCTCACTCGGAGATGAGCTGTGAGTGCAGGGGGAGGCTGTGTCTCACCCGGAGATCAGCAGTGAGCGCAGGGAGAGGGGGTATTTCACCCGGAGATGATCTGTGAGTGCAGGGGGAGGCTGTGTCTCACCCGGAGATCAGCAGTGAGCGCAGGGAGAGGGGGGTATCTCACCCGGAGATGATCTGTGAGTGCAGGGGGAGGCTGTGTCTCACCCGGAGATCAGCAGTGAGCGCAGGGAGAGGGGGTCTCTCACCCGGAGATGATCTGTGAGTGCAGGGGGAGGGGGTATCTCACTCGGAGATCAGCAGTGAGCGCAGGGGGAGGGGGTATCTCACTCGGAGATGAGCTGTGAGTGCAGGGGGAGGGGGTATCTCACTCGGAGATGAGCTGTGAGTGCAGGGGGAGTATCTCACCCGGAGATCAGCAGTGAGCGCAGGGGGAGGGGGGTATCTCACCCGGAGATGATCTGTGAGTGCAGGGGGAGGCTGTGTCTCACCCGGAGATCAGCAGTGAGCGCAGGGAGAGGGGGGTATCTCACCCGGAGATGATCTGTGAGTGCAGGGGGAGGCTGTGTCTCACCCGGAGATCAGCAGTGAGCGCAGGGAGAAGGGGGTATCTCACTCGGAGATGAGCTGTGAGTGCAGGGGGAGGCTGTGTCTCACCCGGAGATCAGCAATGAGCGCAGGGGGAGGGGGTATCTCACTCGGAGATGAGCTGTGAGTGCAGGGGGAGGCTGTGTCTCACCCGGAGATCAGCAGTGAGCGAAGGACGAGGGGGTATCTCACCCGGAGATGATCTGTGAATGCAGGGGGACGCTGTGTCTCACCCGGAGATCAGCAGTGAGCGCAGGGAGAGGGGGTATCTCACCCGGAGATGATCTGTGAGTGCAGGGGGAGGGGGTATCTCACTCGGAGAAAAGCAGTGAGCGCAGGGGGAGGGGGGTATCTCACTCGGAGATGATCTGTGAGTGCCGGGGGAGGCTGTGTCTCACCCGGAGATCAGCAGTGAGCGCAGGGAGAGGGGGTATCTCACTCGGAGATGATCTGTGAGTGCAGGGGGAGGGGGTATCTCACTCGGAGAAAAGCAGTGAGCGCAGGGGGAGGGGGTATCTCACTTGGAGATGAGCTGTGAGTGCAGGGGGAGTATCTCACCCGGAGATCAGCAGTGAGCGCAGGGGGAGGGGGTATCTCACTCGGAGATGAGCTGTGAGTGCAGGGGGAGGCTGTGTCTCACCCGGAGAACAGCAGTGAGCGCAGGGAGAGGGGGATATCTCACTCGGAGATGAGCTGTGAGTGCAAGGGGAAGGGGGTATCTCACCCGGAGATCAGCAGTGAGCGCAGGGAGAGGGGGGTATCTCACTCGGAGATGAGCTGTGAGTGCAGGGAGAGGAGGTATCTCACCCAGAGATCAGCAGTAAGCGCAGGGGGAGGGGGTATCTCACCCGGAGATCAGCAGTGAGCGCAGGGGGAGGGGGTATCTTACTCGGAGATGAGCTGTAAGTGCAGGGGGAGGCTGTGTCTCACCCGGAGATCAGCAGTGAGCGCAGGGGGAGGGGGTATCTCACTCGGAGATGAGCTGTGAGTGGAGGGGGAGGCTGTTTCTTACCCGGAGATCAGCAGTGAGCGCAGGGGGAGGGGGTATCACACCCGGAGATGATCTGTGAGTGCAGGGGGAGGGGGTATCTCACCCGGAGATCAGCAGTGAGCGCAGGGAGAGGGGGTATCTCACCCGGAGATGATCTGTGAGTGCAGGGAGAGGGGGTATCTCACCCGGAGACCAGCAGTGAGCACAGGGAAAGGGTTTATCTCACTCGGAGATGAGCTGTGAGGGCAGGGGAGTATCTCACTCGGAGATGAGCTGTGAGGGCAGGGGAGTATCTCACTGGGAGATGAGCTGTGAGGGCTAGGGAGTATCTCACTCGGAGAAGAGCTGTGAGGGCAGGGGAGTATCTCACTCGGAGATGAGCTGTGAGGGCAGGGGAGTATCTCACTCGGAGATGAGCTGTGAGGGCAGGGGAGTATCTCACTCGGAGATGAGCTGTGAGGGCAGGGAAGTATCTCGGAGATGAGCTGTGAGGGCAGGGGAGTATCACACTCGGAGATGAGCTGTGAGGGCAGGGGAGTATCTCACTCGGAGATGAGCTGTGAGGGCAGGGAAGTATCTCGGAGATGAGCTGTGAGGGCAGGGGAGTATCTCACTTAGAGATGAGCTGTGAGTGCAGGGGGAGGGGGTATCACACCCGGAGATGATGTGTGAGTGCAGGGGGAGGGGGTATCTCACCCGCAGATCAGCAGTGAGCGCAGGGAGAGGGGGTATCTCACCCGGAGATGATCTGTGAGTGCAGGGGGAGGGGGTATCTCACCCGGAGATCAGCAGTGAGCACAGGGAAAGGGTTTATCTCACTCGGAGATGAGCTGTGAGGGCAGGGGAGTATCTCACTCGGAGATGAGCTGTGAGGGCAGGGGAGTATCTCACTGGGAGATGAGCTGTGAAGGCTAGGGAGTATCTCACTCGGAGAAGAGCTGTGAGGGCAGGGGAGTATCTCACTCGGAGATGAGCTGTGAGGGCAGGGGAGTATCTCACTCGGAGATGAGCTGTGAGGGCAGGGGAGTATCTCACTCGGAGATGAGCTGTGAGGGCAGGGAAGTATCTCGGAGATGAGCTGTGAGGGCAGGGGAGTATCTCACTCGGAGATGAGCTGTGAGGGCAGGGGAGTATCTCACTCGGAGAAGAGCTGTGAGGGCAGGGAAGTATCTCACTCGAAGATGAGCTGTGAGGGCAGGGGAGTATCTCACTCGGAGATGAGCTGTGAGGGCAGGGGAGTATCTCACTCGAAGAGCTGTGAGGGCAGGGAAATATCTCACTCGGAGATGAGCTGTGAGGGCAGGGGAGTATCTCACTCGGAGATGAGCTGTGAGGGCAGGGAAGTATCTCGGAGATGAGCTGTGAGGGCAGGGGAGTATCTCACTCGGAGATGAGCTGTGAGGGCAGGGGAGTACCTCACTCGGAGATGAGCTGTGAGGGCAGGGGAATATCTCACTCGGAGATGATCTGTGAGTGCAGGGCGAGGGGGTATCTCACTCGGAGATGAACTGTGAGTGCAGGGGGAGTATCTCACCTAGAGATCAGCTGTGAGTACAGGGGGAGGGGGTATCTCACTCGGAGATGAGCTGTGAGTGCAGAGGGAGTATCTCACCTAGAGATCAGCAGTGAGTGCAGGGGGAGGGGGTATCTCACTTGGAGATGAGCTGTGAGTGCAGGGGGAGGCTGTGTCTCACCCGGAGATCAGCAGTGAGCGCAGGGAGAGGGGGGTATCTCACCCGGAGATGATCTGTGAGTGCAGGGGGAGGCTGTGTCTCACCCGGAGATCAGCAGTGAGCGCAGGGAGAAGGGGGTATCTCACTCGGATATGAGCTGTGAGTGCAGGGGGAGGCTGTGTCTCACCCGGAGATCAGCAGTGAGCGCAGGGGGAGGGGGTATCTCACTCGGAGATGAGCTGTGAGTGCAGGGGGAGGCTGTGTCTCACCCGGAGATCAGCAGTGAGCGCAGGGAGAGGGGGTATCTCACTCGGAGATGAGCTGTGAGTGCAGGGGCAGTATCTCACCCGGAAATCAGCAGTGAGCGCAGGGGGAGGGGGTATCTCACTCGGAGATGAGCTGTGAGTGCAGGGGGAGGCTGTGTCTCACACGGAGATCAGCAGTGAGCGGAGGGAGAGATGGGTATCTCACTCGGAGATGAGCTGTGAGTGCAGGGGGAGGGAGTATCTCACCCGGAGTTGAGCTGTGATTGCAGGGGGAGAATCTCACCTAGAGATCAGCTGTGAGTGCAGGGGGTGGGGGTATCTCACTCGGAGATGAGCTGTGAGTGCAGGGGGAGGCTGTGTCTCACCCGGAGATCAGCAGTGAGAGCAGGGAGAGGGGGATATCTCACTTGGAGATGAGCTGTGAGTGCAGGGGGAGGCTGTGTCTCACCCGGAGATCAGCAGTGAGCGCAGGGAGAGGGGGGTATCTCACCCGGAGATGATCTGTGAGTGCAGGGGGAGGCTGTGTCTCACCCGGAGATCAGCAGTGAGCGCAGGGAGAGGGGGGTATCTCACCCGGAGATGATCTGTGAGTCAGGGGGAGGCTGTGTCTCACCCGGAGATCAGCAGTGAGCGCAGGGAGAAGGGGGTATCTCACTCGGAGATGAGCTGTGAGTGCAGGGGGAGGCTGTGTCTCACCCGGAGATCAGCAGTGAGCGCAGGGGGAGGGGGTATCTCACTCGGAGATGAGCTGTGAGTGCAGGGGGAGGCTGTGTCTCACCCGGAGATCAGCAGTGAGCGCAGGAAGAGGGGGTATCTCACCCGGAGATGATCTGTGAATGCAGGGGGAGGCTGTGTCTCACCTGGAGATCAGCAGTGAGCGCAGGGAGAGGGGGTATCTCACCCGGAGATGATCTGTGAGTGCAGGGGGAGGGGGTATCTCACTCGGAGAAAAGCAGTGAGCGCAGGGGGAGGGGGTATCTCACTTGGAGATGAGCTGTGAGTGCAGGGGGAGTATCTCACCCGGAGATCAGCAGTGAGCGCAGGGGGAGGGGGTATCTCACTCGGAGATGAGCTGTGAGTGCAGGGGGAGGCTGTGTCTCACCCGGAGATCAGCAGTGAGCGCAGGGAGAGGGGGGTATCTCACTCGGAGATGAGCTGTGAGTGCAAGGGGAGGGGGTATCTCACCCGGAGATCAGCAGTGAGCGCAGGGAGAGGGGGATATCTCACTCGGAGATGAGCTGTGAGTGCAGGGAGAGGGGGTATCTCACCCAGAGATCAGCAGTGAGTGCAGGGGGAGGGGGTATCTCACCCGGAGATCAGCAGTGAGCGCAGGGGGAGGGGGTATCTTACTCGGAGATGAGCTGTGAGTGCAGGGGGAGGCTGTGTCTCACCCGGAGATCAGCAGTGAGCGCAGGGGGAGGGGGTATCTCACTCGGAGATGAGCTGTGAGTGCAGGGGGAGGCTGTTTCTTACCCGGAGATCAGCAGTGAGCGCAGGGGGAGGGGGTATCACACCCGGAGATGATCTGTGAGTGCAGGGGGAGGGGGTATCTCACCCGGAGATGATCTGTGAGTGCAGGGGGAGGGGGTATCTCACCCGGAGATCAGCAGTGAGCACAGGGAAAGGGTTTATCTCACTCGGAGATGAGCTGTGAGGGCAGGGGAGTATCTCACTCGGAGATGAGCTGTGAGGGCAGGGGAGTATCTTACTGGGAGATGAGCTGTGAGGGCTAGGGAGTATCTCACTGGGAGAAGAGCTGTGAGGGCAGGGGAGTATCTCACTCGGAGATGAGCTGTGAGGGCAGGGGAGTATCTCACTCGGAGATGAGCTGTGAGGGCAGGGAAGTATCTCGGAGATGAGCTGTGAGGGCAGGGGAGTATCTCACTCGGAGATGAGCTGTGAGGGCAGGGGAGTATCTCACTCGGAGAAGAGCTGTGAGGGCAGGGAAGTATCTCACTCGAAGATGAGCTGTGAGGGCAGGGGAGTATCTCACTCGGAGATGAGCTGTGAGGGCAGGGGAGTATCTCACTCGAAGAGCTGTGAGGGCAGGGAAGTATCTCACTCGGAGATGAGCTGTGAGGGCAGGGTAGTATCTCACTCGGAGATGAGCTGTGAGGGCAGGGAAGTATCTCGGAGATGAGCTGTGAGGGCAGGGGAGTATCTCACTCGGAGATGAGCTGTGAGGGCAGTGGAGTACCTCACTCGGAGATGAGCTGTGAGGGCAGGGCAATATCTCACTCGGAGATGATCTGTGAGTGCAGGGGGAGGGGGTATCTCACTCGGAGATGAACTGTGAGTGCAGGGGGAGTATCTCACCTAGAGATCAGCTGTGAGTACAGGGGGAGGGGGTATCTCACTCGGAGATGAGCTGTGAGTGCAGAGGGAGTATCTCACCTAGAGATCAGCAGTGAGTGCAGGGGGAGGGGGTATCTCACTTGGAGATGAGCTGTGAGTGCAGGGGGAGGCTGTGTCTCACCCGGAGATCAGCAGTGAGCGCAGGGAGAGGGGGTATCTCACCCGGAGATGATCTGTGAGTGCAGGGGGAGGCTGTGTCTCACCCGGAGATCAGCATTGAGCGCAGGGAGAAGGGGGTATCTCACTCGGAGATGAGCTGTGAGTGCAGGGGGAGGCTGTGTCTCACCCGGAGATCAGCAGTGAGCGCAGGGGGAGGGGATATCTCACTCGGAGATGAGCTGTGAGTGCAGGGGGAGGCTGTGTCTCACCCGGAGATCAGCAGTGAGCGCAGGGAGAGGGGGTATCTCACCCGGAGATGATCTGTGAGTGCAGGGGGAGGCTGTGTCTCACCCGGAGATCAGCAGTGAGCGCAGGGAGAGGGGGGTATCTCACCCGGAGATGATCTGTGAGTGCAGGGGGAGGCTGTGTCTCACCCGGAGATCAGCAGTGAGCGCAGGGAGAGGGGGTCTCTCACCCGGAGATGATCTGTGAGTGCAGGGGGAGGGGGTATCTCACTCGGAGATGAGCAGTGAGCGCAGGGGGAGGGGGTATCTCACTCGGAGATGAGCTGTGAGTGCAGGGGGAGTATCTCACCCGGAGATCAGCAGTGAGCGCAGGGGGAGGGGGTATCTCACTCGGAGATGAGCTGTGAGTGCAGGGGGAGTATCTCACCTGGAGATCAGCAGTGAGCGCAGGGGGAGGGGGTATCTCACTCGGAGATGAGCTGTGAGTGCAGGGGGAGGCTGTGTCTCACACGGAGATCAGCATTGAGAGCAGGGAGAGGGGGATATCTCACTTGGAGATGAGCTGTGAGTGCAGGGGGAGGCTGTGTCTCACCCGGAGATCAGCAGTGAGCGCAGGGAGAGGGGGGTATCTCACCCGGAGATGATCTGTGAGTGCAGGGGGAGGCTGTGTCTCACCCGGAGATCAGCAGTGAGCGCAGGGAGAGGGGGGTATCTCACCCGGAGATGATCTGTGAGTGCAGGGGGAGGCTGTGTCTCACCCGGAGATCAGCAGTGAGCGCAGGGAGAAGGGGGTATCTCACTCGGAGATGAGCTGTGAGTGCAGGGGGAGGCTGTGTCTCACCCGGAGTTCAGCAGTGAGCGCAGGGGGAGGGGGTATCTCACTCGGAGATGAGCTGTGAGTGCAGGGGGAGGCTGTGTCTCACCCGGAGATCAGCAGTGAGCGCAGGAAGAGGGGGTATCTCACCCGGAGATGATCTGTGAATGCAGGGGGAGGCTGTGTCTCACCTGGAGATCAGCAGTGAGCGCAGGGAGAGGGGGTATCTCACCCGGAGATGATCTGTGAGTGCAGGGGGAGGGGGTATCTCACTCGGAGAAAAGCAGTGAGCGCAGGGGGAGGGGGTATCTCACTTGGAGATGAGCTGTGAGTGCAGGGGGAGTATCTCACCCGGAGATCAGCAGTGAGCGCAGGGGGAGGGGGTATCTCACTCGGAGATGAGCTGTGAGTGCAGGGGGAGGCTGTGTCTCACCCGGAGATCAGCAGTGAGCGCAGGGAGAGGGGGGTATCTCACTCGGAGATGAGCTGTGAGTGCAAGGGGAGGGGGTATCTCACCCGGAGATCAGCAGTGAGCGCAGGGAGAGGGGGATATCTCACTCGGAGATGAGCTGTGAGTGCAGGGAGAGGGGGTATCTCACCCAGAGATCAGCAGTGAGTGCAGGGGGAGGGGGTATCTCACCCGGAGATCAGCAGTGAGCGCAGGGGGAGGGGGTATCTTACTCGGAGATGAGCTGTGAGTGCAGGGGGAGGCTGTGTCTCACCCGGAGATCAGCAGTGAGCGCAGGGGGAGGGGGTATCTCACTCGGAGATGAGCTGTGAGTGCAGGGGGAGGCTGTTTCTTACCCGGAGATCAGCAGTGAGAGCAGGGGGAGGGGGTATCACACCCCGAGATGCTCTGTGAGTGCAGGGGGAGGGGGTATCTCACTCGGAGATGAGCTGTGAGTGCAGGGGGAGGCTGTTTCTTACCCGGAGATCAGCAGTGAGCGCAGGGGGAGGGGGTATCACACCCCGAGATGCTCTGTGAGTGCAGGGGGAGGGGGTATCTCACCCGGAGATGATCTGTGAGTGCAGGGGGAGGGGGTATCTCACCCGGAGATCAGCAGTGAGCACAGGGAAAGGGTTTATCTCACTCGGAGATGAGCTGTGAGGGCAGGGGAGTATCTCACTCGGAGATGAGCTGTGACGGCAGGGGAGTATCTTACTGGGAGATGAGCTGTGAGGGCTAGGGAGTATCTCACTCCGAGAAGAGCTGTGAGGGCAGGGGAGTATCTCACTCGGAGATGAGCTGTGAGGGCAGGGGAGTATCTCACTTGGAGATGAGCTGTGAGGGCAGGGGAGTATCTCACTCGGAGATGAGCTGTGAGGGCAGGGAAGTATCTCGGAGATGAGCTGTGAGGGCAGGGGAGTATCTCACTCGGAGATGAGCTGTGAGGGCAGGGGAGTATCTCACTGGGAGATGAGCTGTGAAGGCTAGGGAGTATCTCACTCGGAGAAGAGCTGTGAGGGCAGGGGAGTATCTCACTCGGAGATGAGCTGTGAGGGCAGGGGAGTATCTCACTCGGAGATGAGCTGTGAGGGCAGGGGAGTATCTCACTCGGAGATGAGCTGTGAGGGCAGGGAAGTATCTCGGAGATGAGCTGTGAGGGCAGGGGAGTATCTCACTCGGAGATGAGCTGTGAGGGCAGGGGAGTATCTCACTCGGAGAAGAGCTGTGAGGGCAGGGAAGTATCTCACTCGAAGATGAGCTGTGAGGGCAGGGGAGTATCTCACTCGGAGATGAGCTGTGAGGGCAGGGGAGTATCTCACTCGAAGAGCTGTGAGGGCAGGGAAATATCTCACTCGGAGATGAGCTGTGAGGGCAGGGGAGTATCTCACTCGGAGATGAGCTGTGAGGGCAGGGAAGTATCTCGGAGATGAGCTGTGAGGGCAGGGGAGTATCTCACTCGGAGATGAGCTGTGAGGGCAGGGGAGTACCTCACTCGGAGATGAGCTGTGAGGGCAGGGGAATATCTCACTCGGAGATGATCTGTGAGTGCAGGGCGAGGGGGTATCTCACTCGGAGATGAACTGTGAGTGCAGGGGGAGTATCTCACCTAGAGATCAGCTGTGAGTACAGGGGGAGGGGGAATCTCACTCGGAGATGAGCTGTGAGTGCAGAGGGAGTATCTCACCTAGAGATCAGCAGTGAGTGCAGGGGGAGGGGGTATCTCACTTGGAGATGAGCTGTGAGTGCAGGGGGAGGCTGTGTCTCACCCGGAGATCAGCAGTGAGCGCAGGGAGAGGGGGGTATCTCACCCGGAGATGATCTGTGAGTGCAGGGGGAGGCTGTGTCTCACCCGGAGATCAGCAGTGAGCGCAGGGAGAAGGGGGTATCTCACTCGGATATGAGCTGTGAGTGCAGGGGGAGGCTGTGTCTCACCCGGAGATCAGCAGTGAGCGCAGGGGGAGGGGGTATCTCACTCGGAGATGAGCTGTGAGTGCAGGGGGAGGCTGTGTCTCACCCGGAGATCAGCAGTGAGCGCAGGGAGAGGGGGTATCTCACTCGGAGATGAGCTGTGAGTGCAGGGGGAGTATCTCACCCGGAAATCAGCAGTGAGCGCAGGGGGAGGGGGTATCTCACTCGGAGATGAGCTGTGAGTGCAGGGGGAGGCTGTGTCTCACACGGAGATCAGCAGTGAGCGGAGGGAGAGATGGGTATCTCACTCGGAGATGAGCTGTGAGTGCAGGGGGAGGGAGTATCTCACCCGGAGTTGAGCTGTGATTGCAGGGGGAGAATCTCACCTAGAGATCAGCTGTGAGTGCAGGGGGTGGGGGTATCTCACTCGGAGATGAGCTGTGAGTGCAGGGGGAGGCTGTGTCTCACCCGGAGATCAGCAGTGAGAGCAGGGAGAGGGGGATATCTCACTTGGAGATGAGCTGTGAGTGCAGGGGGAGGCTGTGTCTCACCCGGAGATCAGCAGTGAGCGCAGGGAGAGGGGGGTATCTCACCCGGAGATGATCTGTGAGTGCAGGGGGAGGCTGTGTCTCACCCGGAGATCAGCAGTGAGCGCAGGGAGAGGGGGGTATCTCACCCGGAGATGATCTGTGAGTCAGGGGGAGGCTGTGTCTCACCCGGAGATCAGCAGTGAGCGCAGGGAGAAGGGGGTATCTCACTCGGAGATGAGCTGTGAGTGCAGGGGGAGGCTGTGTCTCACCCGGAGATCAGCAGTGAGCGCAGGGGGAGGGGGTATCTCACTCGGAGATGAGCTGTGAGTGCAGGGGGAGGCTGTGTCTCACCCGTAGATCAGCAGTGAGCGCAGGAAGAGGGGGTATCTCACCCGGAGATGATCTGTGAATGCAGGGGGAGGCTGTGTCTCACCTGGAGATCAGCAGTGAGCGCAGGGAGAGGGGGTATCTCACCCGGAGATGATCTGTGAGTGCAGGGGGAGGGGGTATCTCACTCGGAGAAAAGCAGTGAGCGCAGGGGGAGGGGGTATCTCACTTGGAGATGAGCTGTGAGTGCAGGGGGAGTATCTCACCCGGAGATCAGCAGTGAGCGCAGGGGGAGGGGGTATCTCACTCGGAGATGAGCTGTGAGTGCAGGGGGAGGCTGTGTCTCACCCGGAGATCAGCAGTGAGCGCAGGGAGAGGGGGGTATCTCACTCGGAGATGAGCTGTGAGTGCAAGGGGAGGGGGTATCTCACCCGGAGATCAGCAGTGAGCGCAGGGAGAGGGGGATATCTCACTCGGAGATGAGCTGTGAGTGCAGGGAGAGGGGGTATCTCACCCAGAGATCAGCAGTGAGTGCAGGGGGAGGGGGTATCTCACCCGGAGATCAGCAGTAAGCGCAGGGGGAGGGGGTATCTTACTCGGAGATGAGCTGTGAGTGCAGGGGGAGGCTGTGTCTCACCCGGAGATCAGCAGTGATCGCAGGGGGAGGGGGTATCTCACTCGGAGATGAGCTGTGAGTGCAGGGGGAGGCTGTTTCTTACCCGGAGATCAGCAGTGAGCGCAGGGGGAGGGGGTATCACACCCGGAGATGATCTGTGAGTGCAGGGGGAGGGGGTATCTCACCCGGAGATGATCTGTGAGTGCAGGGGGAGGGGGTATCTCACCCGGAGATCAGCAGTGAGCACAGGGAAAGGGTTTATCTCACTCGGAGATGAGCTGTGAGGGCAGGGGAGTATCTCACTCGGAGATGAGCTGTGAGGGCAGGGGAGTATCTTACTGGGAGATGAGCTGTGAGGGTTAGGGAGTATCTCACTGGGAGAAGAGCTGTGAGGGCAGGGGAGTATCTCACTCGGAGATGAGCTGTGAGGGCAGGGGAGTATCTCACTCGGAGATGAGCTGTGAGGGCAGGGAAGTATCTCGGAGATGAGCTGTGAGGGCAGGGGAGTATCTCACTCGGAGATGAGCTGTGAGGGCAGGGGAGTATCTCACTCGGAGAAGAGCTGTGAGGGCAGGGAAGTATCTCACTCGAAGATGAGCTGTGAGGGCAGGGGAGTATCTCACTCGGAGATGAGCTGTGAGGGCAGGGGAGTATCTCACTCGAAGAGCTGTGAGGGCAGGGAAGTATCTCACTCGGAGATGAGCTGTGAGGGCAGGGTAGTATCTCACTCGGAGATGAGCTGTGAGGGCAGGGAAGTATCTCGGAGATGAGCTGTGAGGGCAGGGGAGTATCTCACTCGGAGATGAGCTGTGAGGGCAGTGGAGTACCTCACTCGGAGATGAGCTGTGAGGGCAGGGCAATATCTCACTCGGAGATGATCTGTGAGTGTAGGGGGAGGGGGTATCTCACTCGGAGATGAACTGTGAGTGCAGGGGGAGTATCTCACCTAGAGATCAGCTGTGAGTACAGGGGGAGGGGGTATCTCACTCGGAGATGAGCTGTGAGTGCAGAGGGAGTATCTCACCTAGAGATCAGCAGTGAGTGCAGGGGGAGGGGGTATCTCACTTGGAGATGAGCTGTGAGTGCAGGGGGAGGCTGTGTCTCACCCGGAGATCAGCAGTGAGCGCAGGGAGAGGGGGTATCTCACCCGGAGATGATCTGTGAGTGCAGGGGGAGGCTGTGTCTCACCCGGAGATCAGCAGTGAGCGCAGGGAGAAGGGGGTATCTCACTCGGAGATGAGCTGTGAGTGCAGGGGGAGGCTGTGTCTCACCCGGAGATCAGCAGTGAGCGCAGGGGGAGGGGATATCTCACTCGGAGATGAGCTGTGAGTGCAGGGGGAGGCTGTGTCTCACCCGGAGATCAGCAGTGAGCGCAGGGAGAGGGGGTATCTCACCCGGAGATGATCTGTGAGTGCAGGGGGAGGCTGTGTCTCACCCGGAGATCAGCAGTGAGCGCAGGGAGAGGGGGGTATCTCACCCGGAGATGATCTGTGAGTGCAGGGGGAGGCTGTGTCTCACCCGGAGATCAGCAGTGAGCGCAGGGAGAGGGGGTCTCTCACCCGGAGATCAGCAGTGAGCGCAGGGAGAGGGGGTCTCTCACCCGGAGATGATCTGTGAGTGCAGGGGGAGGGGGTATCTCACTCGGAGATCAGCAGTGAGCGCAGGGGGAGGGGGTATCTCACTCGGAGATGAGCTGTGAGTGCAGGGGGAGTATCTCACCCGGAGATCAGCAGTGAGCGCAGGGGGAGGGGGTATCTCACTCGGAGATGAGCTGTGAGTGCAGGGGGAGTATCTCACCTGGAGATCAGCAGTGAGCGCAGGGGGAGGGGGTATCTCACTCGGAGATGAGCTGTGAGTGCAGGGGGAGGCTGTGTCTCACACGGAGATCAGCATTGAGAGCAGGGAGAGGGGGATATCTCACTTGGAGATGAGCTGTGAGTGCAGGGGGAGGCTGTGTCTCACCCGGAGATCAGCAGTGAGCGCAGGGGGAGGGGGTATCTCACTCGGAGATGAGCTGTGAGGGCAGGGGAGTATCTCACTCGGAGATGAACTGTGAGGGCAGGGGAGTATCTCACTCGGAGATGAGCTGTGAGGGCAGGGAAGTATCTCGGAGATGAGCTGTGAGGGCTGGGGAGTATCTCACTCGGAGATGAGCTGTGAGGGCAGGGGAGTATCTCACTCGGAGATGAGCTGTGAGGGCAGGGGAATATCTCACTCGGAGATGAGCTGTGAGGGCAGGGGGAGGCTGTGTCTCACCCGGAGATCAGCAGTGAGCGCAGGGAGAGGGGGTATCTCACCCGGAGATGATCTGTGAGTGCAGGGGGAGGCTGTGTCTCACCCGGAGATCAGCAGTGAGCGCAGGGAGAGGGGGGTATCTCACCCGGAGATGATCTGTGAGTGCAGGGGGAGGCTGTGTCTCACCCGGAGATCAGCAGTGAGCGCAGGGAGAGGGGGTATCTCACCCGGAGATGATCTGTGAGTGCAGGGGGAGGGGGTATCTCACTCGGAGATCAGCAGTGAGCGCAGGGGGAGGGGGTATCTCACTCGGAGATGAGCTGTGAGTGCAGGGGGAGTATCTCACCCGGAGATCAGCAGTGAGCGCAGGGGGAGGAAGTATCTCACTCGGAGATGAGCTGTGAGTGCAGGGGGAGTATCTCACCCGGAGATCAGCAGTGAGCGCAGGGGGAGGGGGTATCTCACTCGGAGATGAGCTGTGAGTGCAGGGGGAGGCTGTGTCTCACACGGAGATCAGCAGTGAGCGCAGGGAGAGGTGGGTATCTCACTCGGAGATGAGCTGTGAGTGCAAGGGGAGGGGGTATCTCACCCGGAGATGAGCTGTGAGTGCAGGGGGAGAATCTCACCTAGAGATCAGCTGTGAGTGCAGGGGGTGGGGGTATCTCACTCGGAGATGAGCTGTGAGTGCAGGGGGAGTATCTCACCTAGAGATCAGCAGTGAGTGCAGGGCGAGGGGGTATCTCACTCGGAGATGAGCTGTGAGTGCAGGGGGAGGCTGTGTCTCACCCGGAGATCAGCAGTGAGAGCAGGGAGAGGGGGATATCTCACTTGGAGATGAGCTGTGAGTGCAGGGGGAGGCTGTGTCTCACCCGGAGATCAGCAGTGAGCGCAGGGAGAGGGGGGTATCTCACCCGGAGATGATCTGTGAGTGCAGTGGGAGGCTGTGTCTCACCCGGAGATCAGCAGTGAGCGCAGGGAGAGGGGGGTATCTCACTCGGAGATGAGTTGTGAGTGCAGCGGGAGGCTGTGTCTCACCCGGAGATCAGCAGTGAGCGCAGGGGGAGGGGGTATCTCACTCGGAGATGAGTTGTGAGTGCAGCGGGAGGCTGTGTCTCACCCGGAGATCAGCAGTGAGAGCAGGGGGAGGGGGTATCTCACTCGGAGATGAGCTGTGAGTGCAGGGGGAGGCTGTGTCTCACCCGGAGATCAGCAGTGAGCGCAGGAAGAGGGGGTATCTCACCCGGAGATGATCTGTGAATGCAGGGGGAGGCTGTGTCTCACCCGGAGATCAGCAGTGAGCGCAGGGAGAGGGGGTATCTCACCCGGAGATGATCTGTGAGTGCAGGGGGAGGGGGTATCTCACTCGGAGAAAAGCAGTGAGCGCAGGGGGAGGGGGGTATCTCATTCGGAGATGATCTGTGAGTGCCGGGGGAGGCTGTGTGTCACCCGGAGATCAGCAGTGAGCGCAGGGAGAGGGGGTATCTCACCCGGAGATGATCTGTGAGTGCAGGGGGAGGGGGTATCTCACTCGGAGAAAAGCAGTGAGCGCAGGGGGAGGGGGTATCTCACTTGGAAATGAGCTGTAAGTGCAGGGGGAGTATCTCACCCGGAGATCAGCAGTGAGCGCAGGGGGAGGGGGTATCTCACTCGGAGATGAGCTGTGAGTGCAGGGGGAGGCTGTGTCTCACCCGGAGATCAGCAGTGGGCGCAGGGAGAGGGGGGTATCTCACTCGGAGATGAGCTGTGAGTGCAAGGGGAGGGGGTATCTCATCCGGAGATCAGCAGTGAGCGCAGGGAGAGGGGGGTATCTCACTCGGAGATAAGCTGTGAGTGCAGGGAGAGGGGGTATCTCACCCAGAGATCAGCAGTGAGCGCAGGGGGAGGGGGTATCTCACCCAGAGATCAGCTCTGAGCGCAGGGGGAGGGGGTATCTTACTCGGAGATGATCTGTGAGTGCAGGGGGAGGCTGTGTCTCACCCAGAGATCAGCAGTGAGCGCAGGGGGAGGGGGTATCTCACTCGGAGATGAGCTGTGAGTGCAGGGGGAGTATCTCACCCGGAGATCAGCAGTGAGCGCAGGGGGAGGAAGTATCTCACTCGGAGATGAGCTGTGAGTGCAGGGGGAGGCTGTTTCTTACCCGGAGATCAGCAGTGAGCGCAGGGGGAGGGGGTATCACACCCGGAGATGATCTGTGAGTGCAGGGGGAGGGGGTATCTCACCCGGAGATCAGCAGTGAGCGCAGGGAGAGGGGGTATCTCACCCGGAGATGAGCTGTGAGTGCAGGGAGAAGGGGTATCTCACCCGGAGATGATCTGTGAGTGCAGGGGGAGGGGGTATCTCACCCGGAGATCAGCAGTGAGCACAGGGAAAGGGTTTATCTCACTCGGAGATGAGCTGTGAGGGCAGGGGAGTATCTCACTCGGAGATGAGCTGTGAGGGCAGGGGAGTAACTCACTGGGAGATGAGCTGTGAGGGCTAGGGAGTATCTCACTCGGAGAAGAGCTGTGAGGGCAGGGGAGTATCTCACTCGGAGATGAGCTGTGAGGGCAGGGGAGTATCTCACTCGGAGATGAGCTGTGAGGGCAGGGGAGTATCTCACTCGGAGATGAGCTGTGAGGGCAGGGAAGTATCTCGGAGATGAGCTGTGAGGGCAGGGGAGTATCTCACTCGGAGATGAGCTGTTAGGGCAGGGGAGTATCTCACTCGGAGAAGAGCTGTGAGGGCAGGGAAGTATCTCACTCGGAGATGAGCTGTGAGGGCAGGGGAGTATCTCACTCGGAGATGAGCTGTGAGGGCAGGGGAGTATCTCACTCGGAGATGAGCTGTGAGGGCAGGGAAGTATCTCGGAGATGAGCTGTGAGGGCTGGGGAGTATCTCACTCGGAGGTGAGCTGTGAGGGCAGGGGAGTATCTCACTCGGAGATGAGCTGTGAGGGCAGGGGAGTACCTCACTCGGAGATGAGCTGTGAGGGCAGGGGAATATCTCACTCGGAGATGAGCTGTGAGGGCAGGGGAGTATCTCACTCGGAGATGAGCTGTGAGGGCAGGGGAGTATCTCACCTAGAGATCAGCAGTGAGCGCAGGGGGAGGGGGTATCTCACTAGGAGATGAGCTGTGAGTGCAGAGGGAGGCTGTGTCTCACCCGGAGATCAGCAGTGAGCTCAGGGGGAGGGGGTATCTCACCTGGAGATGAGCTGAGAGGGCAGGGGGAGGGGGTATCTCACCTGGAGATCAGCTGTGAGTGCAGGAGGAGAGGGTATCTCACCGGAATATGAGCTGTTAGCACAGGGGGAGGGGGTGTCTCACACGGAGATCAGCTGTGAGCCCAGGGGGAAGGTGTCTCACCCGCGGATCAGCTGTGAGTGCAGGAGGAGGGGGTATCTCACCTGGAGATGAGCTGAGAGGGCAGGGGGAGGGGGTATCTCACCTGGAGATGAGCTGTGAGGGCAGGGGAGTATCTCACTCGGAGATGAGCTGTGAGGGCAGGGGAGTATCTCACTCGGAGATGAGCTGTGAGGGCAGGGGAGTATCTCACTCGGAGATGAGCTGTGAGGGCAGGGGAGTATCTCACTCGGAGAAGAGCTGTGAGGGCAGGGAAGTATCTCACTCGAAGATGAGCTGTGAGGGCAGGGGAGTATCTCACTCGGAGATGAGCTGTGAGGGCAGGGGAGTATCTCGCTCGGAGATGAGCTGTGAGGGCAGGGAAGTATCTCGGAGATGAGCTGTGAGGGCAGGGGAGTATCTCACTCGGAGATGAGCTGTGAGGGCAGGGGAGTATCTCACTCGGAGATGAGCTGTGAGGGCAGGGGAGTATCTCACTCGGAGATGAGCTGTGAGGGCAGGGAAGTATCTCGGAGATGAGCTGTGAGGGCTGGGGAGTATCTCACTCGGAGGTGAGCTGTGAGGGCAGGGGAGTATCTCACTCGGAGATGAGCTGTGAGGGCAGGGGAGTACCTCACTCGGAGATGAGCTGTGAGGGCAGGGAAATATCTCACTCGGAGATGAGCTGTGAGGGCAGGGGAGTATCTCACTCGGAGATGAGCTGTGAGGGCAGGGGAGTATCTCACTCGGAGATGAGCTGTGAGGGCAGGGGAGTATCTCACCTAGAGATCAGCAGTGAGCGCAGGGGGAGGGGGTATCTCACTAGGAGATGAGCTGTGAGTGCAGAGGGAGGCTGTGTCTCACCCGGAGATCAGCAGTGAGCTCAGGGGAGGGGGTATCTCACCTGGAGATGAGCTGAGAGGGCAGGGGGAGGGGGTATCTCACCTGGAGATCAGCTGTGAGTGCAGGAGGAGAGGGTATCTCACCGGAATATGAGCTGTTAGCACAGGGGGAGGGGGTGTCTCACACGGAGATCAGCTGTGAGCCCAGGGGGAAGGTGTCTCACCCGGGGATCAGCTGTGAGTGCAGGAGGAGGGGGTATCTCACCTGGAGATGAGCTGAGAGGGCAGGGGGAGGGGGTATCTCACCTGGAGATGAGCTGTGAGGGCAGGGGAGTATCTCACTCGGAGATGAACTGTGAGGGCAGGGTAGTATCTCACTCGGAGATGAGCTGTGAGGGCAGGGGAGTATCTCACTCGGAGATGAGCTGTGAGGGCAGGGGAGTATCTCACTCGGAGAAGAGCTGTGAGGGCAGGGAAGTATCTCACTCGAAGATGAGCTGTGAGGGCAGGGGAGTATCTCACTAGGAGATGAGCTGTGAGGGCAGGGGAGTATCTCACTCGGAGAAGAGCTGTGAGGGCAGGGAAGTATCTCACTCGGAGATGAGCTGTGAGGGCAGGGGAGTATCTCACTCGCAGATGAGCTGTGAGGGCAGGGGAGTATCTCACTTGGAGATGAGCTGTGAGGGCAGGGAAGTATCTCGGAGATGAGCTGTGAGGGCTGGGGAGTATCTCACTCGGAGATAAGCTGTGAGGGCAGGGGAGTATCTCACTCGGAGATGAGCTGTGAGGGCAGGGGAGTACCTCACTCGGAGATGAGCTGTGAGGGCAGGGGCATATCTCACTCGGAGATGAGCTGTGAGGGCAGGGGAGTATCTCACTCGGAGATGAGCTGTGAGGACAGGGGAGTATCTCACTCGGAGATGAGCTGTGAGGGCAGGGGAGTATCTCACCTAGAGATCAGAAGTGAGCGCAGGGGGAGGGGGTATCTCACTAGGAGATGAGCTGTGAGTGCAGAGGGAGGCTGTGTCTCACCCGGAGATCAGCAGTGAGCTCAGGGGGAGGGGGTATCTCACCTGGAGATGAGCTGAGAGGGCAGGGGGAGGGGGTATCTCACCTGGAGATCAGCTGTGAGTGCATGAGGAGGGGGTATCTCACCCGAATATGAGCTGTTAGCACAGGGGGGGGGGGGGTGTCTCACCCGGAGATCAGCTGTGAGTGCAGGAGGAGGGAGTATCTCACCTGGAGATGAGCTGAGAGGGCAAGGGGAGGGGGTATCTCACCTGGAGATGAGCTGAGAGGGCAGGGGGAGGGGGTAACTCACCCGGAGATGAGCTGTGAGCGCATTGGGAGGGGGTGTCTCACCCTGAGATCAACTGTGAGCGCATTGGGAAGGGGTATCTCACCCGGAGATTAGCTATGAGCTCAGGGGGAGGGGGTATCTCACCCGGAGATCAACTGAGAGCTATGAGCAGAGGAGGAGGGGGTTTTCTGACCCAGAGGTGAGCTGTGAGCGCATTGGGAGGGGGTATCTCACCCGGAGATCAGCTGTGAGCTATGAGCACAGGGGGAGGGGGTGAATCACACACAGGCTGTGCTTACAGCAGGGAGAGTTGTGACAGAGAATACATTTAGCATGCTGCGAGTAGGGAGCTCTTACGCCAGGAACTGCGCAAACTCGACCAGCTGATCACCCACTACCAGACGTAATGGAATAATGCAAGGGGGCGCCAGAGAACAGCATTTGAAAAATAAAAGCTTGGTATCTTTTGAATGAAGCATAATTTTGAATCACTATAAATTACAAAACGATTTATTTCCACCTTTTCTGGTTGGTCAATTGTATTCTTTATGGTGGCACAACCGCTTTAAGTTTAAAATTTCACATTTTTCTAAATTTTTAGAAAATCTGGGATATTTTCATGAATAACAACAAAACGTATTAATTTAAAATTTTCCAGCTGCAACAGGTACAATTTGTTCCAAAAAGAAGATCAGAATATCAGAATGACTAGCAGAAGCATTTCAAAGTTATTACCAAATAAAGTGACGTTTCAGATATGAAAAATGGGGCTGTCAGAAAGGTTAATACTGATTACCACGAGACAGGGCTAAGAAACATGAAATGGTAATGTGCAGTACATACCTATGCTCAAAAGTGCAGGCATATCATGCCAGTAATAAAAGAAAATACTGATTAGTCAGGGTGATAAAACAATGTATGTAACATGTAGGTGTGTGGTATGTATAAATATCATTTTTTTTTCAGTGCCCAGCATAAAGTGACTACAAGAAGTAGGATTTTAGTTAATACCTCACTGAACACAAGAACAGTTTCCAAAATACTAACAAGACGGAGTTTCACAGAACATTTTTTTCACCCATAGCATGAAAGTAATGTTAATATCATAACTTTCATTACAAAATCTTCAGTTTTACCCAAATTCAGTGATGCACCCTACACCAAAACTACTACATCTAGTATTTTGTATGACCTCTATGATTGTTAAGGACAGCACCAAGTCTTCTACACATGGAACGAATAAGTTGGTGACATAAAGTAACATCTATCTCTTTCTATTCCTCCAGAACGACCATTTTAGAACCTGAATGTAGAGCCCTTCTAACTTGTCTCTTCAGAATTCCTCGGTATGTCCTGCACTTCTGTGATGCGTGTTGGAGTACTTGTAAGATGTGTGCAGCTTATTCTTGTGATCTTTCTGATATGTGCACATCTACTTGTGTAATTTGTGCACTGTGCTTGTGTGACATCTCTCAAGTCTACGCTGTGCTTGTGTGACATCTCTCAAGTCTGCGCTGTGCTTGTGTGACATCTCTTAAGTCTGTGCTGTGCTTGTGTGACATCTCTCAAGTCTAAGCTGTGCTTGTGCGACATCTCTCAAGTCTAAGCTGTGCTTGTGTGATATCTCTCAAGTCTGTGCTGTGCTTGTGTGACATCTCTCAAGTCTAAGCTGTGCTTGTGTGACATCTCTCAAGTCTACGCTGTGCTTGTGTGACATCTCTCAAGTCTGCGCTGTGCTTGTGTGACATCTCTCAAGTCTGTGCTGTGCTTGTGTGACATCTCTCAAGTCTAAGCTGTGCTTGTGTGACATCTCTCAAGTCTGCGCTGTGCTTGTGTGACATCTCTCAAGTCTGTGCTGTGCTTGTATGACATCACTCAAGTCTGCGCTGTGCTTGTGTGACATCTCTCAAGTCTGCGCTGTGCTTGTGTGACATCTCTCAAGTCTGCGCTGTGCTTGTGTGACATCTCTCAAGTCTGCGCTGTGCTTGTGTGACATCTCTCAAGTCTGCGCTGTGCTTGTGTGACATCTCTCAAGTCAGAGATGTGCTTGTGTGACATCTCTCAAGTCAGAGCTGTGCTTGTGTGACATCTCTCAAGTCAGAGCTGTGCTTGTGTGACATCTCTCAAGTCTGCGCTGTGCTTGTGCGATTTGTCTGGTGTGTGACAAGTGATTTTTTGATGTGTGCCTAACATGTTTTTATTGCATCAAATAATGTTACTTAAAGTGAATTTCTGTTTTAATTCTTTTACTGTCCTTAGGCTTGCCCTAGAGAAAAACAATAAAATCAGGGATACTCTCAGGGTCAGCAATTCCTCTTCCGCTACTGCCCTGGTCTTTGTTTTCAGGCTGCAGCCGTGATGTCCTGACTAAAACACGTGACTGCTGGAGCTTAAAGGGGTTATCCCAGAAACAAAAGTTCATTTTAAAAATGGTCTGTGTCTGACCGTGTATGGAAAATACCACAGCTCCTGAGCGGAGGAGGAAGCCAAAGACAATACAGACATTACATCAGGGGATCACAAAGGATTCATTTTGAGAGGTAAAATATTGTTTAAACACAGGCAGTGAAATATTTTACCTCACAAAATGAATCAATCCTATGAGATCCCGTGCTGGAATGTCTGCATTGTCTTTTGCAGCCTTCCCTGCCCAGGAGCTGTGGTATGATCAGACCATGTTCCGCACACGGTCAGACACAGCCAATTTATAAAATTAACTTTTGTTTGTAGGAAAACCCTTTTAATGACTGAGCTCAGCAGTAATGCCAAGGTAGATGGAACAAGCTGCTGACCCTATCATTGGCTACAGTGGTCACATGAGATATTACCACTGCAGCCTGTAAACACGGACAGGCCAGGAGCATAAAGACATCAATAGACTAGGTGAAAATGAGTAACTCTGATTTTATTATTTTTAGACCAGGTGAAAATGAGTAAATCTGATTTTATTATTTTTAGACTAGGTGAAAATGAGTAACGCTGATTTTATTATTTTTAGACTAGGTGAAAATGAGTAACTCTGATTTTATTATTTTTAGACCAGGTGAAAATGAGTAACTCTGATTTTATTATTTTTAGACTAGGTGAAAATGAGTAACGCTGATTTTATTATTTTTAGACTAGGTGAAAATGAGTAACTCTGATTTTATTATTTTTAGACCAGGTGAAAATGAGTAACTCTGATTTTATTATTTTTAGACTAGATGAGAATGAGTAACTCTGATTTTATTATTTTTAGACTAGGTGAAAATGAGTAACTCTGATTTTATTATTTTTAGACTAGGTGAAAATGAGTAACTCTGATTTTATTATTTTTAGACTAGGTGAAAATGAGTAACTCTGATTTTATTATTTTTAGACTAGGTGAGAATGAGTAACTCTGATTTTATTATTTTTAGACTAGGTGAAAATGAGTAACTCTGATTTTATTATTTTTAGACTAGGTGAAAATGAGTAACTCTGATTTTATTATTTTTAGACCAGGTGAAAATGAGTAACTGATTTTATTATTTTTAGACTAGGTGAAAATGAGTAACTCTGATTTTATTATTTTTAGACTAGGTGAAAATGAGTAACGCTGATTTTATTATTTTTAGACTAGGTGAAAATGAGTAACGCTGATTTTATTATTTTTAGACTAGGTGAAAATGAGTAACTCTGATTTTATTATTTTTAGACTAGGTGAAAATGAGTAACTCTGATTTTATTATTTTTAGACTAGGTGAAAATGAGTAACTCTTATTTTATTATTTTTAGACTAGGTGAAAATGAGTAACTCTGATTTTATTATTTTTAGACTAGGTGAAAATGAGTAACTCTGATTTTATTATTTTTAGACTAGGTGAAAATGAGTAACGCTGATTTTATTATTTTTAGACCAGGTGAAAATGAGTAACTCTGATTTTATTATTTTTAGACTAGGTGAAAATGAGTAACTCTGATTTTATTATTTTTAGACTAGGTGAAAATGAGTAACGCTGATTTTATTATTTTTAGACTAGGTGAAAATGAGTAACTCTGATTTTATTATTTTTAGACTAGGTGAAAATGAGTAACTCTGATTTTATTATTTTTAGACTAGGTGAAAATGAGTAACTCTGATTTTATTATTTTTAGACTAGGTGAAAATGAGTAACTCTGATTTTATTATTGTTAGACTAGGTGAAAATGAGTAACTCTGATTTTATTATTTTTAGACTAGGTGAAAATGAGTAACTCTGATTTTATTATTTTTAGACTAGGTGAAAATGAGTAACTCTGATTTTATTATTTTTAGACTAGGTGAAAATGAGTAACTCTGATTTTATTATTTTTAGACTAGGTGAAAATGAGTAACTCTGATTTTATTATTTTTAGACTAGGTGAGAATGAGTAACTCTGATTTTATTATTTTTAGACTAGGTGAAAATGAGTAACTCTGATTTTATTATTTTTAGACTAGGTGAGAATGAGTAACTCTGATTTTATTATTTTTAGACTAGGTGAAAATGAGTAACTCTGATTTTATTATTTTTTTTCCCTAGCGCAAGCCGATGAGCACAAAAATAATTAAAATGAAAGTCCCCTTTAAGAAGGGGGGATCATACACAATTCTTGCACAGGGACCCTTTGGTCTCAGTGCCCGCCCCTGCTTGAGACGTTATAATAATTCATAAATCATATGGTTTTGATTGGCTGCTCCTAGTAAGAACACAATAAAATAAGCTCTAGTGGGCTGTGTGCCCACTATGCGTTTTTTAAGCATTTCCGCAGCGGCAATTACGCTTAAAAAACGCTTGGTAGGAGGTCTGCAATGTTCCCCAATGATAATCCACATGTGCTGTGCACATGCTGCGGAAATATCCGCTGCGGATTATTATTACAGAAAAAAGCGCAGCACTACCAACTATTTTGCGTAAGCGCAGCGTTTTTGCCGCCATTGACTTGCATTGATTCGCATAATATCTGCATGACTACATGTACACATGCGGAAATTAAGCAATTCAATGTGCGGATGGAGAAGAGGAGACTCTCATCCAGACCCGGGTACCATAGTACCTGTAAAAAAAAAATTAAAATTAAAAAAAACATTATACTCACCTTCTGATGGCCTGCGGTCTTCTCTCCGGTGTGTCTTGGCTCCCCGGTGGCTCGTCAACGTCAGCGGTCATGTGACCTGTCACCTGACTAAATTACATCATGGAAGGTCCTTTTACACCACCACGGGCCACCAGGGAGACCGGAGAAGGAGACCGTGGGCCATCGGAAGGTGAGTATAATGTTTTTTTTTATAGTTTTTACCATTTTTATTATTTTTTTTTAACTAACTTAGTCACACGGTTGCATGGATTTATATAGTGTGACCAAGTTGTCAAGCACTTTTCCAAGCCAAAATCTTTTAGAAAACGCTTGACAACCCGCATGGGAAATCGCATGTGCTAAACGCGTGACAAACGCTTGTCCCGGGCTGAAAATACGCATGTAAAATCCGCATGAGCTTTTTCTGCCAAGGAGATGCAGAAACGCTCAGGAAAAATCCGGAGCGTTTCTGCATTGTGGGCACATTGCCTAATAGTGGCTGTGGATCAACATACTTAATTCTCATCAATACTAAGCAGTATAAATTAATATAACTTTGCTTAATATTTCCACTAATATTCTTAATTTCAGTGTGTTGGTTTAGCCCTGCACTACAGTCACAGTATTTCATGTGAGCCCTTGAGAAAACTAATTGCCGACCCCCGATCCATGCTCTGTTAACCCCTTTACACCCCTTTACAGAATCTCTCACTGTTTCCGGCAATGTGATTGCCGGAAACAGAGGAGCACCGATCCTAGGCTGCAGATCAAAGAGCACCGATCCTAGGCTATTGCTAGTACACCACAGCCCTGGCCCCAGACTGCTATGATCGGTGCGATCGCCGATCACATCGATCGCAGCGCGATAACAGGGCGGTCATGGGGCGGTGACCGGCTTGTGACCTGCCTGTCACTGCCCCATGACCCCCTGTAATGTAATCAAAGTCCCCAGACTGCTGTGATTGGAGCGATCGATGATGACATCGATCGCTCCAATCAGAGCTCCTGAATACAGGCTGTCATAGGGAGGTGTCACCTCTCTGTGACCCCCTGTGGTGCGTTCTCTGCTACAGCCATGTCTGATTGGTGCAATCAATGTCACCAATCAGATGGCTGGGGCACAGCATGCACCACAGGGGGTCACAGAGAGGTGACACCTCCCTGTGACCGCCCGGTCACCTGTATTCAGGAACTCTGATTGGAGCAATCATTGATGACATTGATTGCTCCAATCAGATTACCTGACTACATCCACCTGTCACCACCCCATCATCACCCTGTGACCACCCTGCAGACCCTCACACTTGGTGAGGATTTCTACAAAGCGGTCACATCTGATGTGTGTGTGCTGAGCCTTGTAGTGCCACAGAATATTCTGTGACACCACAAGACCATCTTCTCACCTGTTTCAGTCGCTGCTGCTGCTGCTCCTGGATCTTCTGCTCCAGCGTCCTGGGTATCCTGCTCCAGAGCCTGCTGCCGATCCTGCTGCTGATCCTGCAGAGAAGACTTTGGTAAGTCTGTTCTCCACTCATCCACCCCAATCCCCCCTCCCCCCTCTTTTTACCCCCCCTTACCACCATTTATTTTTCTGCGTCCTGCAGCGGTCTCCAGCTCCGGTCCGAGTCTCCAGCTCCGCTCCCAGCGCCGGGCTCTCGTTCCGGGCTCCCGGTCAACAGCACCGGTCTCCTGCTCCGGGCTCCGTCTCCTGTTCCGGTCCTGCTGCTGATCCTGTTGACCCCTTGGTAAGTCCATCTCTGATCTCCCCTCATCCACCCCAATCCCCCTCTCCCCACTCCCCCATCTTTTTACCCCCCTTCCCACCTCAATCTCCCTCACTTCAGTGTCCCTGTTAATTCTCTCGTTTCTGGTCTCCAGCTCCAGTACCGGACTCCTGCTCTGGGCTCCCGGTCTCCTGCTCCGCGCTCCCGGTCTCCAGCGTCGTGCTCCCAGTCTCCTGCTCCGGGCTCCCGGTCTCCTGCTCCGGGTCTTCTGTTCCAGTCCTGCTGACCCTTTGGTAAGTCCATCTCTGATCTCCCCTCGTCCACCCCAATCCCCCTCTTCCCACTCCCCCATCTCTGAAGTTTTGGGGCCTGGTCCTTCTTATGGGGATCCTGAACAAGCCCGAGCTTCGGCAATACTGGAGTGCTGACGTTTTGTATAACACTCCAGTGTTCCGAATGGCCATGATCTGGAGACGCTTTCAGGCCATCCACATGTTCTTGCATTACCAAGATAATGCAAGGTGTCCTGCACGCGATGACCCGAACTTTGATCGTCTTTTCAAAGTTCGGCCGGTCATCGAACACTTCAACAACAAGTTTGCTGAAGTGGACGTGCCCCAAAGGGACATCTGCGTGGATGAGTCCTTAATCTCTTTTAAAAGGCGGCTTGGATTCCGGCAGTACCTGCCCAGTAAGAGGTCCAGGTCCGGGATCAAGCTGTATAAACTTTTTCAGAGTACCTCAGGGTACACTCACAAGTTTAGAGTTTATGAAGGGAAGGACTCCCGGATTGAACCCCCTGAATGCCTCCCGTTCTGGGAGTGAGTTGGAAAATTGTGTGGGACTTGGTGCACCCACTGCTGGATAAAGGTTATCACCTCTTTGTGGATAACTTATATACAAGTATCCCGCTCTTCAAGTCCCTCTCTGTGTGACGTACTGCAGCCTGCGGTACTGTCCGCAAAAATTAGAAAGGCCTCCCAAAGACACTAATTGGGCAGCTGCTCAGAAGGGGTGAGTGTTACAACTCTCCTGTTAGGTTTTTTTTAGTTTGCTGGTCACATGACCATTTTTGCCTATTTAATTCGGCTCCGCCCTCCTGGCTTTGCTGGACTTCATTTGTATTTACTACTGTTGCGCTAGCTTGTTGCTCTGTTGCCGTTCTCTGTTAGTTTTGCTAGGTCTTTTGACACCTTTGCTTTTTGTTGTGTGTTTGTCTTTGACTGCTACTATTTCTGCTAATGGGTGTCCAACTTTTCCCAGTCCCTAGATCTTGTAGGGATCCCTCCCTCACATCTATAGGTCTGCATTCAGACTAGCCTAGGACTTTAGCGGGTCTGATCGTTACATCGTAGGGATCTAGTTTAGTTCTATTGTAGGGACAAATCTCCTCTCTTTCCTTAGTCTCTGTAGCAGATCATAACAGTAAGTCCAGCCATAAAAAAAAAAAAAAAAATTTTTCTAAGGAAAGACCTCCAGTTTTCCATCATGGTCTTGGTGCAAGATTTGGCTCAACGCTTGCAGGGACTCTCTCTGGAGGTGACCAAGCTCCAACAACACGTGAGTAGCTGTTCTGGAGCGCATTTTGTGGAACCAAAGGTACGTCTGCCTGATCTATTTTTTGGCGAACAACAAGATTTTTTTTCTTTTAAAAATGCTTGTCTATTATATTTTCGTTTGAGACCCGGATCCTCTGGTGATGAATCACAGCGCATAGGGATCATAATGTCACTTTTGCGCAAAGATCCTCAGGGATGGGCCTTCTCTCTCCAACCTAGTGATCCGTGCTTTAGATCAGTGGATAGTTTTTTTTCTGCTTTGGGTTTGTTGTACGATGATCCTGATCGTGTCTCATCTGCTGAGTCTGAATTAAGACGTTTGAGGCAGGGATCAGGTAATGTGGAAAAATATTGTTCTCACTTCCGTCGGTGGTCTGCCCAGGTGGGGAGGAACGATTCAGCTTTGAAAAGCTTGTTTCTGGCAGGCCTAGGTGAAAGGGTTAAGGATTTACTGATTGCTTATCCCACACCTGGAAACTTGCAGGAGGCAATGCAATTAGCTATACGGGTTGACAGGAGACTGCGTGAAAGGGTTAATGAGAGCAAATCCTCTGCTATGTCAGCTTCGAGTCCTGAGAGGTTCTGTGCTGACAATGGAGAGCCGATGGAAATTGGGGCGATGACAACCCGCTCTCAGGAAAAAGACCGCCGACTTTCTGAAGGCTTGTGTTTCTATTGCGGAAATTCTGGTCATCTTATTAAGAGCTGCGTGCTTCGTAAGAAGAAAGAAAAAAAATGGTCAGTCATGCTCGTATTGCCTGTTTAAATTCTAAGGGGGTATTCCTATCTGCCACTACTGCTGCTCAGGATGAATTAATTGAATTTCGGGTATTTGTGGATTGTGGATCTACTCTGAATGTGATTGATGGGGGGATTCTTGGAAAAACTTAGATTAGAACCTAAAACTTTGTCATCCCCTATTGCTGTGGTTTCTGTCGATGGCTCTCCCTTGAAGAGTGTTACTCACAAGGTCTGTGAATTTCCCCTCACTATTAATGGTATTCATCAAGAGAATTTGGATTTGGTGGTATTGGATAATTTGCCTTCTCCAGTAATATTGGGGTTACCCTGGTTAAAATTGCACAATCCTGTACTGGATTGGTCTACCAATGAAATTAAGTCCTGCTGTGGATAGAGGGGAATTGCCTGTACCTATTCAGGATTTTTGGAGAGTTTTTTCTAAGGAGGAGTCGCAGGTTTTGCCTCCCCATAGAGACTATGATTGTACTATTGAATTTGTCCCTGGAGCGACTCTTCCTAAGAGTCGTTTATTTAATCTTACTATTCCTGAGAGAAAGGCTTTGGAGGAATACATACAGACAAGCTTGGCCGCTGGTCACATTAGGCCTTCCAAGTCTCCTGTGGCTGTTGGTTTTTTTTTTGTGAAAAAAAAAGATGGCGGTTTACGTCCTTGTCTGGACTTTCGTGAGATTAATAAATTTACTGTACGCAATCCTTACCCACTGCCATTGATTCCCGATTTATTTAACCAGTTAGTGGGGGCCAAGTGGTTCTCTAAAATTGATCTCCGGGGGGCATACAATTTGTTGCGCATGAAGGAGGGTGATGAATGGAAGACTGCTTTTAACACTCCTGTGGGTCATTTTGAGAATCTGGTTATGCCTTTTGGTCTCACCAATGCTCCAGCATTTTTTCAGAATCTTATTAATGACATCCTTAGACCTTTCATCGGCAAAGATGTGGTTGTGTATTTGGATGACATTTTGATTTATTCACCGGATCTGGAGTCTCATTGGCGGAGCGTACGTGAGGTATTACAGTTATTAATGGACAATTCGTTTTTTGCTAAGCTGGAGAAATGTGAGTTCGCTGTACAGAGAATTAGTTTTTTGGGCTACATTGTCTCCAGTGAAGGTTTTGAGATGGACCCGGTTAAAGTTCAGGCTGTACAGGAATGGCCTAGGCCTATTGGTTTGAAATCGATACAGAGGTTTTTGGGTTTCGCCAATTATTACAGAAAATTCATAAAAAATTTTTCTATTATTGTCAAACCGCTGACCGATCTCACCAGGAAAGGTGCTAATGCGGTTCAGTGGACTTCTGAGGCCATTGAAGCTTTTGTGTTTTTAAAGGAGAGGTTCACCTCTGCTCCCATCCTTATGCAGCCTGATGTGACTAAGCCGTTTTTGGTTGAGGTTGATGCTTCTTCGGTGGGGGTTGGTGCGGTGTTGTCTCAGGAAAACAAGGATGGAGTACATCCCTGTGCCTTTTTTTCAAAAAAATTTTCCGAGACTGAACTTAATTACGATATTGGTAATCGGGAATTGCTGGCGATTAAACTCGCATTTGAACACTGGCGTCACCTCTTGGAAGGTGCTGAATTTCCCGTTCAGGTTTTCACTGATCATAAAAATCTGATCTATCTTGATGCTGCCAAGCGCTTGAATGCCCGTCAGGCTAGGTGGGCACTTTTTTTCTCGCGGTTTAATTTTTCCGTTACTTACATCCCGGGTACCAAGAATGTTAAAGCGGATGCTTTGTCTCGCAGCTTTTCTCCCATGGTTGGTGTTGAGGAGGAGGAGACCATTTTACAAGAAGGTGTTGTGATTGCTGCTTTGGACTCCGTTTTGGAGGATGAGATTCTTAAAGCACAGGAGAATGCCCCATCTAACACTCCCCATGGGAGGTGGTTTGTGCCTAGGACCTTCAGGAGAGATTTGTTTGTTGAGTGTCATGAGTCTCGGTTGGCAGGTCATCCAGGAATTTCTGAGACCAAGAGACTTGTGGGTCGCAGTTTTTGGTGGCCTGGATGGCAGAAGGAAGTCATTAAGTGGGTGCGCCAATGTACTGTGTGTGCAAGATCCAAGTCTTCGCATGCTCCTGCTGCGGGGTTGCTTTGCCCTCTGGAGGTTCCTAGTGCACCTTGGACACATCTGGCTATGGACTTTATTACTGACCTTCCTCCCTCTGAAGGTTTCACGGTCATCTGGGTGGTCGTGGACCGTTTTAGCAAGATGTGTCACTTGGTTCCCTTCATCAAACTGCCTTGCGCTAAGACACTCGCTAAGGCCTTTGTCAAGGAGATTGTCAGACTACATGGTGTTCCTACTGACATTGTTTCTGATAGGGGACCTCAGTTCGTGGCTCGTTTTTGGCGTGCCTTTTGTGACAGGTTGGGAGTTCATTTGTAGTTTTCATCCGGATATCATCCTGAGTCTAATGGTCAGACAGAAAGGAATAACCAGGAAGTTGAGCAGTTCTTGCGTTGTTTTGTGGCAGACAATCAAGAGGGGTGGTCTGAGTTTCTGCCACTTGCTGAATTTGCTCTTAACAACCATACATCCTCTTCTGCTGGGTGTTCGCCTTTTTTTTGTTGTTCTGGGAGACATCCGTCTTTTGGGTCATTTTCCAAATTGGTTTCGGCTGTGCCTGAGGAGGAGAGTTTTTCTGGTGATTTGGAGAGAGTTTGGACGGATGTGCGTGGTAATCTTCAGGAGGCTAACAAAAAATTTAAGAGGTACTTTGATAGGAAACGGCAAGAGGTTTTGTTTGCTGTTGGTGACATGGTTTGGTTGTCCTCTAAGAATCTGCGATTGAGGATTCCTTCTAAAAAATTGGGTCCCAAGTTCGTAGGGCCCTTTAAGGTACTTCAGATAGTTAACCAATCTGCTGTTAGGCTGGAGGTTCCTACGTCCTGGAGGATTAATCCGGTGTTTCATGTTTCTCTGTTGAAAAAAGCTGATGTGTCGGATGGTGACGCCTCTGCCACTGTTCCTCCGGTGGTGGAGGACAGGGAATATGAAATTTCCCGCATCCTAAATTCTAGACGGTATAGAGGGAGTTTGCAGTATCTCGTCGCTTGGAAGGGTGTCGGACCTGAGGATAACTCATGGGTGAGGGCGGATGATGTTTCTGCCCCCAGACTTGTCCGAGCGTTTCACAGGAGGTTTCCTGGTAAGCCTGGGCCTAGGGTATCCGGAGGATCCTCTTAGAAGAGGGGGTACTGTTACAACTCTCCTGTTAGGTTTTTTTTAGTTTGCTGGTCACATGACCATTTTTGCCTATTTAAACCGGCTCCGCCCTCCTGGCTTTGCTGGACTTCATTTGTATTTACTACTGCTGAGCTAGCTTGTTGCTCTGTTGCCGTTCTCTGTTAGTTTAGGTCTTTTGACCCCTTTGCTTTTTGTTGTGTGTTTGTCTTTGACTGCTACTATTTCTGCTAGGGGGTGTCCAACTTTTCCCAGTCCCTAGATCTTGTAGGGATCCCTCCCTCACATCTATAGGTCTGCGTTCAGACTAGCCTAGGACTTTAGCGGGTCTGATCGCAGGATCAGGTTCCCCGTTACATCGTAGGGATCTAGTTTAGTTCTATTGCAGGGACAGATCTCCTCTCTTTCCTTAGTCTCTGTAGCAGATCATAACAGTGAGAGCATAGCCCAATGTAGGACAACCTGCTGATGGTCAAGTACAAGGACAAGAGGCATGTCCTTTTGTTGACCACCATACATGGTGATGGCAGCACCCTCAGCTCTGTAAGAGGTTCCACTACACAGGTCGCCAAACCAGACTGTGTAGTGGGGTACAACAAGTACATGGGGGGAGTTGATCTCTCAGATCAAGTCCTCCAGCCCTACAGTGCTTTCAGAAAGGCCAAGGTATGGTATAAGAAGCTGGCCGTGCACATTGTACAGATGGCAATGCACAACGCTTTCCTTCTGTCACAACTTGCAAGCCAGACTTCTACGTCGTACCTTCACTTCCAGGAGACTGTTATCAAGGCCCTGATATTTGGCAGCGGTGACGGAGCAGGCCCTAGTAGTTCCGGAATTGAAGGACTGAGAATTGTACCAGGCCAGCATTTCCCAGGGCAGATCCCTCACAGCGGAAAAAAAGGAAAGTCACAAAAGAGGTGCCGAGTGTGTTATAAAAGTGGAATACGCAAGGACACCATTTATCAATGTGACAACTGCCCTGACAAACCTGGCCTGTGTATGAAAGACTGCTTCAAAAGGTACCATACTTCGATGGACTATTAAATTAATTTCTGACGTATGAGAACCTGACAAACACTACACAACTGACGTAGTGTTCGTCAGGTTGTCATACGTCAGTTGTGTAGTGTTTGTCAGGTTGTCCTACACAACTGATGTATAACACTACTGTTAGGTGTCGGTCTGGTGCTGGATTCGAAATGGGTCCAGGACCTTCTATGGTCTCAGAATCGCCGTCAGCCCCAACGACTAGCTGGTCCGCGAGCACTGTTTATCTCCCAGGTAGTTGTGCCTAGCAATGTTAAGCCTGGGTTGCAGAAGGAGACAAGGCTTGTGGAATCTAAGTCCAGGATTTGCCGAACTGAGCATGTCCGTGACCTGGCGGATCATGATTGGTGGGTTGGCACTCACCTGACCCGGTGACCAGCCACCGCCTGATTGGTCATTTGTCAAAGTGCGTGCTTAGTAATTGTCAAGGATTTATCATGAAGAGATTAACATTGCTGGACAACACTAGTCCAGCAACGCCCCCTGCTGTGATAAGCAGCACACCGTCTATGGACTTTGAACATGGAGAGCCTGGTGTGGGTGGGGACAGCTTTCTCAGCTCTGCTTCATTCTAAATCTAAAAGCTCTGATTGGGTCAGAACTGCTGCACCCAGTAATCTAAGTGATACATTGTTGGATTCAGCTTCTATTTGTCTACATTACGCTCCTCTCAGATGAGTAGTAAAACCTGCCGACAAATTCCCTTTTAGATTTTATTGCCGGTGTCAAGCTATTATTTATATGTACATTTTATAAAACCTATAAAAAGTTTGGAATCAATAAAATATAAAGTCATAGATTTCATTATACCTTCTGAATGCTCGTAGAGTTGTTCGCTAGGCCCACTTGCACTGCAGATTTAAGAAAAAAAAAGACATTACTACATGCATGTAAGAATTATTAACTACAATAAAAAATGGTTCTTTCCTTAAAGGGAACCTGTCACCTGAAAAAAACACAATCAGACTGCAGATATGGGGATAATCTCCAGATTAACCCTGCTCTGAACTTTATTTCTCCCGGCATCCATTGGATTCAGTCACCGCTCTGTGTATAGTGAGAAGTGGCAGCAAACACTCCCCCTGCACTGACTTACAGCAGCTCAGCAGTAGGGCCGGCTGTCAATCACTGCCGGGGACGAGGTTACAGCCGCCGCTCTCTATACAGAGAACGGTGACTGAACCCGCGCCGGCGCCGCCCGTGACTGAAACCAGAATGCTAAAAGGAGGAATAAAGATCATTTCCTCATGACAGTAGGGGTCTAAGTGCTGGGCAGGTTGAGAACGCTATTAATCTGCAGATTAACCCCATATATGCAGAAAAATAGCTTCTTTCATGTCACAGGTTCCCTTTAAGGAAAGAAAAAGTAATATTACATCAGTTGAGACCCTAGAAAGACCTAGGTGCATTCTGACCATAGGAAGAATCACCAAATACCAAGGTTCAGGAAGAACCAAATAGAGGACAATATACAGTAGGTACAGAAAGTATTCAGACCCCTTTAAATTTTTCACTCTTTGTTTCATTGCAGCCATTTGGTAAATTCTAAAAAGTTCCTTTTTTTCTCATTAAAGTGCACTCTGCATTCCATCTTGACTGAAAAAAAAACAGAAATGTAGAAATTTTTGCAAATTTATTAAACAAGAAAAACTGAAATATCACATGGTCATAAATATTCAGCCCCTTTGCTCGGTATTGAGTAGAAGCACCCTTTTGAGCTAGTACAGCCATGAGTCTTCTTGGGAATGATGCAACAAGTTTTTCACACCTGGATTTGGGGATCCTCTGCCATTCTTCCTTTCTCCAGTTCTGTCAGGTTGGATGGTGAACGTTAGTAGACAGCCATTTTCAGGTCTCTCCAGAGATGCTCAATTGGGTTTAGGCCAGAGCTCTGGCTGGACCAGTCAAGAATGGTCACAGAGTTGTTCTGAAGCCACGCCTTTGTCATTATAGCTGTGTGCTTAGGGTCATTGTCTTGTTCGAAGGTGAACCTTCGGCCAAGTCTGAGGTCCAAAGCACTCTGGTAGAGGTTTTCATCCAGGATATCTCTGTACTTGGCCACATTCATGTTTCCTTCAATTGCAACCAGTCGTCATGTCCCTGCAGCTGAAAAAGACCCCCATAGCATGATGCTGCCACCACCATGTTTCACTGTTGGGATTGTATTGGGCAGGTGATGAGCAGTGCCTGGTTTTCTCCACACATACCGCTTAGAATTATCACCAAAAAGTTCTATCTTCGTCTCATCGGTCCAGAGAATCTTATTTCTCATAGTCTGGAGTCCTTCATGTGTTTTTCAGCAAACTCTATGCAGGCTTTCATATTTCTTGCACTGAGGAGAGGCTTCCATCGGGCCATTCTGCCAAAAAGGCCCAACTGGTGGAGGGCTACAGTGATAGTTGACTTTGTGGAACTTTCTCCCATCTCCCTACTGCATCTCTGGAGCTCAGCCACAGTGATTTTGGGGTTCTTCTTTACCTTTCTCACCAAGGCTCTTCTCCCATGATTGCTCTGTTTGGCTGGACGGCCAGGTCTAGGAAGACTTCTGATGGTTCCAAACTTCTTCCATTTAAAGATTATGGAGGCCACTTTGCTTTTAGGAACCTTGGGTAATGCAGAAATTCATTTGCAACCTTAGCCAGATCTGTGTCTTGCCACAATTCTGTCTCTGAGCTCCTTGGGCAGTTCCTTTGAGCTCATGATTCTCATTTGGTCTGACATGCACTGTGAGCTGTGAGGTCTTATACAGACAGGTGTGTGCCTTTTCAAATCAAGTCCTATCAGTTTAATTAAACACAGCTGGACTCCAATGAAGAAGTAGAACCATCTCAAGGAGGATCACAAGGAAATGGACAGCATGTGACTTAAATATGAGTGTCTGAGCAAAGGGTCTGAATACTTATGACCATATGATATTTCAGTTTTTATTTTTTAATAAATTAGCAAAAATGTCTATGTAGCGCCCCGAGGGTTCGGCCGCTACAGGGGTATTGCACCTCAGACCAGAGGTGTGATATTCCACTCCCAGGTAAGGATGGAGTATGGACCAGGGCTCAGTTAGCTGCATACAGCACACACACACCATTTCCGAGGGACAGCTCAACGGTGCTCCCACTAGACAGAAGTGCAGGCACGCCCGACTATGTCCCTGCCTGGAGTGGGGAGGGGGGTGGAACACCCAGTGCTGTAGGGGCAGATAGGGGTTGGTTCCTGAGCGTAGGAAGGAGCTCATTGGTTGCTGGTCACCTGGGCTCATGGTCAGAGGGAGGTATAAAAGGTGGGCACCATCTTAGATCTAGGTTCGTTCAACCAGAGGAGAAGACCGGGAGTGGAGGCTCTGTAGGAGCTCCACTCTGGAGCGGGCCTAGAGAGAGGCCGAGGGAGAGAGAGAGAGGAGGTGAAAGGGAGCTGTGATTAAGTCTCATCCCAGCTCCATGAGAAAGGAACAGAAAGGAACAGAGAAAGAGAAGAAGAGAGAGAGAAACAGAAGGGCTCAGGAACAAGAAGGTGGAAGGGACCCTAAGAACCCACGAGAATCCAGGGTGAAGGGTCAGGCAGATTAAGGGTACCGGATCCCAAGTTGGTGGAGGAGAAACTACCCTCAGCCAAAGACCGGTCGTCGTGATCATTTATTGGTGCTACACCTCATCAAACCTGCTAGGAAGGCACCATATAGGACAGCGGAGGACGGGGCCACGTTTAACCGCACAGGTCCACGGCAGCTGGACAAAAGCGGGTCACTGGTGAGGCAGGCCAGAGAAAGGATTAAAGGGGGTCCTGTGCCATGCTCCTGAACTGCCTGGGAGTTGACCGAGCCCCTCACCTGGTGGACGCAGCACGGCTCGGGCGGTCAGTGCCGAAGGAAGTGACCCGAAACAAACGAACTGTGAGTAAAGACCCTGGACTGTAACTTGTTGTCCGTGTGCTCCTTCGCTCCTCCGGCACTACCGGTACTGGGACTCTCACCACCATCACCCCCTACATCCACTACACTGCCCTGGGGCCGCACTCTTCCCGTGGGGAATCACACCATCCCAGCTGCACACATCATCAGCCCCAGCGGTCTGCCTTGCAGTGGCGGTACCTAATGACCGCAAATCCACGGGTGGCGTAGTCGGACATCATCTGAAGCACGTAGCAGACTACCATTGGTCTGACCACCCTGAGCCGCGGGATCGGGCCGCCACTACTACCCCCATCGTCTCCCTATCGCCCGGATCCGCGTGCCCCACGGCCCAGGGGGCGAGTCAGCTTTGGTGTATTTCGTGCCCGCTAACAACGGGTACTGCGCGCTTGAAAAGAGACTGTTTAGTTGTACTAAAGATGGCGCCCGCCCTAGAAGAACGAGCGCCATAATGTGCGCGCCAAAAGACCACAGGAGGCCGCCTCCCATCGTGGGCCGAGTCCCAGAATGGCGCCAAAGAGGAAGGGGCTGCCCCTGAGAGTGATTGTCAGCAGAATACCCCAGGACCACCCCCCATGGGGGCGGAAAGAGAAGAAAACTGCGGGGCAGGGGGTGGTCTGGATCAGTTTGGCCAGGCCACACCCAGAGATGGAGAAAGAAATCAGCTCCAGTACTTTGGCTAGGGGCCTGCTGCAAGCTACACCACCATGCAGCCTCACCGAGCTGCTAGCCCATCTCCCCAAGGAGGACCCCGAATATACGCTGGAGGAGCTGGACCGGAGGATGGTCAGGGCGCAGCAGGACGTGATCGCCGGGTGGAAAGAGGAAGTGGCTCGGCGGGCTGTGGCCCTGCAGCAGGAGGCGCCAGCGACATCCAGCGGTACACCAGCCACCGAGGGCAGTGAAGACAGAGCGGAGGCTGAAGACGACGCCGCGGAGGAAGCCGCGACAGCAGAGGCAGGTAACGGAGACGCCCCTACCCCGAACCCTGGGGCCGCTGATCTGCCCCTGCACCCCGCTGCGGAGCCCAACACACCTGGACCCGCCGTCGACACTGTGCCTCCACCGCCATCAACCGGCCTCCAGGCCGTCGACACTGCCAGTGAGCCCCGCCCCACGCCGTGCCCTCTGACCCCGGGCGTGCTCGGCCAACCGCCATCGCAGGCCCGGCCGCAAGGCCCAGCGCCCCCGGGCGCCGCTGCCCTGACGGAACCCCCTGCACCCGCTGTACCACCCCTGGGAGCAACAAGGAAACAACCAGCACGGGCCTGGTCGCAAGGCCACGTGCCCCCGGGCGCCGCCAACCCGCTTGCACCCCCTGCTGCTGCAGTACCACCACTGGGCGCAGATCTCTTCGCCCAACACACCAGTCCGGATGGGCTGTCTTTCATCTGGCCCCCCGAATTTGTCAACCCCCGCTTTCGGAGGAGCCCGCCCGCGGAGGTTGAAGTACCATCTGAGCCCCTTATACCTGCTCCGGCGCCTCAGGAAATCCCCCAGCTACCATTGGAGGACGCCCAGTTTGAATGGGACCCCACCGGGGAGGACCTAATGGGGTTCACAAGGGAGACACGAGCGGGCGCAGCCGAACGGCGGGAGGCCTGCCGCCAACAGCTGGAAATGTTTGAGAAGGAGCAGCGAGAGCGGCGGGTGAAGCAAGAGAAGCTGCAGGTCCAGAGCGCGGAGCAGAAAATGAAGGCCCGGCGAGATCCCCGAACTGCCCGCAGTCCCCGAGTCACCGGGACTGTTGTGAAGTTCCAGATGGAGCGCGGCTGGGGTTTCATCCGAGACCCTGAGACCATCAGCGATGTATTTGTGACAAGGAGGGATGTGGAGAGTCACCTGCCGGAAGGCCATCGTGGGCGGGATCTATTTCCAGGTGATGTGGTGTCTTACACCCGACACCAAGGCGTGAAGGGATGGTACGCCCTCCACGTCCACAGAGTAGTAGAGGAGGAGGAACAGCACTACTCGGACGCTGAGTACCCAGAGGACCCGGATGGGCCTGAAGACAACGAGGAGGAGCAAGGCGCATATGGAGGACGACGATAGAAAGTAAGAAGAAGCGCCAATGTAAATAGTTACCCGTCAGGGTACAAAGGAACTGTGTGGGACTGTTTTAAATTGAGTGTGGTCCCCGTTGGGACTGATATAGGACTGTTTGACTGTTACCCTATCCCCTAAGTAACCAGGCTGAGGACTGAGAACAGCCATCCCTCTTCCCTTTACCAGGCTGAAGACTGTGAGTAGCCATTTCCCTTCCCAAAACTGGCCGAGGACTGAGAGCGGCCAATCCCCTTGTATATAGTTGCGCTTCCTAAAGCGCCCCCTACTGGTTTTATAAAAAGACTGCAACGTCTACCTCAAGACAAGTTTACTGGACTGTTGCACCTTTAAGAAGAAAGAACACCTGGTCGCAAGTTGCACCGCGACCATGAACCAAGAATTCAAGAATGTGCTTTACTTAAAAATGTTTTATATGAAGAGTTTAATATGCTGCTAGAAAATGTTTTACATAATCTTGAAACCGTTTTATATGATAAGTGACAAAAGAGTTCCAGAAGTATTAGCATGTGTTTTATAATAGTATAATAGTGTGACAAGAATAGAAAAGTGTGTCCCATAAAGGAAGTTGAACAATGTCGTCCGTTTCTAAATGTAAAAAGTTATTGAAAAAGTTTTGCATGTCCTGTAATCAACTGTTTTTGCTCTTTTCCAGCCCGAGGACGTGCTGTGCTTTACCAGGGGGGAATGTAGCGACCCGAGGGTTCAGCCGCTACAGGGGTATTGCACCTCAGACCAGAGGTGTGATATTCCACTCCCAGGTAAGGATGGAGTATGGACCAGGGCTCAGTTAGCTGCATACAGCACACACACCCCATTTCCGAGGGACAGCTCAACGGTGCTCCCACTAGACAGAAGTGCAGGCACGACCGACTATGTCCCTGCCTGGAGTGGGGAGGGGGGTGGAACACCCAGTGCTGTAGGGGCAGATAGGGGTTGGTTCCTGAGCGTAGGAAGGAGCTCATTGGTTGCTGGTCACCTGGGCTCATGGTCAGAGGGAGGTATAAAAGGTGGGCACCATCTTAGATCTAGGTTCGTTCAACCAGAGGAGAAGACCGGGAGTGGAGGCTCTGTAGGAGCTCCACTCTGGAGCGGGCCTAGAGAGAGGCCGAGGGAGAGAGAGAGAGGAGGTGAAAGGGAGCTGTGATTAAGTCTCATCCCAGCTCCATGAGAAAGGAACAGAAAGGAACAGAGAAAGAGAAGAAGAGAGAGAGAAACAGAAGGGCTCAGGAACAAGAAGGTGGAAGGGACCCTAAGAACCCACGAGAATCCAGGGTGAAGGGTCAGGCAGATTAAGGGTACCGGATCCCAAGTTGGTGGAGGAGAAACTACCCTCAGCCAAAGACCGGTCGTCGTGATCATTTATTGGTGCTACACCTCATCAAACCTGCTAGGAAGGCACCATATAGGACAGCGGAGGACGGGGCCACGTTTAACCGCACAGGTCCACGGCAGCTGGACAAAAGCGGGTCACTGGTGAGGCAGGCCAGAGAAAGGATTAAAGGGGGTCCTGTGCCATGCTCCTGAACTGCCTGGGAGTTGACCGAGCCCCTCACCTGGTGGACGCAGCACGGCTCGGGCGGTCAGTGCCGAAGGAAGTGACCCGAAACAAACGAACTGTGAGTAAAGACCCTGGACTGTAACTTGTTGTCCGTGTGCTCCTTCGCTCCTCCGGCACTACCGGTACTGGGACTCTCACCACCATCACCCCCTACATCCACTACACTGCCCTGGGGCCGCACTCTTCCCGTGGGGAATCACACCATCCCAGCTGCACACATCATCAGCCCCAGCGGTCTGCCTTGCAGTGGCGGTACCTAATGACCGCAAATCCACGGGTGGCGTAGTCGGACATCATCTGAAGCACGTAGCAGACTACCATTGGTCTGACCACCCTGAGCCGCGGGATCGGGCCGCCACTACTACCCCCATCGTCTCCCTATCGCCCGGATCCGCGTGCCCCACGGCCCAGGGGGCGAGTCAGCTTTGGTGTATTTCGTGCCCGCTAACAACGGGTACTGCGCGCCTGAAAAGAGACTGTTTAGTTGTACTAAAGATGGCGCCCGCCCTAGAAGAACGAGCGCCATAATGTGCGCGCCAAAAGACCACAGGAGGCCGCCTCCCATCGTGGGCCGAGTCCCAGAATGGCGCCAAAGAGGAAGGGGCTGCCCCTGAGAGTGATTGTCAGCAGAATACCCCAGGACCACCCCCCATGGGGGCGGAAAGAGAAGAAAACTGCGGGGCAGGGGGTGGTCTGGATCAGTTTGGCCAGGCCACACCCAGAGATGGAGAAAGAAATCAGCTCCAGTACTTTGGCTAGGGGCCTGCTGCAAGCTACACCACCATGCAGCCTCACCGAGCTGCTAGCCCATCTCCCCAAGGAGGACCCCGAATATACGCTGGAGGAGCTGGACCGGAGGATGGTCCGGGCGCAGCAGGACGTGATCGCCGGGTGGAAAGAGGAAGTGGCTCGGCGGGCTGTGGCCCTGCAGCAGGAGGCGCCAGCGACATCCAGCGGTACACCAGCCACCGAGGGCAGTGAAGACAGAGCGGAGGCTGAAGACGACGCCGCGGAGGAAGCCGCGACAGCAGAGGCAGGTAACGGAGACGCCCCTACCCCGAACCCTGGGGCCGCTGATCTGCCCCTGCACCCCGCTGCGGAGCCCAACACACCTGGACCCGCCGTCGACACTGTGCCTCCACCGCCATCAACCGGCCTCCAGGCCGTCGACACTGCCAGTGAGCCCCGCCCCACGCCGTGCCCTCTGACCCCGGGCGTGCTCGGCCAACCGCCATCGCAGGCCCGGCCGCAAGGCCCAGCGCCCCCGGGCGCCGCTGCCCTGACGGAACCCCCTGCACCCGCTGTACCACCCCTGGGAGCAACAAGGAAACAACCAGCACGGGCCTGGTCGCAAGGCCACGTGCCCCCGGGCGCCGCCAACCCGCTTGCACCCCCTGCTGCTGCAGTACCACCACTGGGCGCAGATCTCTTCGCCCAACACACCAGTCCGGATGGGCTGTCTTTCATCTGGCCCCCCGAATTTGTCAACCCCCGCTTTCGGAGGAGCCCGCCCGCGGAGGTTGAAGTACCATCTGAGCCCCTTATACCTGCTCCGGCGCCTCAGGAAATCCCCCAGCTACCATTGGAGGACGCCCAGTTTGAATGGGACCCCACCGGGGAGGACCTAATGGGGTTCACAAGGGAGACACGAGCGGGCGCAGCCGAACGGCGGGAGGCCTGCCGCCAACAGCTGGAAATGTTTGAGAAGGAGCAGCGAGAGCGGCGGGTGAAGCAAGAGAAGCTGCAGGTCCAGAGCGCGGAGCAGAAAATGAAGGCCCGGCGAGATCCCCGAACTGCCCGCAGTCCCCGAGTCACCGGGACTGTTGTGAAGTTCCAGATGGAGCGCGGCTGGGGTTTCATCCGAGACCCTGAGACCATCAGCGATGTATTTGTGACAAGGAGGGATGTGGAGAGTCACCTGCCGGAAGGCCATCGTGGGCGGGATCTATTTCCAGGTGATGTGGTGTCTTACACCCGACACCAAGGCGTGAAGGGATGGTACGCCCTCCACGTCCACAGAGTAGTAGAGGAGGAGGAACAGCACTACTCGGACGCTGAGTACCCAGAGGACCCGGATGGGCCTGAAGACAACGAGGAGGAGCAAGGCGCATATGGAGGACGACGATAGAAAGTAAGAAGAAGCGCCAATGTAAATAGTTACCCGTCAGGGTACAAAGGAACTGTGTGGGACTGTTTTAAATTGAGTGTGGTCCCCGTTGGGACTGATATAGGACTGTTTGACTGTTACCCTATCCCCTAAGTAACCAGGCTGAGGACTGAGAACAGCCATCCCTCTTCCCTTTACCAGGCTGAAGACTGTGAGTAGCCATTTCCCTTCCCAAAACTGGCCGAGGACTGAGAGCGGCCAATCCCCTTGTATATAGTTGCGCTTCCTAAAGCGCCCCCTACTGGTTTTATAAAAAGACTGCAACGTCTACCTCAAGACAAGTTTACTGGACTGTTGCACCTTTAAGAAGAAAGAACACCTGGTCGCAAGTTGCACCGCGACCATGAACCAAGAATTCAAGAATGTGCTTTACTTAAAAATGTTTTATATGAAGAGTTTAATATGCTGCTAGAAAATGTTTTACATAATCTTGAAACCGTTTTATATGATAAGTGACAAAAGAGTTCCAGAAGTATTAGCATGTGTTTTATAATAGTATAATAGTGTGACAAGAATAGAAAAGTGTGTCCCATAAAGGAAGTTGAACAATGTCGTCCGTTTCTAAATGTAAAAAGTTATTGAAAAAGTTTTGCATGTCCTGTAATCAACTGTTTTTGCTCTTTTCCAGCCCGAGGACGTGCTGTGCTTTACCAGGGGGGAATGTAGCGACCCGAGGGTTCAGCCGCTACAGGGGTATTGCACCTCAGACCAGAGGTGTGATATTCCACTCCCAGGTAAGGATGGAGTATGGACCAGGGCTCAGTTAGCTGCATACAGCACACACACCCCATTTCCGAGGGACAGCTCAACGGTGCTCCCACTAGACAGAAGTGCAGGCACGACCGACTATGTCCCTGCCTGGAGTGGGGAGGGGGGTGGAACACCCAGTGCTGTAGGGGCAGATAGGGGTTGGTTCCTGAGCGTAGGAAGAAGCTCATTGGTTGCTGGTCACCTGGGCTCATGGTCAGAGGGAGGTATAAAAGGTGGGCACCATCTTAGATCTAGGTTCGTCCAGCCAGAGGAGAAGACCCTGTAGGAGCTCCACTCTGGAGCGGGCCTAGAGAGAGGCCGAGGGAGAGAGAGAGAGGAGGTGAAAGGGAGCTGTGATTAAGTCTCATCCCAGCTCCACGAGAAAGGAACAGAAAGGAACAGAGAAAGAGAAGAAGAGAGAGAGAAACAGAAGGGCTCAGGAACAAGAAGGTGGAAGGGACCCTAAGAACCCACGAAAATCCAGGGTGAAGGGTCAGGCAGATTAAGGGTACCGGATCCCAAGTTGGTGGAGGAGAAACTACCCTCAGCCAAAGACCGGTCGTCGTGATCATTTATTGGTGCGACACCTCATCAAACCTGCTAGGAAGGCACCATATAGGACAGCGGAGGACGGGGCCCACGTTTAACCGCACAGATCCACGGCAGCTGGACAAAAGCGAGTCACTGGTGAGGCAGGCCAGAGAAAAGATTAAAGGGGGTCCTGTGCCATGCTCCTGAACTGCCTGGGAGTTGACCGAGCCCCTCACCTGGTGGACGCAGCACGGCTCGGGCAGTCACTGCCGACGGAAGTGACCCGGAACAAACGAACTGTGAGTAAAGACCCTGGACTGTAACTTGTTGTCCGTGTGCTCCTTCGCTCCTCCGGCACTACCGGTACTGGGACTCTCACCACCATCACCCCCTACATCCACTACACTGCCCTGGGGCCGCACTCTTCCCGTGGGGAGTCACACCATCCCAGCTGCACACATCATCAGCCCCAGCGGTCTGCCTTGCAGCGGCGGTACCTAATGACCGCAAATCCACGGGTGGCGTAGTCGGACATCATCTGAAGCACGTAGCAGACTACCATTGGTCTGACCACCCTGAGCCGCGGGACCGGGCCGCCACTACTACCCCCATCGTCTCCCTATCGCCCGGATCCGCGTGCCCCACGGCCCAGGGGGCGAGTCATCTATATTTCTGTTTTTTTTCAATCAAGATGGGGTGCAGAGTGTACTTTAATGAGAAAAAAAATGAACATTTTAGAATTTACCAAATGGCTACAATGAAAAAAAGTGACAAATTTAAAGGGGTCTGAATACTTTCCATACCCACGGTATTTGTTTGCACTTAGCAGTGAGAGATGTCACCAGTAGCAGAAGAGGAAGGATTGTGAAATCTGGAGACAGATCCACTTTAACCATTCACATACACATACATGAAACCAAGTAAATTTAAAGGGGTTGTCTGGTCAAAAGTGATAAGTCTGCAGTCACTCTATGTGACTTCAGACTTATGAATCCCAACCCCCAGCACAGGCACTGTGCGATGCGGGGATTTGCCAGTATGAGACCTGGTAATGGAGGGTATGCATGTGTTATACATACCCTTGGCCAGTGGACAGGCCTCACTCTCCATACACTTGTATTGAGCGAGGCTGCGTCTTCTAGTCGAAGCTCCTACTGGCAATCCACGGCACTAGACAGGGCCTGACCTCGCTCCATACAAGTGAACGAAGCGAGGCGGCGCTGACTGGCCAGGGGTATGTATAACACATACATAGCCTCCGGTCCCGGGTCTCATATCGGCAAATCCCCATAGCGCAAAGTGCCTGTGCTAGGGGGATTCATGAGTCTGCAGTCACACAGTGTGACTGCAGACTTATCCATTTTGACCGGACAACCCCTGCAACATTTAGAACTTCAGGATATATGAGAAAAGAGGACAGCTTCTTGAGTAATAAATTACAAAGAGAAGAAAAAGTAACAGCACTGAAGGGGTTCACTATAAAGGGATGCTCATGTACAGTACCAATAAAAAGTTTGAACACAACAGTTGATGAAATAGTTTACCTTCATTTTATTGGAATGGGCTCATAGGTCGATTCACGGGTCACTCCCGGTCATGTCTCATGAGTAGTGTTGAGCATTCCGATACTGAAAAATCGGGTATAGACCGATATTCGCGGTATCGGAGTTCCGATACTGAGTTCCGATACTTTTAGAATATCGAATACCGGAATTGGAAGTTCCCATAATGCCTGCGCTCTGCAGTGTGTCTGAAGGATGACAAGCTGGATGGCAGCGCTCAGCTTACTGTACTTGTCATTTAGTGTAAAGGATTTATTAAAAAAAATAATAGTGTTTTCATGCACCGTCTCTTAAAAAAAGCCGGCCGGCAATTCAGCAGCGGTACCCGACAATTTAGAATAGAAAGAATAGAGCATCACACATAGATTAGATACATAGAAACATGTCAGTCACATATATAAGAAGTACAGTGACAGTGTTGCTTACTGTACTTGTCATTTAGTGTAAAGGATTTATTTAAAAAAATAATAGTGTTTTCATGCACCGTCTCTTTAAAAAAGCCGGCCGGCAATTCAGCATCTGTACTCGACAATTTAAAATAGAAAGAATAGAGCATCACACATAGATTAGATACATAGAAACATGTCAGTCACATATATAAGAAGTACAGTGACAGTGTTGCTTACTGTACTTGTCATTTAGTGTAAAGGATTTATTTAAAAAAAATAATAGTGTTTTCATGCACCGTCTCTTTAAAAAAGCCGGCCGGCAATTCAGCAGCGGTACCCGGCAATTTACAACAGAAAGAATAGAGCATCACACATAGATTAGAGAGATAGAAACATGTCAGTCACATATATAAGAAGTACAGCGACAGTGTTGCTTACTGTACTTGTCATTTAGTGTTAAAATAAAGGATTTATTTAAAAAAAAATTGGGGTGGGGTTCCCCGTAATTTTAGGCTCTAGCGGAGGTTAAGCAGACAGCTGGGGCAGATGTTTGAAGCCTGGGAAGGGGGTAATACCCACGGAGCTTCCCAGGCTACTAATATCAGCCCCCAGCTGAATACCTAGCCTTTACTAGCTATTAAAATGGGGGACCCCCCAAAAAAATGACGTGGGGTCCCCCCTATTTTAAAAGCTAGCAAAGGCTAGGCAGACAGCTGGGGGCTGATATTAATAGCTCAGGAAGGGTGCCATGAATATTGGCCCCCTCCCAGGCTAGAAACACCAGCCGTCAGCCGCCTCAGAAATGGCGCATCCATAGGATGCGCCAATTCTGGCACTTAGCCTCGCTCTTCCCACTGCCCTGTAGCGGTGGCAGTGGGGTAATAGGGCTGGGGTTGATGTCAGCTTATAATGCCAGCTGACATCAAGCCCAGGTTAGTAATGGAGCATAGTCAAAGTAAAAAAAAAACCACAAACACCCTGAATAAAGTCCTTTAATTGAAATAAAGATGCAATTCTTTATTGTTCTAAATTAAACCATACTTACCATCACGCCCATTCCGGCTGAAGCCAACGATCTCCTGCAATAAAAGTAAAATAATAAAGCACATCATCCTTACCTTTCCATGGTTCCCACGACAGCTTCAGCTCTGCTACATTCACATGACAGGCTGGATCGCTGCAGAAAGCTGCCATCCAGCTTACCATGCAGCAGACACTGAGAAGCGCAGGCATGCTTGCGCTCCTCAGTGTCTGGCTGTGACGGCATCCAGATGAGCCGAGTTCATGTCCAATGAACTCAGCTCATCTCATGCACGTCACCGACAGCGTGGGAGAATTCTCCTGCTGAAGCGCTGAGTGCAGGAGAATTTTCCCACGCTATCAGTGACGTGCATGACGTGAGCTGAGTTCATTGGACATGAGCTCACCTCATGCACGTCACTGACAGCGTGGGAAAATTCTCCTGCACTCAGCGCTTCAGAGTGAGAATTTTCCCACGCTGTCAGTGACGTGCATGTCCAATGAACTCAGCTCAACTCATGCAGCGTGGGAGAATTCTGACGCTGAAGCGCTGAGTGCATGAGAATTTTCCCACGCCGTCAGTGACGTGCATGAGGTGAGCTGAGTTCATTGGACATGACCTCGGCTCATCTTTATGCCGTCACAGCCAGACACTGACGAGCGCAAGCATGCCTGAGCTTCTCAGTGTCTGCGTCATGGCAAGCTGGATGGCAGCTTTCGGCTGCGATCCAGCCTGTCATGTGAATGTAGCAGAGCTGAAGCTGTCCTGGGAACCATGGAAAGGTAACGGTGATGTTGCTTTATTATTTTACTTTTATTGCAGGAGATCGTTGGCTTCAGCTGGAATGGGCGTGATGGTAAGTATGGTTTAATTTAGAACAATAAAGAATTGTGTGTTTATTTCAATTAAAGGACTTTATTCTGGGTGTTGTGTTTTTTGAAATACTTTACTAGAAATTCATGGCGGTCATGTCTAATATTGGCATGACCCCATGAATTTCAGGCTTAGGGCCAGCTGATAATACCAAGCTGGCCCTAACCCCTTTATTACCCAGTGAGCCACCGCACCAGGGCCCTGGATGAGTTGGGTACAGCGCCAGAAGATGACGCTTCTATGAACGCGCCATTTTCCGGGGGTGGCTGCGGACTGCAATTTGCAGCGGGGGGGGGGGGGGGGGCAGAAAGCTTGGGCCTCCCTGCACTGCAGATTCCAGCCCCCAGCTGCCTAGTTGTACCTGGCTGGACACAAAAATAGTGCGAAGCACCACATATTTTTTTTTTAATTATTTCATGAAATTCATGAAACAATTAAGAAAAAAAGGGCTTAACTATATTGTTGTGTCCGGCCAGGTACAAATAGGCAGCTGGTGGTTGGGGGCAGCCCGTTCCTGCCTGCTGTACCTGGCTGGACACAAATATAGTGCGAAGCCCCATGTCAATTTTGAAAAAATTATTTCAGGAAATTCATGAAATAATTTAAACAAAAAAATACGTGGGGCTTCGCCCTATTTTTGTGTCCAGCCAGGTACAACTAGGCAGCTGGGGGCTGGTATCCGCAGCGCTGGGAGGCCCAATCTTTCTGCCCCCTCCCCCCCCACTGCAAATTGCAGTTCACAGTCACCTCGGAAAATGGCGCGTTCATAGAAGCGCCATCTTCTGGCGCTGTACTCAACTCATCCAGGGCCCTGGTGCGGTGGCTCACTGGGTAATAAAGGAGTTAGGGCCAGTTTGGCATTATCAGTTGGCCCTAAGCCCGAAATTCATGGGGTCACGCCACTATTAGACATGACCGCCATGAATTTCTAGTAAAGTATTTAAAAAAAACACAACACCCAGAAAAAAGTCCTTTAATTGAAATAAACACACAATTCTTTATTGTTCTACATTAAGCCATACATACCATCACGCCCATTCCAGCTGAAGCCAACGATCTCCTGCAATAAAAGAAAAATAATAAAGCAACATCATCCTTACCTTTCCATGGTTCCCACGACAGCTTCAGCTCTGCTACATCGAGATGACAGGCTGGACCGCAGCAGAAAGCTGCCATCAAGCCTGTCATCCCGCAGACACTGAGAAGAGCAGGCATGCTTGCGCTCTGCAGTGTCTGGCTGTGACGGCATCCAGATGAGCCGAGGTCATGTCCAATGAACTCAGCTCACCTCATGCACGTCACTGACAGCGTGGGAAAATTCTGCTGCGCTATGCGCTTCAGCGTGAGAATTCTCTCATGCTCACCGCATGCGCAGGAGAATTCTCCCACGCTGTCAGTAACGTGCATGAGGTGAGCTGAGTTCATTGTCGGCTCATCTGGATGCCGTCACAGCCAGAAACTGAGGAGCGCAAGCATACTTGCGCTTCTCAGTGTCTGCGGTATGTCAGGCTGGATGGCAGCTTTCTGCTGCGGTCCAGCCCGTCATCTCGATGTAGCAGAGCTGGAGCTGTCCTGGGAACCATGGAAAAGTAAGGATGATGTTGCATTATTATTTTTCTTTTATTGCAGGAGATCGTTGGCTTCAGCTGGAATGGGCGTGATGGTAAGTATGGTTTAATTTAGAACAATAAAGAATTGTGTGTTTATTTCAATTAAAGGACTTTATTCTGGGTGTTTGTGTTTTTTTGTAACTTTGACTATGGGGTTAGCAATGGGGGTGTCTTATAGACGCCTCTCCATTACTAACCTGGGCTTGATGTCAGCTGGCATTATAAGCTGACATCAACCCCAGCCCTATTACCCCACTGCCACCGCTACAGGGCAGTGGGAAGAGCGAGGCTAAGTGTCAGAATTGGCGCATCCTATGGATGCGCCATTTCTGGGGGCGGCTGACGGCTGGTGTTTCTAGCCTGGGAGGGTGCCAATATTCATGGCACCCTTCCTGGGCTATTAATATCAGCCCCCAGCTGTCTGCCTAGCCTTTGCTAGTTATTAAAATAAGGGGGACCCCACGTCATTTTTTTTGGGGGGTCCCCATTTTAATAGCTAGTAAAGGCTAGGTATTCAGCTGGGGGCTGATATTAGTAGCCTGGGAAGCTCCATGGGTATTACCCCCTTCCCAGACTTCAAACATCTGCCCCAGCCGTCTGCTTAACCTCCGCTAGAGCCTAAAATTACAGGGAACCCCAAGCCAATTTTTTTTTTAATAAATCCTTTATTTTAACACTAAATGACAAGTACAGTAACCAACACTGTCTCTGTACTTAGAAACATGTCAGTCACATACATAATATCTATCTAATCTATGTGTAATGCTCTATCTTTCTGTTCTAAATTGTCGGGTACCGCTGCTGAATTGCCGGCCGGCTTTTTTAAAGAGACCGTGCATGAAAACACTATTATCTTTTTAAATAAATCCTTTACACTAAATGACAAGTACAGTAAGCAACACTGTCACTGTACTTCTTACATATGTGACTGACATGTTTCTATCTATCTAATCTATGTGTGAAGCTCTATTCTTTCTATTATAAATTGTCGGGTACCGGTGTATGCCGCTGCTGAATTGCCGGCTTTTCATGTTTCACTGTGAGCACTGTTCCCATCGATTTGGGCAACCCCCTCCCCCAATACATTCTACATTATTGTTAGTTGTTTTCCTTCATGTAGAATTAACCTACAAGGAAAGAAAGGGTTTATTTTCATTCCGATATTTGTGTCCCATTGACTTGCATTGGTTTCCGGATTCGGAATCGGCGATATCCGATACTTTTTGAGTATCGGCCCGATCCAATCCGATCCGATATTTCCTGATATCGGAAGGTATCACTCAACACTACTCATGAGCGATGACATTACTAAGTTACTGACGTTATCGGTTGTGAGACATAACCGGGAGTGACCTATGAAGCATGGTTCTCAAAACGACGCTCCATAGCTTGCTGTACAGAATCGTTAGATGTCGTGGGAACCCCAATGGGTTACGTCGCAGGTGCAGAGATTGTAATTTAAAAATAAATTGGCGAATGAGCGAGAGTTTCTTCCTTTTATTTATTTAACTTTCCTTTTATGTCTTTCAGGTTCCCATTTTTGGACTTCTTCTGATTGGCTGGATTACGTTGGATCTTCATGGTTTTTTTTTTGCTTTTTAATAAATAGGTGAACGAGGTGTGGGGGAGTGTTCTTTAAAATAAACTATGTTTTCCTGTGTGTGTGTGTGTGTGCTTTTGTTTTTTTTTTATTACTGGGTTAGTAATGGGGATGTCTGATAGACACCACTCCATTACTAACCCTTGGTTTTGATGCCAGCTGACATTACAAGGCTTAAAATGACGAATCCCGTCACTCACGTGGTTGATGAAAAGTTCTTTTTAATGGAGGTCCACATACAAAACATTTCAGCCCATCCCAGACTTTTGTCAATCATTACATTACAAAGCTGACATCAACCTGATAAAACTACTACCCCAATTGCCACTGCACCATCGCAATCAGGAAAAGCCAGCAAAGAGCCTGAGTTGGCGCATCTCATTGATGCGCCAATTCTGGGGTAACTGCAGGCTTTTATTTTTAGGCTGGGAAAGGGCCAATATCTATGGACCTTCCTATCTTGTTAATACAAGAGCACACCTCTGTTCTTTACAAAGGCTGGTTATAAAAAGTAGGGGGGAACCCACATCATTTTTTTTATATGCATGTGTTTTTGGGTGCATTTGCGCTGTGAAAACACACGTTACAAAGTGTGTTCTTTTTTTACTGCAGTGCTGTGGGAAAGTTCTCACCGCACATGCGTTAATGTCAGTGAGGTGAACAGAGTTCATTGGATAAGGACTCCGATGACCTTTCTGCCAGCACACTGAGGTGCGCAAGCTTGCACAGCTAATTGTCTCTGCAGGATGGCAGACTGTATAGTCGTATCTTGCGACAATACAGCCTGCCATCTTGATGTAGCAGACCTAGACCTGTCGCGCAACAAATGGATGATTTTATTCACGTCAGGGACAGGTGAGGATGATGATGCTTTATTATTTTATTTCAATTGACATCGGCTTCAATGGAATGGGTGTTATGTTATTAGTTAAATTTAGATTTATTAAAGGAGTCTGTGTGTTTCTTTCAAATAAATTAACTGATTCTGGGTATTTAAAAATTGAACGGCACTCGCAAGGTCCGAGAGCCGTGTGATTTTATTTTTCTCGCACCCATTGACTTGCGATTTTTTTTCTAAGTCCGATTTCAGCTGTGAAAAAAATTACAGATGAGCGGTAACTCATAGATTAATATTGGTCAAAGTAGAATCCAATTTTTTATCGGATTGCACTCGTTCGTTTTCCTTGAAAATGAATGTGAGATAAAACATTTCCCTGCCTGTTTTTAAAAAATGTTTTACCTCAGAATTTTTTGTGATCCAGTCCTGTAATGTCTGTAGACTCTTTTGCGTCTCCCCCTTCCCAGGAGCTGTGGAATTATCTGTCCATGTCCCTGCACCGTCAGACAAAGCCATTACACAGTACACAGCAGGGGCCCATTTATAAGATTATCTCAGCACAGGAACATTTTATTTAAACACATCCAATTGTGGAATTTATTATTATCAAGATCTATTGATTAAAATGAACTTTGCGGGTAAACCCTTTAAGTTTTACTTTGGCTGTGTTCACATATGTTGTGTTTTTCAGCTTCAGAAAACTGCATCAAAGCACAATCTCTGGCAGGAAATTAGCTGCGTCAAAAACGTTTTGCTGCGTTTTTTGATGCATTTTTTGTGAGTTTTTTCAGCGATTTTTTTCACTGTCCTGTCTCTATTTATGCATGTACATAAAGTTCTGTTAAAAAAGAACCCCATTCTATTTCACCATCAAAAACGCTGCTGCAAATTTTGGTGCATTTTTTCAGCGTTTTTTTCACCACTGTATAAGGATGTGATTTTCCTCCAAAATATCAGTAATTAATGGGGGCACTCTCCTACACCTCTACTGAGGTCCGATATTAACTATTAACATCAAACTTGACTATTAATAATTAATTTCCACTAACGTTATCTGTGCCTTATACTATATACCAACTGAGACAAAACCGTGTGCTAATAAAAGGTATTTATTACACAAAAGTCTACAGTTAATATACTACTAGGTATCACACTAACACAGTACACAAAACGGATTCACAATTCCCAATTACCTAATATATTTTCCACCCACGTTTGCTAATCACTCATGCAATATCGGCCCACCCAAATATACCAACTTTGCCTATATATATCTATCAATATCTAGGAGGGTTAGTACAGGGTATGTAGGGCTAGTAAGTAAAGAAGTTACAGGGGAAGAGAGATACTCAGCCATGTGTTGTTATGTCCATCTTCAAGAGTCTAAGGGGCCTTAGCACATGTGCATTCTGGGTTTTTAAGTCCAGCCAGTGTCCAGCTTCATGTCACAGGAAATGATGTATTATTCCCCGCCCACTGGCTAAGATCTTTGTTCATGTCCAACCATACTCGCAAAACCTGATTTAGCACATGGCTGGACATTCTATTGAAACCTCCTCCAGCAGCAAACAGACTGAAACACATGGGGAGATGTGGGGCCAATATATACATGTATACTTATCTGCAAGCATGGCTAGCATGCAGATACGTATATACATGTACAACCTGGGACACTTCCCTTTACAACCACCCATTATTTCCCATGGGTGAAAAAACACTGACAAAAATGCTGAAAGAAGTGACATGCTCTATTTTCCAAAAACCCAACCAAGGCACAAAATACACAACAACAAAAAAGCATGATGTGTGAACAGAGAATTCTGGTTTCTCATAGACTTTGCTGGTACTGCAAAACACAACTGAAAATTTGCATAAAAATCTGCAGCAAAAAATGCTAAAAAAACACAACATGTGTGAACATAGCTTTTAAGTGAAGTTTAACTTGAACTTATTATATGTTGTCAAAATTACTCATAAAACGTCACTTTCAAAAGCCACAAAAGACGACGGAGGGGTTTCCTCATTTCTTATGAATTTCTTTCTGTAGAAACATACAAATCAAGGTCTGTGTTAAGAGTCAAAGTGAAAAGAAAAATACTATTTTAAATGATAAAACCATCAAGGTAGAGGGAGTTGTACTTGCAAATGTGGAGTGAAGAAATGTTCATTGTTCTCATGGGTCTTAATTCACCAACAACTACTTGGATATTGCATTTTACCTAACCAGGAGGGTGTCAAAAAGGGCAGATAGACACCTACACCATCACAAGACCCTACAATTACCATGAAAGGCAGCACCCACCACTTCCTCACTGATACCTCAGATGACGCTCCTAGATAAGAGCAGTCTATGCGGTATGCAATGTATCGTCCTTCAGGGAGCGCTTCTTCCCAGACCATTTCAAGGTCTCTATCATATCCAACTCCTTTTGAGTACCAGCCTACTGCTCCAATCATGCATTCCCCGTCACCTCTTTTGCCATACTTACGGATGCAAAGTCTGCTTCCAATATCACGGGCTGGAGTGACTTGTAAGTTTCGTAATAGTGAGATCACAGATGTCTGTGGAAGCACCGTGTAAAGCATGTTACACAAGTCTTGAATGGTAGCTCAAAAAAAGATGAAGAAGCATCGACTTCAATATCATCATAAGAAGCGTCGACACAAGTTTGCAAAAAGGTATGAAAAGTGAACTGTAGAAGATAGGAAACGGGTGGTTTGGAGCTATGGGACAAAAGTCAATAGACTAGGCTATGATGGATGAAAATGGGTCTGGAAGAAACAAAGGAAAATGGGGCTAAAGGATGGAGAAATTAAAGGAACTGTCAAGTTCGGTGAAGGAAGCCTGATGATATGGGGTTGTTTCACAGCTAAAGGCGTTGGATACTTTACCAGAATCGATGGTGGTCTCAATGCTGAGCTATATGTGAGTATCCTACAAGACAAATTACTTTGTACACTCGAGTACCATCGGTATGAAAAGGACAACATAGTGTTCCAGCAGGACAACGACCCAAAGCATATGTTGAGATTGGCAAATAAATGGTTCAATGACAATGAAGTCGAAGTGCTGGATTGGCCCCCACAGACCTCAGACCTTAATCCAATTTAACACTTGTGGGTAGAATGGAATAAAAAACTATATACATATCCAAGCGAGTCGAAGAGCATGCACCAACTGGGAACATGTAAAAGAGACCCGGAATTAGATGTCGGTCAAGACATGTTTGAATCTGATCGAGAGCATGCCCAGAAGGATTCAGGCAGTGTTGAAAGCTAAAGGTGGATTTACAAAATACTAATAAAATAATAAAAAATTGTATTTAGATTTTTAGGAGCAAAACAGTAACAGTGCAGTGACATGACAAGAATCTGCATAATTAATCATATGCCAAATAGTTGCAACTCAAGTTTATATATGAGATAGACAAGATGATTGTCTATAAAATGAGGGTAGTCTCACAATAAAATAAGTAGTGGATGGTGAGATATGGAGCCTGAAAGTCAAAAGTTCAAAAGATTGATACTCTTTTGCTCTTCACTGTATTCATGTGCAGTTGGTGGTTCTGGCGATGTATTCAATTAATAATGATGGTCCCAGTGCTATATTCAATTACCGATTATGGTTCTAATAATGAATTAGTGTATTAATGGTTGTTTTGGTGCTGTATCTAAGTACTGATGAGGATGCTGGTGCCATTCATGTACTGATGGAATGTTCTGGTGATGTATTCATTTAATGATCATGGATCTGGTGCGGTCTTCCCTCATTAAACACAAATTAAACAATTAAAGAAAAATTGGTATGTCCACATCCTTAAAAGTCTCATCTATCAAAATATAAAAAGAACTAACATATGCAGTAAAGAGAAAAAAAAATAGAAGAACTACTTTTTTTTGTCACCACACCTCTTACAGCAAAAAGCCATCCAAATGTATGCACCCTGAATTGATAGCAATAAATATTTCAACTTACTGTGCAAAAAACAGCCCTCACATAGCTTCATAGATATATTTTTATTGTTCTAACAGGTCCTTAAAAAAGCATCACAAGCTAAATGTTGGTTTTTTTTTTACAAAAATAAGAATCTCTGAAAGTTTGGGATTACTGTAATCACAAAGACCTGGAGAATCATGTTCACACGTCACTTTTACCACATAATGAATATCTTAAAAGCAAAACCTAAAAAACAATGATGGGATTGTGTTTATTCACTGCAGGTATACCATGAACTGCTGGGAGGGGTGCCACTTGAATTTTCGCCTTGGGCACCAAAAAAAAAAGCTAGAATCAGGCCTGTCCCCACAGATGTTAGGAAGCTAACCGATTCAAGCCAAAATCACCGGGTTTAGCCAACTTCTATCTCATGAGTCTGAGGGCATTTAGAATTAAATAACTTTTTGATCGCTGGGCATCAAAACAGCTCAGACCCCAAGTGATAAAGTCACAATATGATGCTGTTTTTCAGTTACAGTATGGTGGTTCTAAAATCATGTTATAAAAGTATAATTTAGTAACTATATGGCAGTATTAGTTACGGTATTAACCACACATGGTATAGAGAGATTCAGTAATGCTATGGTGGTATATGGTGGTACTGTTCAATCAATACAATCAGTATAGTTGAGGATTTCTGTCCTTTAACCCTTTCACGACGTTGGGATTTTCCGTTTTTCGCTCCCCTTTTTCCCAGAGGCATAACTTTTTTATTTTTTAATATGTCCCTGTGATGGTTTATTTTTTCTGGGACGAATAGTAATTTTGAACGACATCATTGGTTTTACAATGTCGTGTACTGGAGAAAAAGGAAAAAATTCAAAAGTGCGTCAAAATTGCAAAAAAAGTATAATTCTACACTTGTCTCTTGGTTGTTTTTTTTTTTTACCATGTTCACTAAATGCTAAAACTGACCTGCAATTATGATTCTCCAGGTCATTATGTGTTTGCAGATACCAAACATGAATAGGTTATTTTTTTTAAAGTGGTGAAATAAATTCTAAAGTTTGTAAAAAAAATTATAATGGCGCCATATTCCGAGACCCGTAGCGTCTCCCTTTTTCAGGATCTGGGGCTGGGTGAGGGCTTATTTTTCGCACGCTGAGCTGAAGGTTTTATTGATAATATTTTTAGGTAGATATATATATATATATGTTTTAATCGCTTGTGATTGCGTTTTATTGCGATGTTGCAGCGACCAAAAAAACTTAATTCTGGTGTTTTGATTTTTTTTCTCGTTACACCGTTTACCATTTGGATTAATTCTTTTTATATCTTGATAGATCGGGCGATTCAGAATGCAGCAATATACAGTTATATGAAAAAGTTTGGGCACCCCTATTAATCTTAAGCTTAATGTTTTATAAAAATTGGTGTTTTTGCAACAGCTATTTCAGTTTGATATATGTAATAACTGTTGGACACAGTAATGTTTCTGCCTTGAAATGAGGTTTATTGTACTAACAGAAAATGTGCAATCTGCATTCAAACAAAATTTGACAGGTGCATAAGTATGGGCACCTCACCAGAAAAGTGACATTAATATTTAGTAGATCCTCCTTTTGCAAAAATAACAGCCTCTAGTCGCTTCCTGTAGCTTTTAATGAGTTCCTAGATCCTGGATGAAGGTATGTTTGACCATTCCTCTTTACAAAACAATTCCAGTTCAGTTAAGTTTGATGGTCGCCGAGCATGGACAGCCCTCTTCAAATGATCCCACAGATGTTCAATGATATTCAGGTCTGGGGACTGGGATGGCCATTCCATAACATTGTAATCGCTCCTCTGCATGAATGCCTGAGTAGATTTGGAGCGGTGTTTTGGATCATTGTCTTGCTGAAAGATCCATCCCCTGCTTAACTTCAACTTAATCACTGATTCTTGAACATTATTGTCAAGAATCTGCTGATACTGAGTGGAATCCATGCGCCCCTCAACTTTAACAAGATTCCCGGTGCCGGCATTGGCCACACAGCCCCAAAGCATGATGGAACCTCCACCAAATTTTACTGTGGGTAGCAAGTGTTTTTCTTGGAATGCTGTGTTTTTTTGCCGCCATGCATAACGCCTTTTTGTATGACCAAACAACTCAATCTTGGTTTCATCAGTCCACAGGACCTTCTTCCAAAAAGAAATTGGCTTCTCCAAATGTGCTTTTGCATACCTCAGCCGACTCTGTTTGTGGCGTGCTTGCAGAAACGGCTTCTTTCGCATCACTCTCCCATACAGCTTCTCCTTGTGCAAAGTGCGTTGTATAGTTGACCGATGCACAGTGACACCATCTGCAGCAAGTTGATGCTGCAGCTCTCTGGAGGTGGTCTGAGGATTGTCCTTGACTGATCTCACCATTCTACTTCTCTGCCTTTCTGATGTTTTTCTTGGCCTGCCACTTCTGGCCTTAGCAAGAACTGTCCCTGTGTTCTTCCATTTCCTTACTATGTTCCTCACAGTGGAAACTGACAGGTTAAATCTCTGAGACAGCTTTTTGTATCCTTCCCCTGAACAACTATGTTGAATAATATTTGTTTTCAGATCATTTGACAGTTGTTTTGAGGAGCCCATGATGCCACTCTTCAGAGGAGATTCAAACAGGAGAACAACTTGCAAGTGGCCACTTTAAGTAGCTTTTCTCATGATTGCATACACCTGGCAATGAAGTTCAAAGCTCAATGAGGTTACAAAAACAAAAAGAGTGCTTTAGTAAGTCAGTAAAAAATAGGTAGGAGTATTTAAAACAAGAAAATGATAAGGGTGCCCATACTTATGCACCTGTCAAATTTTGTTTGAATGCAGATTGCACATTTTCTGTTAGTACAATAAACCTCATTTCAAGGCAGAAACATTACTGTGTCCAACAGTTATTACATATATCAAACTGAAATAGCTGTTGCAAAAACACCAATTTTTATAAAATACTAAGCTTAAGATTAATAGGGGTGCCCAAACTTTTTCATATAACTGTATGTATATTTTAGTTTTATTATTCATTTATTTTGAATGGGGCAAAAGGGGGGTGATTTGAACGTTTATATTTTTAAAAAAAAAAAACATTTTTTTTTTACTTTTTTCTGGCCTTAATAGTTTCCTTAGAAGACTTGAAGGTGCTTTCATCCGATCACTTGTGCTACACATGGTTAAAATGATCATCTGCTATGAGCGATGGCCAACGGGTAACGCTCATGGCAAATCGGCACATGATCCTGCTAAAAAACAGATTGCAGTAAAAAAGAAAACAATTTAAGACATTCCCGTCCTTATTTGAATGAACTAATTTTGCATTGTATCTTTTCATTTTTTATCACCCCTAACAAATCCAAAAACAGGTATAACTACCAGACATGTGAACATAGCCTTACAATACAATGTAACGAATGATAGTCGTATTTAGTGCTTACGTTGGCTGCACCTCCTCATCCTCACTGTCTTCAATTATTGGGTGCTTTAAGCCTTTTATTCTGGACGTCCTTCCTAAAATATATAACAAAACTGATTATGATTCTCATTCACCTCCAGATTTACACATCATCAGAGAAGCAGTCTCCACCTCTCACCATGGAAGAAGCAGAACCTATTACACACTGTAGGGATAAAATTATTGGGACACATACACATTACTCCTGGAGGAAATTTTATGACATTCCTTTTTAAATCCAGGGTCATTAACATGGAGTTGATCTCCCTTTGCAGCTAATAAAGCTTCCACTCTAAAAAAAAAATTGGGGGACATTTCTGTGCAATTTGTTGTCCATTCTTCCAGAAGAGCAGTTATCAGGTCAGACACTGATGTTGGACAAGGGGACCTGGCTTGTAATCTCTGGTTAATCCAAAAGGTATCTATCTGATGGAGTTGAGGTTAGGTCTCTTGAAGGGTCAGTCATGTTCTTCCACACCAAACTCACCCAGCCATGTCTTATTTGAACTTTCATGAACTGACTTGTGACAACATATGACGGCAAGATGCTGAATTCAGGGAGCTCTTTAGAACGAGCCATTTTATCACAACTGTTCGCACAGGCAGACTACATGCTTAGATGCTGGATTTTATACCCATGGCAATGGAACCAAAAGAGAAAACCTTAATTCAATGATTAAGAGGTGACTTTTCATACTTGTTCACACAGTGTGTAAAGCTTCCTTCACATGTACATGTTTTCAGCACGTGTGGCATTCGCTTTCACATGCATTGAAGACACGTATCCACACATACCTATCATAATCTATGGTGATCTTTGCATGAGACTCGTCCGCATGGATTACAAGGGCCAATACACATTTCTGGCTCCGTGTGAAACATCCTTGTGACAACCGTGTGCTGTACATGTTTAACACTGCAAAGTATAGGAGAAGCTTTGGAATTGATATTTAAGTCATGGTGGAAAAAAAATGAATTGCACACGGATGGAACACTGATGGCACACGGATGACACACTGATCCAAAATACTTATGACACCGGTACCATTTTTCCAGTACCGGTATTATATGGACATGTGAAGGGTGGTTTAGTCAAAGGAATCTGTTAAACATGTCGTCGGTCGGGTAACAAACCCTGAGCTGGAGGTTTTCAGGAGGCAGACACAGAGCTTTTCCCCAGGATATTGTAACTTAGTTTTTCCTCTCCTTGTAACAAGAACCATAACCTTTCTAATATTTTGACATAGCCGCAAGAGGGCTTGTTTTTTGCAGAACACCACTTATTCTATGAAATAAGTGGAAACGGTGAGGAAAAAAACTGTAATTCCACATTTTCTTTTTCAAGGTTTTGTACTAGCGCCGCTTACTTTGTGGTAATCAGGTGGTGATCTGTTACCTTTGCTCTATGGGTCAGTATGGTTACGGGATCCCAAATCTATATATTTCTATTCATGATTTACTAATTAAAAATAAAATAAAAACATTTACAAAAACAATTTGGCTTTTGTCACCATATTCTGAGAGCCATATATATATTTTTTTAAAGTGGTCATCCGGCAGTCAAGGTAACCCTTCGTCAATGTGCATTCATACTGCACGGTGGCCCCATGTTCATTAGAACTGATGGCCATTATGTTAAAGTCTGTTACATGTCACCATCACACTTGACAGCGGTATTAACCCCATAACGCCCAATGACGGACACTGCACGGCATGAGCAGGTGTAAGTTAATGCTCCTTGCCGTGCATTGTCCGTTATGGCTTTAACCCCTTAAGCCCCGCGGGTGGTTTGCACGTTAATGACCGGGCCAATTTTTATAATTCTGACCACTGTCACTTTATGAGGTAATTACTCTGGAACGCTTCAACTGATCCCCCTGATTCTGAGATTGTTTTTTCGTGACATATTGTACTTCATGATTGTGGAAAAATTTCTTCAATATCACTTGCGTTTATTTGTGAAAAAAACAGAAATTTGGTGAAAATTTTGAAAATTTTGCAATTTTCAAAATTTGAATTTTTAAGCCCTGAAATCAGAGCGATATGTCACACAAAAGAGTTAATAAATAACATTTCCCACATGTCTACTTTACATCAGCACAATCTTGGAACCCAAATTTTTTTTGTTAGGGAGCTATAAGGGTTAAAAGTTGAACAGCGATTTCTCATTTTTCCAACAAAATTTACAAAACCATTTTTTTAGGGACCACATCACATTTGAAGTCACTTGGAGAGGTCTTTATGACAGAAAATACCCAAAAGTGACACCATTCTAAAAACTGCACCCTTCAAGGTGCTCAAAACCACATTCAAGAACTTTATTAACCCTTCAGGTGCTTCACAGGAATTTTTTGAATGTGGAAGAAAAAAATGAACATTTAACTTTTTTCACAAAAATGTTACTTTAGACCCAATTTTTTTATTTTCATAGGGGTAACAAAAAAAATTGACCCCAAAATTTGTTGTGCAATTTTCCCTGGGCACGCAGATACCCAATATTTGGGGAAGAAACACTGTTTGGGCGCACGGCAGGGCTCGGAAGGGAAGGAGCGCCATTTCACTTTTTGATTGTAAAATTTGCTTGAATAATTAGCGGACGCCATGTTGTGTTTGGAGAGCCCCTGTGTGCCCAAACTTTGGAGCTCCCCCACAAGTGACCCAATTTTGGAAACTAGACCCCCCAAGGCACCTTTATAGATGCATAGTGAGCACTTGGAACCCCCAGGTGCTTCACAAATTGATTCGTAAAAATGAAAAAGTGAAAAAAAAAACACTTTTTCATTTTTACGAATCAATTTATGAAGCACTTAGGGGTTCCAAGTGCTCACTATGCATCTAGATAGGTGCCTTGGGGGGTCTAGTTTCCAAAATGGGGTCACTTGTGGGGGAGCTCCAATGTTTGGGCACACAGGGACTCTCCAAATGCAACATGATATCCGCTAACAATTTGAGCCGACAATTTGTTAGCGGATATCATGTTGCATTTGGAGAGTCCCTGTGTGCCCAAACATTGGAGCTCCCCCACAAGTGACCCCATTTTGGAAACTAGACCACCCAAGGCACCTATCTAGATTGATAGTGAGCACTTGGAACCCCAGGTGCTTCCCAAATTGATTCATAAAAATGAAAAAGTGTTTTTTTTTTCACTTTTTCATTTTTACGAATCAATTTGTGAAGCACCTGGGGGTTCCAAGTGCTCACTATGCATATAGAAAGGTGTCTTGGGGGGTCTAGTTTCCAAAATGGGGTCACTTGTGGGGGAGCTCCAAAGTTTGGGCACAGAGGGGCTCTCCAAACGCAACGTGGTGTCCGCTAACAATTTTAGCCGATTTTCCATTCAATTTGTTAGCGGATATCATGTTGCATTTGGAGAGCCCCTGTGTGCCTAAACATTAGAGCTCCCCCACAAGTGACCCCATTTTGGAAACTAGACCCCCCAAGGCACCTATCTAGATGCATAGTGAGCACTTGGAACCCCAAGTGCTTCACAAATTGATTCATAAAAATTAAAAAATGTTTTTTTTTCACTTTTTCATTTTTACGAATCAATTTGTGAAGCACCTGGGGGTTCCAAGTGCTCACTATGCATCTAGATAGGTGCCTTGGGGGGTCTAGTTTCCAAAATGGGGTCACTTGTGGGGGAGCTCCAATGTTTGGGCACACAGGGGCTCTCCAAATGCAACATGGCGTCCGCTAACAATTTGAGCGGATTTTCCATTCAATTTGTTAGCGGACACCATGTCGCGTTTAGAGAGCCCGTGATGTGCCTAAACAGTGGAGCTCCCCGACAAGTGTCCCCATTTTGGAAACTATACCCCTCAAGGATTTTATTAAGGTGTATAGTGAACATTTTGAACCCAGAGGTACGGCACAGAATTTGTTTACATTAGGTCATCATATTGAATAAGTTGTCATTATTCTTGAGCGCAAGTGCTCGCTACTTGAGTTTGCATCGGGTACTCAGGTATGCACCATGTAAAGCGTGTGCTCGAGTGACATGCTCGAGTCCCTGCTCCGCATGTTTCACGGTTATTAGACACCGAAAAAAAAACATGCGGGGATCGCTCGTGCATGGCAGGCAATCCCTGTAAACTTTTTTGGCCGCGAAGCATATGGGGCAGAGACTCGAGCATGTCACTCAAATACCCACGATACTCAATACATACCAGAGCACCCGATGCAAACTCAAGTAGCAAGCACTTGCTCTCAACACTAGTCGCCATATCGTCATCTTTTTTTCTTACTTTTGAAAAAAATCCCAACCCCAGCCCTAACCCTAGCACAACCCTAACCATAGTGCAACCCTTGCCCTAGCACAACCCTAGCCCTAGCACAACCCTAGCCCCAGCACAACCCTAGCCCCAGCACAACCCTAGCCCCAGCACAACCCTAGCCCCAAACCCAGCCCTAACCCTAGCCCAATCCTAACCCAAGAGTTTATTTTTGACGCTGTTCCTTGTGCGGTATAAGTGATTAGACGACTTTATTCTTCGGGTCGGTGTGATTACAGCAATGCCAGAATCATATGGGGTTTTTATGACTGACAGCTGTCACACACTAAAAGACGCATTTTTTGTAAAATCTAGTTTTTGCATCGCCATATTTTGAGAGCTATAATTTTTCCAGATTTTGGCAGACAGTCATGTGACGGCTCGTTTTTTGCGGGATGACTTGACGTTGTTATTGGTGCCATTTTCAGGCACGTGACATTTTTTGATCGCTTTCTATTCCGATTTTTGGGAGGCAGAATAAACAAAAACCAACAATTCAGGAATTGTTTTTTTTTTTTTTTTTTTTTTATTCTGTTCCGCGTGTGGTAAAATTGATGAGGTAGCTTTATTCTTCGGGTCAGTACGTTTACAGCGGTACCACATTTGTATAATTTTTCTATGTTTTGACGCTTATACACAATAAAAGCTATTTTATAGAAAAAAATATTTTTTAGCATCGCTTTATTCTGAGAGCTATAACTTTTTTATTTTTCGGCTGATGGACGCGGCGATACCAAATATGTGTACTTTTATTGTTTTTTTGTGTTTTTTTATAATAATATTTATTGATGGGTACATTATATTTTTATTTTTGGTGGATTATTTTTTTTATTTTTTTTTTTATATTTTTGCAAATGTTTTTTTTATTTTTTTTTCCACTTTCACACAGTTTATACACTTTCTTACTTTGTCCCACTCTGGGACTTTCACTTTTTTTTCTCTGATCGCCTGCATGGCACAGGAATGCAGCACCATCCCTATGCCATGCAAGCTGTCAGAAATGCACAGTGTGAAGATTGCTTGGAGATGCACTGCGCATGTCCAAGCAATCTTCCTGCTGTCTGGTGACCCGGATGTTGTCATGACGACATCGGGTCGTCATGGCAACACCCGGGAAGCCTTTGCAGACTGCGCTGGAAGCCGGAAGAGGAGGTGAGTATCGGCGATCACCTCCGCTTGCCCCCGCACTGCCGCGATCGACTTCGATCGCAGCATCGCGGGGGTTAATGTGCTGGGAGCGATGCAGGACCGCTCCCTGCACATAGTACCGGGTGTCAGCTGTGACAATCAGCTGACACCCAGCGGCGATCGCGCCCGCACAGCCTGTGTGCGCGCGCGATCGCCATGACGTCCTTATACGGGTCTGGCTCTTAAGTCCCAGGGCACAGACGCGTATTAGTACGGCAAATGTTGTTAAGGGGTTAAACTGTCACAGTGTGTAAACACGCAGTGACAGATAAGTGCGGACAGCTATCTGTGACAGCTGAGCAGCACAAGATGGGGTGCAGGGAGCCATATGGTCGGTCCGCACACCTAGATCGCTGCGATCAGTCAGTCAATCTGACTGACCGATCTCAGCATGATCGTGCAGGAGATGCTGAAATATCAGCGTCTCCAGCCCGATCAGTGCCGGAGTTCAGCGCCGCCAGTGGCTGATCTCCGGCACTAAACAGCTAGTAGGAGTGTCAACACCACCCCTGGCTGTTAACCCCCTGACAGATCGGTGGCCCTGCGATGTCGTGGGGCCCAATCATTGCCATGGTGACCAGGGGTCGTCATGACGACCCCCTGGTCACCAAGCTACGGAAAGCTGCTGAAACCATGCTCACAGCATGGGCTCAGGAGCTTTCACTAAAGGTATAATCAATGCACTGCAATCTAGTACATTGCAATACATTATACCTGTGATCAAAGAGAAACAAGTGAAAGTCCCATAAAGGGACTAAGTAAAAAGTAAAGAATAAATGGCAAAAAACTTATACAAATACATAAAAACAAATATTAAATAATATTAATTAAAAAAAACATATTCACTAATAAATACACATTTTTATGTAAAAAAATAACAATAAAATAAAAAAAGTACACATATTTGGTATTGCCGATTCTGGAACGACCCGACCTATAAAAGTGTCACACTAGTTAACCCCTTCAGTGAACGCCACACAAAAAAACCTTAAAAAAACGAGGCTAACGATGCTTTATCATCATACCACTGGGAAAAAAAAGGGGAATGAAACACGATAAAAAAAACAAATATAAATAAAATTAGTACCGCTGAAAACGTCATCTTGTCCCACAAGAAACAAGCCGCCATACAGCCCCATCAGTGGAAAAATAAAAAAATTATAGCTCTCAGAATAAAGCGATGCAAAAAATATATATATATTTTGTATAAAAACGATATTAACCACTTCGCACCAGAGCCTGTTTTTGCCTTCGTGACCAGGCCAATTTTTACAATTCTGATCACTGTCACTTTATGAGGTAATTACTCTGAAACGCTTCAACGGATCCCCCTGATTCTGAGACTGTTTTTTCGTGACATATTGTACTTCATGATAGTGGTAAAATTTCTTCAATATCACTTGCGTTTATTTGTGAAAAAATCGGAAATTTGGCAAAAATTTAGAAAATTTTGCAATTTTCAAACTTTGAATTTTCATGCCCTTAAATCAGAGAGATATGTCACACAAAATAGTTAATAAATAACATTTCCCACATGTCTACTTTACATCAGCACAATTTTGGAACCAACATTTTTTTTTGTTAGGGAGCTATAAGGGTTAAAAGTTGACCAGCGATTTCTCATTTTTCCAACAAAATTTACAAAAACATTTTTTTAGGGACTACATCATATTTGAAGTCACTTTGAGGGGCCTTTATGACAGAAAATACCCAAAAGTGACACCATTCTAAAAACTGCACCCTTCACGGTGCTCAAAACCACATTCAAGAACATTATTAAACCTTCAGGTGCTTCACAGGAATTTTTGGAATGTGGAAGAAAAAAATTAACATTTAAGTTTTTTCACAAAAATGTTACTTCAGACCCAATTTTTTTTATTTTCACAGGGGTAACAGAAAAAAATGGACCCCAAAATTTTTTGTGCAATTTCTCTTGAGCGCGCTCATACCCCATATGTGAGGGAAAACCACTGTTTGGTTCGGAAGGGAAGGGTTCGGAAGGGAAGGAGCGCCATTAGACTTTTTGAATGTAAAATTTGTCTGAATAATTAGCAGACGCCATGTTGCGTTTGGAGAGCCCCTGATGTTCCTAAACAGTGGAAACCCCTGTATTGAGCTGTAAAAATAAAATTTTCACATTTTTCCCACAAAAACGTTTTTCATCCCTTAATTTTGCATTATCATGAGGGTAATAGGATAAATTGCACCATGAAATTTGTTGTGCAATTTCTCCTGAACACGCCAATACCCCATATGTGGGGGAAAACCACTGCTTTGGTGCACGGCAGGGTTTGAAAGGGAAGGAGCGCCATTTGACTTTTTGAATGTAAATTTTTTGGAATAATTAGCAGATGCCATATCGCATTTGGGGAGCCCCTAATGTGCCTAAACAGTGGAAACCCCCCACAAGTGCCACCATTTTGGAAACTAGACCCCTTAGGGAACTTATCTAGATGTGTGGTGAGCACCTTGCACCCCCAGCTGCTTCACAGAAGTTTATAATATTGAGCCATAAAAATAAAATTTTCATATTTTTCCCACAAAAAATGTTTTTCATTCCCTAATTTTGCATTATCATAAGGGTAACAGGATAAATTGCACCATGAAATTTGTTGTGCAATTTCTCCTGAGTACGCCGATACCCCATATGTGGGGGAAAACCACTGCTTTGGTGTACGGCAGGGTTCGGAAGAGAAAGGAGCGCTATGTTGGCTGGGATAGGCAGCAGACACCATGTCACATTTGAAGAGTCGCTGACATGCCGAAACAGCAGAAACCCCCACAAGTGACCCCATTTTGTAAACTACACCTCAAGGAATTCATCTAGGGAAGTAGTGAGTATTTTTTAATTCTTAAATTTATACCATTGGGCAGTGAAAAAAGCATAATTATATTTTTACCACAAAAAAATGTTTTACCCTCAGATTTTACATTTTCACACAGGGCAATGGGTAAAATTGGTGCCAAAATGTGTCACACAATTTCTTCTAAAAGTGTCAATACCCCATATGTGGCTGTATTGTACCGCTCAGCCATACGGTGAGATCTGGGGGGGACGGAGTGCTATTTGACAATTGGAGAACAAATTATTGTAGAATAGGTATTTGGATTTGGGAGCACAAAAATTTCTAAATTTCTTTTGGGGGGCAAGGGCCATTTCGCTTTTCCAGAGCCTTTCTGCTACCAGTAACTTGCAATATTTTTAACAGATGACGGACCTGAGTGGGGACTAGCTTTTTTTGAGGACTGAGTTGAAGCTTTTATTGGGAACATTTTACGTAACATTTATCCAGCGCTCTAGGCTGAGCACTTACATCGGGGTTTCCATCTATATTTCCAAGTGATGTAATTCAGATGAAACCCCTGCGGGATCCATTCACTGTAATGAGGCAGCAGAGTTACTCTGGACTCCGTCTGGTCTCTGTTTAGCGGTGTCCTTTTTTTCAGAAGTGCACAAAACTGTGGCCAACCGCACTTTTACTAACGCCTAAAACAAATGACACCGTGGGATCACAGGCCAGACGGCATCCACAGTGGCATATATTTGCCTCATTACAGGGAATCTTCCGTCATGGGTTCCGTCTGAATAACGTATTTCAGAGATTTACACGGAAACTCTGGTGTAAGTGCTCAGCGCAGAACGCAAGATAAATGTGAGCAGAGCCTTACTGCGATCTTTGGGAGACATAATAAACAAATCAGTAGCAGGTGAAGAATTGGTTTTATTTATTTTTTACGCCGTTCCTCGTGTGATATAACTGATTAGATTACTTTATTCTTCTGGTCGGTGCGATTACAGAGATACCAGATTTATATCGGGTTTTTATGACTGACAGCTGTCACACACTAAGAGACGCCTTTTTTGCAAAATCTAGTTTTTGCATCGCCATATTTTGAGACCTATAATTTTTCCATATTTCGGCCGACAGAGTCATGTGACGGCTTGTTTTTTGCGGGACGAGTTGACATTTTTATTGGTACCATTTTTGGGTACGTGACATTTTTTGATCGCTTTCTATTCCGTTTTTTGGGAGGTAAAATTAACAAAAACAAACACTTCAGGAATTGTTTTTTGAGGTGTTTTTTTTTATGCCGTTCTGCGTGTGGTAAAAGTGATAAGGCAGAATTATTCTTCGGGTCAGTACATTTACAGCGATACTACACTTACTGTATATTTTTTTTTATGTTTTGGCGCTTTTACACAATAACACAATTTTATAGAAAAAATATTTTTTTTGCATTGCTTTATTCTGAGAGGTATAACTTTTTTATTTTTCGGCTGATAGAGCTGTATGGTGGCTTTTTTTTCCGGAACAAGATGACGTTTTCAGCGGTACCATTTTTATTTCCATTTTGCTTTCTGATCGCATTTTTTTCCACTTTTTGTTTGGCGATATGATGAAAAAGCATATTTTTTTGCTCCGTTTTTTATTTATTTTTATTACGGTGTGCACAGAAGGAGTTAATTAGTGTGACAGTTTTATAGATTGGGTAGTTTCGGACGCGGCGATACCAAATATGTGTACTTTTTTTGGTTTTGCATAAATATATGGATTTATTGGTTTAATATTTTATTTATTTATTTTTATTTATTTTGTGATTTTTTTTTAACAGTTTAAAAACATTTTTTTTACTTTTTTTTTTACATTTTTACTTAGTCCCTGTATGGGACATTAATTTTTATTTTTCTGCTCACTGATCTCATGTAATGTAATAGACATGTATTACATTACATGAGATCTTTTCTGACTGTTTCACAGTCAGTGTGTCCTGCCAGGCTTCAGCTGCAGGTTGACCCTGGCAGGACACCATATATGGCAGATCTGGAGGCGGTCATGTGACCTCCAGCTGCCATAGCAACGCCAGGTCCTGGAAGGTATCAGGGGTCGTCGGAGAGGTAAGTAAGACGACCACCTCTCCTCTGTCTATCTTCTATATGCCGCGATCACTATAGATCGCGGCATATAGAACATAGCAAAGGGTTAACATCATTGGGACCTGATCCAATCAGGTCCCGATGATGTCCCCTGTCAGAGCTAACGCTCTGCACCAGAATCGCAGCGCTTGCAGGACCCTGGGGGTCCTGAGCGCTGCGGGACCGCCCACCGTTTTTAAACGTCGGCGCTGCACAGAGCCCAGCAAGCGCCGACGTTTATCTACAGTGGGCGGTCGGGAAACGGTTAATGTGGTACCGCTGTAAACGTACAGACCTGAAGAATAACTCTGCCTTATCAATTTTACCACATGCATAAAAAAAAAACACAATTCCTGAATTGCCAGTTTTTGGTCATTTTCCTTCCCCAAAAATTAGAATAGAAAGCGATCAAAATATGTCATGTGACCAAAAATGGTACCAATAAAAACGTCAAATCGTTTCGCAAAAAACAAGCCCTTACATGACAGTCCCAGAGGAAGATTCCCTAAAACAAGGCAGATGGCAACACTGGACGCCGTCTGGCCTGTGATTCAGCGTTGTCCGTCTTTTTAGGTGTGCATAAATGCGCGATCGGCCGCAGTTTTGGGCACCTCTGAAAAGTAGGACAAAGCTGAACAGAGGTCAGATGGAGCCCAGAAGAGTAACTCTGCTGCCTCATTATAATGAATGGATCCCCTGGGGGGTGTCACCTGAATCACGTCACCCAGAGATTTAGATGGAAACCCCAAAATAAGTGCTCAGCATAGAGCACCGGATAAATATGATCCAAAATGTTATGTAAAATGTTCCCAATAAAAGCTTCAAATCTATCCACAAAAAAAACAGAACACTCCGATCCATCATCTGTCAATGTAAATATAGGGGGCTTCCACGTTACTGGTAGCACAAGGGCACTGGAAAAGTGAAATGGCTCCTCGCCCCCAAAAGAAATAAAGCAAATTCTGTGCTCCGAAGTTTTAATGCTACCCCCCTCCCCCACCCCACCCCCGCCCTCCAGAGCTCCAGTGTGTGCCTACATCAGATTTACCATCCACATGTTTGGCAGGGGTATAACTTACAAAATGGGGTCACTTGAGGGGGTATTCTGCTCTTTTTTAGCATTTAGGTTCTGTGCATATGGAGTCCGTAAACTATTCTAGGAAAACCTGCACTCCAGCAGTGAAATAGCGCTCCGTCCTTCCCGAGTGTCGCCGTGTGGCTAAGCAGTACTGTACAGTCACATATGAGGTATTGCTACATTCAGCAGAAATTGTGGGACACATTTTAGGGGCCAGTTTTATCCATTAACCCCATTGAAAAATGTAAAATCTGGGGCTAAAACAAAATTTTTGAGATAAAAACGTAATTATTTTTTCTTCACTGCCCAATGGTATAAAATTCTGTGACACACTCATGATGTCAATATGATCATTTCACCCCTAGATGAGTTCATTGAGAGGTGTAGTTTGTAAAATGGGGTCCTCAGGCTGCTATGGCACCTCAGGGGATCTCCCAGTGGATGATGGCACCCTCAAACAATAACAGTAAAATGTGCATAATATAGCGCTCCTTCCCTTCTGACCTTTGCACTATGCCTCAAAAGTAGTTACCAATTACATGTAGGGTATGTTCTGGCATACTCAGAACAAATTGCACAACAAAATGAGAGGTCTTGTGCAAATAAAAAATTTGGAGCTAAAAGAAAATTTTTGTGGAAAAAATAGATTTTTTATTTTCATGGCTCTACGTTATAAACTTTTGTGAAGCACCTGGGGGTTCAAAGTGCTCACCACACATCTAGATAAGTGATGTCACTTGTGGGGAGTTTGCACTGTTTAAGCACATTACAGGGTCTCCAAATGATACATGGCGTCAGCTAATTATTCCAGCAAATTTTGAATTCAAAAAGTCCAACTGCGCTCCTTCCCTTCCGAGGCCTGCCGTGTGCCCAAACAGTGGTTTTCCCCCACATATGGGGTATCGGCATGATCAGGAGAAATTGCACAGTACATTTTGGGGTCCATTTTTATCTGTTACCCTTGTGAAAATAAAAAAATTGGGTCTAAATTAAATTGTGAAAAAAAAGTTAAATGTTAATTTTTTTTCTTCTTCATTGCTTCAGTTCCTGTGAATCACCTGAAGGGTTAATAAACTTCTTGAATGTGGTTTTGAGCCCCTTGAGGGGTGCAGATTTTAGAATGGTGTCACTTTGGGGTATTTTCTGTCATAAAGGCCCCTCAAAGTCACTTCAAATGTGATGTGGTCCCTAAAAAAATGGTTTTGTAAATTTTGTTGGGAAAATGAGAAATTGCTGGTCAACTTTTAACCCTTATAACTTCCTAACAAGGAAAAATTTTGTTTCCAAAATTGTTCTGATGTAAAGTAGACATGTAAGAAATGTTATTTATTAACTATATTGTGTGACATATCTCTCTGATTTAACGGCATAACAATTCCAAGTTTGAAAATTGCAACATTTTCAAAATTTTCACCAAATTTCCATTTTTTTCACAAATAAACGCAAATGATATCGAAGAAATTTTACCACAATCATAAAGTACAATATGTAACGAAATATTAATCTCAGAAACAGTGGGATCCGTTGAAGAGTTCTAGAGTTACCTCATAAAGTGACAGTGGTCAGATTTAAAAAATAAGGCCTGGTCATGAACCTACAAAGTGACTCTGACCTCAAGAGATTAAAGAAGTAAAACTGATGTGAACAGAGATAACTTGTAAGGCTAGGTACACAGTGTTTGTGCCCACTGGCTGATGCATGCCCTCAAGAGATATATGTCTGACATTGGCCACAGTCAGGATGGGTGTCAAGGCATCTGTCCGCTATAGGGGCGCACTATAAGGAAAACCTATACTGTACAGTATACGTTTCTTTGCTGTGGCTTTTGTGTAGGAAGGCACAGCCCACTGAAATTTCTTTTTCCATTTTTTTTGCTAAGTTTTTAATTTAGTTTTTTTATGGTGTTCACTGAAGACATTAACTTCAATTTTACAAATCAGGTTATTTCGGATGAGATGATAACAAATGCGTTTACTTCTTTTATTCTTGTTTTTACATAAATTTACGCATGTATTGTTTTTTTTTATTCTTTTGATCTTTGTAATTTTTTTTTAAATATTTTTACAATTTTGTACCCCTCCCCTCCTTTTTTACCTAGTCCTTCTATGGGACTTTAAAGGGGTTGTCCACTACTGTTGAAAATAGGCCAATGTATTTTTATGATGAAAATAAGTTTCTTTGTAAATACCTTGAGTGATACTGCCTGTGAGCGGCGCTATCGCTGGCCGCTGACAGGCATCACGTGGCCCCCGGCTGCAGCGGGCTCTGACATCCGCTGATGTCACATCTAGTTCCGACTGTAGCCGGGTGTGACTCAGTACTGCGTTGCATGGTGGATGCTCGGCTGTGGGTGGGGTTACCCCGCACGTCACACCCAGCATCCACAGCGCGTTCTCCCTCTCACCATTCATTGGGAAAGCGCGCAGTAGATGCAGGGTGTGACGCGGGGGGTAACCCCGCCCACAATCCAGTAGCCACCGCGGGACCGTGTCACTGATGTCACGCCTCGCTTGACATGACATTAGCGGCGGGGTCACATTATGCCTGGGAGCGGCCAGCAGTGGTTAATAAAATGTTGTACAAATGTTCTCTCAGTCTTGTTTTAAACTTTCTGGTGGTGGAACCAACGTATTTGAGCTTACAAGCAGTGCACTCAATCACATAAACCACATGCTCTAAATTGCAGTTTACAAAACTTTTAATTGAAAATATTTTAGACTTGTTGTTATTAGAAAAAATAATTTTTTTAGAGGCAAATGGACATGTGCTGCATGAAAGCAAGACACATTTGTGAAAACCACTCACTGATAACCATGTGTTTTTTATAGAGGGACTGGGATTAAAAAGACTGGGGGACAGTTTATTTCCGATTGTGGGTGCTCTACGAGGCACCACTCTGATACTTTAAAAAAAAAAAAAAAGTCCATAGTACTGTCCTCTCTCAGGATATCAATATTTCTTTTTACTATGTCCGAAATAGCTGGATAATGGGTATTGTAGGTGAGGACTAATGTTGGAATCTGCGTATTCATTTTTTATATATTTTTATTTCAACCAGAATTATTTTTTTTGGAGATTAGATCCTCTCTATTTTTATTATCCACAATGCTCTTCGCATGATTAAGGCTATGTGCACACGAAGCGTTTTTGATGCCTTTTCACGTCGGTTTTCCCGCTGGGAAAACGCTTGTTAATAGGTCTGCCAGCTATAGCAATGGTAATCCTGATGTGCTGTGCACATGATGTGGAAATTTCCGCTCAGGATTACAATTGCAGAAAAAAACACAGCATTGAACCGCAGCAAGCCCGCAAGTATAATATCTATACCTGCGGATTTGCTGTTTCAATTAAAGCCAATGGACGCAAATTTGCGCAGGAAACGCGCTGCGGGTGGTACCCAGGTCCGGAGAGGAGGACTACTACTTCTCTCATCCGATCGCCGCTCCCACTAATAACATTGAGAGCGGTACGTCTGGGGAGAGCAGTAGTCGGCTGTGCCCAGCCCACAGTAAAAAAAAAAGACAAAAAAAGTAAAAATAATACAAAAAAAGTATACTCACCTGTCCGTCTCCCCCTGGTCCCTGGCGGCGGTCATTTTTCCAAGAAAAACTAAAACACTTGGTTCAGGAGGGAATAGCATTGGGTATTTTAACAAAAAAAGAATCTGAATTCATTATTGTAAATCATCCAACTATACTTATTATTCATGCATTACCCAAAACACACAAAAAAGAAAAACTACCACTGATGCATCCAATTGCTGCAGGCATAGGCTCCTTTAGCGAACGCCTTGGACAGTGGCTGGATTCAGCTCTCCAACTACTTGTCCTACGTATCCCAGGTTCCATTCAAGATTGCTGTGATGTTTTGAGCTGGAGTGGAACTATATACAAGCATCCCGCACCACGTTGCTATTTCTGCAGTTGATCATCACCTGTCCAAATTTAGTTCTTACTCTCCTGATCTACAGTCATTCATTAAATCTGTTCAATAAAATATTTTTTCTCCAAAACAGCGGAGTTTCCATGGGGGCTAAATTCTCCCCATCAGTAGCGAACATCGGAATGGCATGGTGGGAGGAGTGTTTTATTATTATAGCGCCATTAATTCCATGGCGCTTTACATGTGAAAAAGGGGTATACATAGCAAACAACAAGTACAATAGTTCGAACAAATACAAGTCGCCGACTGGTACAGGAGGAGAGAGGACCTTGCCTGCTAGGGCTCACAATCTAGAAGGATGGGGGGTTAGGATACAGTAGGTGAGGGAACAGCTGGTCGTGCAGCGAGGGTTACTGCAGGTTGTAGGCTTGTCGGAAGTGGTGGTCTGCAGGTTCTTTTTGAAGGTTTCCACGTTAGGGCGAGAGTCTGAAATGTTGGGGTAGAGAGTTCCAGAGTAGGGGGGATGCATGGAAGAAACCTTGTATGCGATTGTGGGAAGAGGAGAAAAGAGGGGAGTAGAGAAGGAGATCCTGTGAGGATCGGAGCTTGCAGGTAGGTACCAGGAGACTAGATCACAGATGTATGGAGGAGACAGTTTGTGGAAGGCTTTGTATGCCAAGGTTAGGGTTTTCTACTGGAGTCTCTGGGCAATGGGGAGCCAGTGAAGGGATTGACAGAGGGGAGAGGTCGGGGAATAGTGGGGGACAGGTGGATTAGTCGGGCAGCAGAGCTAAAGATAGATTGCAGGGGTGCGAGAGCAGTAGAAGGGAGGCCACAGAGCAGGAGGTTGCACTAGTCGAGGCGAGAGATGATGAGGGCATGCACTAGTGTTTTTGCAGATTCATGGTTGAGGAATGTACGGATCTTGGAAATATTTTTGAGTTGGAGCCAGCATGACGTGGAAAGGGCATGGATATGAGGTTTGAAGGAGAGATCAGTTAAGGATTACCCCGAGGCAGAGAGCTTGCAGGAGTGGGGAGAGTGGACAGCCATTGACTTTTATAGATTGGTTAGGTGGGGGGTTGAGTGAGATGGTGGAAAGATGATGAATTCAGTTTTATACATATTAAGTTTTAGGAATCTAGCAGAGAAGAAAGATGAAATAGCGGACAGACATTGCGGGATTCTGGTTAGTAAGGAGGTGATATCAGGTCCAGAGAGGTAGATCTGTGTGTCATCAGCATAGAGGTGATACTGAAAGTCGTGACACTCTATGAGCGGCCCCAGGCCAAAGGTGTAGATGGAGAAGAGCAAGGGTCCTAGAACTGAGCCTTAGGGGACACCAACAGATAGGGGGCGAGATGAGGAGGTGGTGTGTGAGTGGGAGACGCTGAATGTCCGGTCTGTTAGGTATGAGGAGATCCAAGTCTGTAGTAAGAGGGAATGGTCCAGTGTGTCAAAAGCAGAGGACAGGTCCAGGAGGAGGAGAACAGAGTAGTGTCGCTTGGATTTGGCAGTCAGTACGTCGTTGGTGACTTTAGTCATGGCAGTTTCAGTGGAGCGATGCAATTGAAAGCCAGATTGTAAGCGGTCAAAGAGGGAGTAGGAGGACAGGTGGGAGGAGAGTTCAAAATGGACGTGTTGTTCCAGTAGTTTTGAGGCATAAGGGAGAAGTGAGATGGGGCGATAGCTAGACAGAGTGGATTGGTCAAGGGAGGGCTTTTTGAGGATGTTTGAAGCATGAGGGGAAGACGACAGTTGTTAGTGACAGGTTGAAGAGGTGGGTTAGGGTTGGGATGAAGACTGCGGTGAGGTTTGGGATGAGGTGAGACGGAATTGGGTCAAGTTCACAGGTGGTAAGATGTGACTTGGAGAGTAAAGAGGAAAGTTGATCTTACGTAATGGCAAAGAAGCTTATTTTGGAGGCGGAGAGTCGAGTAGTTATGAGAAGAGGCTATGGGGACTAATGGCCAAAGCTTTGCCTTACGTTGTCAATCTTCTGCTTGAAGAATGATCAAAGTCTTCAGCTAAAATAAGCGAGGAGGAGGAGCTGGAGGATGGAAGAGAGAATTGAAAGTACTGAATAGCTGTTTAGGGTTGTGAGACAGGGAGGATATGAGCAATGAGAAGTAGGCTTGTTTTGCTGCAGTTAGTGTGGACTTGAAAGTAGTGAGGGACTGTTTGAATGTGATGAAGTGCTCGTTGGAGTGAGACCTTTTCCATCTTCGTTCAGCAACTCTGGAAACCCGTCTCAGTTCTTTAGTCAGGCTGGTGTGCCAGGGTAGCCTGTTGATGGTGCAAGCTTTGGTATGTGTGAGGGGGGCGACCAAATTGAGAGCTGCAGCTGTTGTGGTGTTATATAAAGCAGCAGCAGCATCTGCATCGTGTAAGTAATTTATGTAAGAGGGAGAAGGGATTCAGAGAATGAGTGTTGGTCAAGGAGTTTGAGATTTCTGCGAGCGTGTGCAAGTTTCTGGATGGGGGATTGCAGACCTGGAGAGGAGAGGGGAAAGAATATGAGTAAGTTGTGGTCAGAAAGAGGGAGAGGTGAGTTAGAGAAGTTAGATAGGGAACAGAGGCTGGTGAAGATGAGGTCCAATGTGTGTCCATCTTTGTGAGTGGCTGCGGAACACTATTGAGCGAGGCAGAAGGAGGAAGTGAGGGATAGAAGCTTAGAGTCAGATGATTGGGAAGTGTCAATGGGGATGTTGAAGTTACCCATGATGATAGTGGGGATATCAGCAGAAAGGAAATGGAGTAGCCAGGTGGTGAAGTGGTCTAAGAAGGTGGTAGCTGGCCCTGGGGGGTGGTAAATGACAGCCAGTTGGAGGTTGAAGGGTGAGTAGTTGTGCACACAGTGCACTTCAAAAGAGGGGAGGGTAATGCAGGATGGCAATGGGATATGTGAGAAGGAGCAGTTATCTGACAGAAGAAAGCCAACTCCTCCACCATACTTGCTGCTGGGGCGGGGTGTGTGGGAGAGGTGGAAACCGCCATAAGAAAGTGCAAATGAAGAGGTTGTGTCAGAAGGGGGTGAGCCAGATTTCAGTGATGCCGAGGAAGGAAAGTTTGTTAGTAATGAAAAGATCATGGATGTAGGAAAGTTTGTTGCAGACAGAGTGTGCGTTCCATAGAGCTTCTGTTAGTGGGGCTGGGCGGATGGGTATAAGGTTAGAAAGGTTGCGGAAATGTGTGATCGATCAAGGATGAGAGGTAGATGTGACTGTGGGGATGTGGTGGGTGGGGGGGGGGGGCAGGATTTGGGGAGATATCACCAGCAGTGAGGAGGAGTAGAGAAAGTGTTAGTAGGTGAGAGCAGGAGAGAGCATAAGGTGGTTGTCTGGGCTTAGAGACACAGGATTGTATGTTGAGGATCAGTTCTGAGGAGGAGGTGAGATGGATGGGGAGAATGGAGAGACAGATGACCAATTCCTTACTAGGAGTAGGGATTATAGGGGTTAGTAGAAAGTGAAGGACTACAGAGGAGAGAGTGACAACAAACAGGAACATTGTTTACTGTGACTAAGGATCCAGTTACCTTCAGTTACCTTCAGGTTTTATAAATAGTGTCCACAATCCTTTTTGTTCTTCTATTATCATCTATACCAGATTTATTGATGATTAATCATCTGGGGTGGTGAAACTAATGATATTACAGAGTTTTAACTTATTTAAACAACAATGAGTTTAATTTGTGGTTCACCCATACCATAGACATACCATAGACAGAACTAAAATAACATTCCTGGATTTGGAATTAATAGGAGAACACAAGGCTCCCATCCACACAAAAACCTTCAGAAAACCCTCTGCAGGAAATACTATTGTTACGGGTCCGGGTGGAGGAACCTCTGTGCCGAGGTGCAAAGAGGGACCCAGAGGGGTGTGACTAAGTATCAACCCAAACCGACCCTGGTCGGACGGCGACCTTGCGACTCCGTGACCAGGGAGGATCCGGGCAGAGGGACCAGGTGCTACTCTGGGGACGACCTTGTAAGACAGCAGGTGGCTCCCACGGGACAGATGGCTGGGACTGACCAGTAAGATGGATGGACACGGCAAGCAGGCAGAAGTCTCTGGTAGCTGACAGGTGATCACGGTTCGTGACAGCAGAGCAAGTAGTAGTCTCTAGGTTTACCAGGCAGGTGGTCACAGCAAGTGACGGCAGAGTCTCCAGGCAGGCTGGCAGGAAACAGGCGGGTGCCCCCAGGTGAGCGGGCAGACAGACAAAGCAGGTAACAGGCAGGTAACAGGTGGGCGCTCCCAGGTGAGCGGGCTGACGGACACAGCAGGTAACAGACGGATGCTCCCAGGTGAGCGGACTGACAGACAGGGCAGGTAACAGGCGGATGCTCCCAGGTGAGCGGGCTGACCGACAGGGCAGGTAACAGGCAGGTAACAGGTGAGCGCTCCAGGTGAGCAGGCTGGCAGGCTTGGCAGGTAACGGGCAGATAACAGGCTGGCAGGCAGGGCGAGGAGTCAGGCTAGCAACGGGACCTGAGGGCTAAAGCAGAGATCAGAAACTGTGCAACAACTTTGCTTGGGCAACTCCATTTTGGAGGAGGTGCCTTATATATGGGAGGTCCTCCGGCAATTGGCCGGGGACTCCTTAGGACAGCGCGCGCAGTCCCTTTAAGAGAGGGGGAGCGCTCGCGCCCTAATCACAGTGCCATGGAAGGAGCGCGCGCCGGCAGCAGCGGGGAGAGAAGCGCTGGAGGACGCCGAGCCAGGAGCGGGAAGGTGTGAGTGACGGAGTCTCTGCCTAGCAAGGGGCAGAGACGCTGATGCTACAGTACCCCCCCTTTAGGCCCCCTCTTTTTTTGGCCTGAAAGAAATTTTTCAAGGAGAAGCGGGGCGTTCTTGTTCTCCCTGGGTTCCCAAGTTCTCTCCTCAGGACCAAACCCCTTCCAATCTACCAGAAAAAGGTCTTTCCTCTTACCCTCTTGGTGGCCAGAATACGCTCTACCTCAAAGACGTCCTCAGCGGAAACCAGAGCAGGGGGAGTACCTGGATTGTTGGAAAAAGAGTTAAAGACAATGGGTTTGAGGAGAGATACGTGGAAGGAGTTGGGAATCCGTAAGGTGGCCGGGAGTTTTAATTTGTAGGCCACTGGATTAATTTGCTTGAGGATTTCGAAAGGGCCGATGAAGCGAGGACCTAACTTGTAGGAGGGTATCTTGAGCCGCACATGTTTGGAGGAGAGCCAAACCTTCTCTCCCAGACGGAATTGAGGCGGATCCAGACGTCTCTTATCAGCATATCTCTTCATCCGCCCAGAGGACTGAAAAAGTGCAGACCTAGTACTCTCCCAAATGGTGGAAAACTCGCTGACAAGAGACTTTGCGGCAGGGTTGTCCACAGAGGCGGAGACGGGAAACGGAATCCGGGGAAGTTGGCCATAGACTATAAAGAACAGGGATTTGGAAGAGGATTCACTCTCGTGATTATTATAAGAGAATTCGGTCCAAGGAAGGAGGTCTACCCAATCAGAATGGTGGACATTAACAAAGTGCCAGAGGTAGCTGGTAAGGATCTGATTGATCCGCTCCACTTGACCATTGGACTGAGGATGGTAAGCGGAGGAGAAATCCAAGGTGACAACCAGGAGTTTACATGTCGCTCTCCAGAAGCGTGAGGTGAACTGAACCCCTCGATCCGACACGATGTGGAGACCATGGAGACGGAAGATATGGCGGATAAAGTCTTTAGCCAGCTCAGGTGCAGACGGGAGACCAGGCAGGGGAATGAAGTGGGCCATTTTGGAGAAGCGGTCCGCGACCACCCAAATGACAGTACACCCGGCAGAAACAGGGAGGTCGGTAATGAAGTCCATAGCGATGTGTTGCCACGGGGCAACAGGTACGGGAAGCGGCAGGAGATGACCGGCTGGTAAGTGTCTGGGAACTTTGTTGCGGGCACAAGATGAACAGGCTGAGACGAAGTCTACCACATCCTTACGCAGGGTAGGCCACCAGTAATGCCGGGAAATGAGCAGGAAGGTCTTCTTTTGGCCAGCATGGCCAGCTAGTTTAGAAGAATGACCCCAGCGAAGAACCTTCTCACGGTCTGGTACCGCTACGAACGTCTTACCGGGTGGAAGACGAGTCAAATCCAAGGGGGCCACATTCATCACCTTGGAGGGGTCGATGATGTGCATAGGCTCCTCCTCTTGATCGGAGGACAGGAAGGATCGGGACAAGCCATCAGTTTTGACATTCTTGTCCGCCGGGCGGAAATGAAGGATGAAGTCGAAGCGGGCGAAGAACAAAGACCACTAGGCCTGACGCGGATTAAGTCTCTGGGCATTTTGGAGATATGCCAGATTTTTGTGATCTGTGTAGATGATCACCGGGTATAGAGCCCCTTCAAGCAGATAGCGCCACTCCTCCAGCGCCAATTTGACGGCTAGCAATTCTCGGTCTCCTATGGAGTAGTTGCGCTCAGATGAGGAGAAGATTTTGGAGAAGAAGCTGCAGGTTACCATTCTCCCGGAAGAAGATTTTTGTGTGAGCACCGCCCCGGCTCCGGAGGAGGAAGCATCAACCTCCAGGTAGAATTGTTTATTACAATCCGGACGGTGCAGTACAGGGGCAGAGGAGAAGGCTTGCTTTAAGGAAAGGAAGGCCTCCTCAGCTTCGGGTGACCATTGCTTGGGATTTGCTCCCTTACGGGTGAGCGCAGATATGGGAGCCGTCCGAGACGAGAAGTGTGGAATGAAGAGACGATAGTAATTGGCGAAGCCCAGGAATCGCCTTCAACCCCTTAGGACGGGGCCACTTTATGACAGCAGAGAGTTTCTCGGGATCCATTCGCAAGCCTGTCTGGGAGATAACATAGCCTAGGAATGGAAGAGAGGTCTGTTCTAAGAGGCACTTCTCGTATTTAGCATAGAGGTGGTTCTGCCTGAGCCTAAGCAGGACCTGACGAACATCTCTCCGGTGTGTGGGAAGATCCGGAGAGAGAAGACCAAGATGTCGTCCAGGTATACCACCACGCAGGAATAAAGAAGATCACGGAAGATGTCGTTGACCAGTTCTTGGAAGACGACGGGAGCATTGCAGAGACCTAAGGGCATCACACGGTATTCATAGTGACCGTCCCGAGTATTGAATGCCGTCTTCCACTCGTCTCCTTGCCAGATACGGACCAGGTTATATGCTCCACGTAGATCCAGCTTGGAAAAGATCCTGGCGCCTTTAAGGCGATCAAACAACTCGGAGATGAGTGGCAGGGGGTATTTATTCTTTACCGTGATCTGATTGGGTCCTCTATAGTTAATACAGGGGCGTAGCGAGCCATCCTTTTTTTTGACAAAGAAGAATCTGGCGCCGGCCGAGGAGGTAGACTTCCGGATGAATCCCCTAGACAGATTCTCTTCAATGTACTCAGACATGGCCGGGGTTTCGGCCGCGGACAACGGGTAAATACGGCCAAGGGGTGGAGTGGCGCCAGGTACCAGGTCGAGTGGGGAATCATATGGCCTATGAGGTGGCAAAGTTTCTGCTTCTTTTTTACCGAAGACGTCAGCATAGGACCAATAAGGAGCCGGAAGACCGGGTAAATTAGCTGGGGTAGGTGGTGGACGAATCGGATGAACCGGAACCAGGAAGGTCTTGTGGCAGTCCGGCCCCCACCGGAGTACTTCATCGGATTGCCAGTTCAACACGGGTTCATGTGTCTGGAGCCAAGGTAGGCCTAGCAATAGGGAGTGAGAGAGTCCAGGTAGCACATGGAAGGAAATTTTCTGAGAGCAGCATTCCCACCTGCAGGGTTATGGGTTCCGTGACGAGCAGGATGGTCACCGGAAGAAGTCTTCCATCCACGGAGGCGACTGACAATGGTTCAGCCAGAGACTTGGTGGGGATATGATATTTCTCAACCAGGGACTGGGAAATGAGGTTTCCAGCAGCTCCAGAATCCAGGTGAGCGAGTTCAAAGTGACGGCTCTCTCCCCAGGAGATAGAGACAGACATAGTCAGGGATGGAGAGGGTTTACTTTTGTATAGGGCGACCTCTCCGAGCGGTCCTAGACACTGGAGTTTCCCGGCCTCTCTGGGCAGGAACGGATCAGGTGCTCCTTACTGCCGCAATAGAAACAGCTCCCCTCGGCTCGGCGTGACTCCTGGCGAGATTTGACCATCTTGGTCTGGTCGATCTGCATGGGCTCAGGTGAGTGCGCCCGAGGAGTAACAGATGAGGAGACAGGTCTCTGGAAAGTAGGAGCAAGGCAGGGAAATCTTCTCTCACAGGTGGTCTCTTTGGTGTGCTCTTGAAACCGGATGTCCGGGTAGCCAGCGACACCAGGTCATCCATCGTAGTAGGAATGTCCCGACCGGCGAGCTCGTCTTTAATCCGGCCAGAAAGGCCTTCCCAGAAGATGGACACTAGGGCCTCGTTATCCCAGGCAAGCTCAGAAGCGAGGGTGTGGAACCGTATGGCATATTGGCCCACGGTGAGACTCCCTTGGCGGAGACATAGCAGAGAGGAGGCTGATGAGGTCTTACGTCCTGGTTCATCGAAGACTTTCCGGAATGCCATGAGGAAAGACGACAGGTCGGACACCAGGGGGTCTCCTCTCTCCCACAGGGGATTTAGCCATTTAGACATCACGTGACCCCCGGCTGCAGCCTGCTCTGACATCCGCTGATGTCACATCAAAAAAAAAAAAAACTAAGCAAAAAACAATGCTTTATCATCATACCGCCAAACAAAAAAATGGAATAACACGCGATCAAAAAGACGAATGTAAATAAAAATGGTACCGCTGAAATGGTCATCTTGTCCCACAAAAAACAAGCCGCCATTCAGCTCCATCTCAAAATAAAGCGATACAAAAAAATTATTTTTTCTAGAAAAGTTTTTATTGTGTAAAAGCGCCAAAATATAAAAAACAACATAAATACGGAACCGCTGTAAAGGTACTGACCTGAAGAATAAAGCTGTCTTATCAAATTTACCAAACGTGGAACGGCAAAAAAAAAAAATTCCTGAATTGCTGGTTTTTGTTTATTCTGCCTCCCAAAAATCGGAATAGAAAGCGATAAAAAAAAGTCACATGCCCGAAAATGGTAGCAATAAAAACTTCAACTTGTCCTGCAAAAAACAAGCCATCACATGACTCTGTTGGCCAAAATATGGAAAAATTATAGCTCTCAAAATATGGAGATGCAAAAACTAGTCTTTGCAAAAAAGCATCTTTTAGTGTGTGACAGCTATCAATCATAAAAACCCAATATGAATCTTGAACTGCTGTAATCGAACCGACCTGAAGAATAAAGTCGTCTAATCACTTATACCACACGAGGAATGGTGTAAAAAAATAAACTCTAGGGTTAGGGTTGTGCTAGGGTTAGGGTTGGGCTAGGGTTAGGTTTGTGGTTAGGGTTGGGGTAGGGTTAGGGTTGGGGCTAGGGTTAGGGTTAGGGTTGGGCTACGGTTAGGGTTGGGCTAGGGTTAGGGTTGGGGTTAGATTTGGGATTTTATCAAAAGTAAAGAAAAAAAAAATGATGACAATATGGCGACCCGTGTTGAGCGCAAGTGCTCGCTACTTGAGTTTGCATCGGGTGCTCGGGTATGCACTGAGTATCGCAGGTGTTCGAGTGACATGCTCGAGTCTCTGCACCATATGCTTCGCAGCCAAAAAAAACATTGCTGGGATCGCCTGCCATGCAGGAGCGATCCCCGCATGTTTTTTTTTGGGTGTCTAACAACCGTGAAACATGCAGGGCAGGGACTCAAGCATGTTACTCGAGCACCCGTGATATATGGTGCATACCCGAGTACACAATGCAAACTCAAGTAGCGAGCACTTGCGCTCAAGACTAATGACAATTTATTCAATATGATGACCTAATGTTATCAAATTCTGTCATACCTCTGGGTTCAAAATATACACTATACCCCTTGATAAAATCCTTGAGGGGTCTAGTTTCCAAAATGGAGTCAATTGTGGGGGGTTTCCACTATTTAGGCACATCAGGGGCTCCCGAAATGCGACATGGCATCCGCTCTTGATTCCAGACAATTTTGCGTTCAAAAAGTCACACAGTGCTCCTTCCCTTCTGAACCCCGACATGCGCCCAAACAGTGTATTTTGCCCACATATGGGGTATTGGCGTACTCAGGAGAAATTGCAAAACAGTTTTTAGGTTCCAATTTCTCCTCTTACCCTTGTGAAAGTAAAAAATTTGGGGCTAAAAGATCATTTTTGTGGAAAAAGTTAGATTTTTTTATTTTCACGGCTTCATGTTTTAAACTTCTGTGAAGCACCTGGGGTTAAAGGTTCTCACCACACATCAAGATAAGTTCCCTCAGGGGTCTAGTTTCCAAAATGGTGTCACTTGTGGGGGTTTTACACTGTTTAGACACATCAGGGGCTCTCCAAATGCAACATGGCGTCCGCTAATTATTCAAGCAAATTTTACATTCAAAAAGTCAAATGGCGCTCCTTCCCTTCCGAACCCTGCTGTACGCCCAAGCAGTGGTTTTCCCCACAAATGGGGTATTGACTTACTCAGGAGAGATTGCACAACAAGTTGCATGGTGCAATTTCTCCTGCTACCCTTATGAAAATGCAAAACTGGGGGCTGAAAAACATTTTTGTGGGAAAAATGTGAAAATTTTATTTTCACGGCTACATGTTATAAGCTTCTGTGGGGGGTTCAAGGTGCTCACCACACATCTAGATAAGTTCCCTGAGGGGTCTAGTTTCAAAAATGGTATCACTTATGGGGGGTTTCCACTGGTTAGGAACATCAGAGGCTCTCTAAACGCAACATGGCATCCGCTAATTATTCAAGCAAATTTTACATTCAAAAAGTCAAATGGCGCCTTTTCCCTTCTGAGCCCTGCTGTGCGCCCAAACAGTGTTTTTTAATCACGTATGAGGTATCTGCGTGCTCAGGGGTAATTGCACAACAAATTTTGGGGTCCATTTTTTCCTGTTACCCCTGCAAAAATAAAAAAAATGGGGTCTAAAGTAAAATTTTTGTGAAAAAAGTTAAATGTTCACTTTTTTCGTCCCCATTCCAAAAATTCCTGTGAAGCATCTGAAGGGTTAACAAATTTCTTGATTGTGGTTTTCAGCACCTTGAGGGGTGCAGTTTTTAGAATGGTGTCAATTTGGGGTATTTTCTGTAATAAAGGCTCCTCAAAGTCACTTCAAATGTGATGTGGTCCCTAAAAAAATGGTTTTGTAAATTGTGTTTGAAAAATGAGAAATCGCTGATCAACTTTTAACCCTTATAGCGCACTAATGAAAAAAATGTTGGATTCCAAAATTGTGCTGATGTAAAGTAGACATGTGGGAAATGTTATTTATTAACTATTTTGTGTAACATATCTCTCTGATTTAACGAAATAAAAATTTAAATTTTGAAAATTGTGAAATTTTCAACATTTTCACCAAATTTCCAATTTTTTCACGAATAAATGCAAGTGATATCGAATAAATTTTACCACTGTCATGAAGTACAATATGTCACGAAAAAACAATCTCTGAATCAGGGGGATCCGTTGAAGCGTTTCAGAGTAATTACCTCATAAAGTGACAGTGGTCAGAATTGTAAAAATTGGTTGGTCATTAACGTGCAAACCACCCTGGGGGGGGGGGGAGTAAGGCTATGTGCCCACGATGCAGAAATGCTCCGAATTTTTCCTGAGCGTTTCTGCATCTCCCTGGCAGAAAAAAACGCATGCGGATTGTACATGCGTTTTTCTTGCCAGGTACATGCGGATGTGAAGCGTTCTTCACATGCATTTCTGCATGCGGGTTGACAAGCGCTTTCCAAGCGATTTTAGCATCACTTAGAAAGTGCTTGTCAACTTTATATAGTGTGACCGAAAGAATGTTTAAAAATAAATCTATACTTTACCCTCTGATGGCCCCCGGTGTCCTGCTTCGCTCGGTCCCGGCTGCCGGCAGTGAAGACTTTAGGACCTTCCGACGTCAGCGTCACGTGACCCGTCACATGACTCTGACGTCAGCGAAGGTCCTTCATTCAACCGCGAAGTGCCCGGGAAGCCAGCAGGACGCAGCGCGGGCCGTCAGAAGGTGAGAATATATATATTTTTTATTTTATTCTTTTTTTTTTAATGGTACCTGGGTCTGGATGAGAGTCCTCTCATCCACACCCGGGTACCATCCGCACATTAGACCGCATTAAAAGCGCATCAACATATACAGTGATGTGGATTCCATGCGGTCTAATGCAAGTCAATGGCGGCAAAAGAGCAGCGTTTCCGTAAAATTAATTGACATGCTGCGGATTTTTGACCGCAGCGTTTACGCTGCGGAAAAATCCGCATCATGGGCACAGCACATGCGGATTTCCATTGGGGAACATTGCTGCCCTTCTACCATGCGTTTTTCATGCGTTTCCGCGGCGTTTACGCAACTGCAAAAACGCCGCGGAAACGCATGAAAAACGCATCGTGTGAACTTAGCCTTAAAGTTATTACCACATAAAATGACATGTCATGCTTAAAAATGTGGCTGTCAGGTTAATGCTGATTACAAGACAGGGTTAAGAAACATGGAATGATAATGTGCAGTACATACCAATTGGTGAAGGGTCCTCTTCCTCTTCCTCTGTAAAGTAATGAAACACTTATTAGTCAGGGTGATAAAATATATATATATATATATATATATATATATATATATATATACAGGTGCATCTCACTAAATTAGAATATCATCAAAAAGTTAACAGGTGCATCTCACTAAATTAGAATATCATCAAAAAGTTAATTTATTTCAGTTCTCCAATACAAAAAGTGAAACTCATATATTATATAGAGTCATTACAAACAGAGTGATCTATTTCAAGTGTTTATTTCTGTTAATGTTGATTATGCATTACAGCCAAGGAAAATACAAAAGTCATTATCTCAGTAAATTAAAATAATTAACAAAAAACACCAGCAAAGGCTTCCTAAGCGTTTAAAAAGGTCCCTTAGTCTGTTTCAGTAGGCTCCACAATCATGGGGAAGACTGCTGACTTGACAGATGTCCAGAAGGCAGTCATTAACACAATTCACAAGGTCCCAGAGTTTCAATTTTCATTTGGAAATCAAGGTCCCAGAGTCTGAAGGAAGAGTGGAGAGGCCACAATCCAATGCTGTTTGAGGTCTAGTGTGAAGTTTCCACAATCAGTGATGGTTTGGGGAGCCATGTCATCTGCTGGTTTAGGTCCACTGTGTTTTATCAAGACCAAAGTCAGCACAGCCATCTACCAGGTAATTTTATAGCACTTCATGCTTCCCTCTGCCGACAAGCTTTTTGGAGATGGAAATTTCATTCTCCAGCAGGACTTGGCACCTGTCCACACTGCCAAAAGTACCAATACCTGGTTTAAAAACAACAGTATCACTGTGCTTGATTGGCCAGCAAACTCACCTGACCTTAACCTCATAGAGAATCTATGAGATATTGTCAGGAGGAAGATGAGAGACTCCAGACCCAGCAATACAGACGAGCTAAAGGCTGCTATTAAAGCAATCTGGGCTTCCATAACACCTCAGCAGTGCCACAGGCTGATCGCCTCCATGCCACATTGCCGCACTGAGCAGTAATTGATGCAAAAAGAGCCCCGACCAAGTATTGAGTGCATTTACTGAACATACATTTCAGTAGGCCAACATTTTGGATTTTACAAACATTTTTCAAGCTGTTGTTATAAAGTATTCTAATTTACTGAGATAATGACTTCTGTGTTTTCATTGGCTGTAAGCCATAATCAACAACATTAACAGAAATAAACACTTGAAATAGATCACGCTGTTTGTAATGACTCTATATAATATGAGTTTCACTTTTTGTATTGAAAAACTGAAATAAATTAACTTTTTGATGATATTCTAATTTAGTGAGATGCACCTGTATATGTATATGATATATACATACTGTATATACATATATATTCCATGCTCACCATAAATGAGTAGACACCATTTGAAAAGTCATTGGACACAACAATTTCAAACATTTTGACAAGACTAAGTTACACAGAACATTTTTGTAACCCAAAACAAGCAAGTAAGATTAATATTATAAAAAATCTTCAGTTGCACTCAAATTAGTTGATGCAAACATGAATACACCCCACATAAAAAAACACTACATCTAGTATTTTGCCTGACTTTCATGGTTTCTAAAGACAGAAAGTCATCTAGGAGTGGAATAAACAACTTGGCGACATAAACCGACCTTTATAGAGCCTGGATGCTGGATGCAGCGTGATGCTCAACTTATCTCTTCAGAATTCCCCATAGGTGTTTCATTTGGGTTTAGATTAGAAGACATACTTGCACACAAGGGGAGAAAAAGAGGAATGAGGGGGGCCATGCATACCAGGATGAGGGATGAAGGGATGAAGGGTGTCATGCATACCAGGATGAAGGGTGCCATGCATACCAAGATTAGGGAGAGCATACATACCGGGATGAGGGGGGCCATGCATACCAGGATGAGGGGGGCCATGCATACCAGGATGAGGGGGGTCATGCATACCAGGATGAGGGATGAGGGGTGACATGCATACCAGGATGAAGGATAAGATTCATACCAGGATGAGGGGTGCCATACATGCCAGGATGAGGGATGAAGGGTGCCATACATAACAGGATGAGGGATGAAGGATGACATACAAACCAGGAAGAGGGATGAGGGGGGCCATGCATACCAGGATGAGGGATGAAGGGTGCCATGCATACCAAGAAAGGGGATGAGGGGTGCCATGCATACCAGGAAGAGGGATGAGGGGGGCCATCCCTTTTCAATTCAGTTCACGCTGAACTTTCCTCTCACCTCTCATCTCTCTCTTCGACAACTGACAATCTGGCTTCCGCCCCCACCATTCCACCAAATCTGCACTTACCAAAATTATTAACCAAAATTACTAATGACTTACTTACAGCCAGAGCAAATAGACAATTCCCTGTACTCCTTCTTCTTGACCTGTCCTCTGCCTTCGACACAGTTGATCACTGCCTCCTACTACAGATCCTCTCTTTCTTTGGGTCAAAGACCTTGCCCTATCTTGGATATCCTCATACCTTTCTAACCGCACTTAGCGTCACCCTCTCCCACACTACCTCCTCATTCCGCCCCCTCTCAGTTTTAGTCCCTCAAGGCTCTGTCCTAGGACCCCTACTCTTTTCAATCTATACCCTTAGGCTGGGACAGCTCATAAAATCCCATGGCTTCCAGTACCATCTGTACGCTGATGACACCCATATCTACATCTCTGGCCCAGATGTCACCTCTCTGCGGTCCTTAATCCCAGAATGTCTATCAGTCACATCCTCCTTGTCCACGATGTCAATTTCCCAAGCTCAATGTGGACAAAGGTGAATTCATCATCTTTCCCTCATCACACATATCTTCCCCACCTGATCTATCTATCACAATAAATGACATCACACTTTCCCCTGTACCGGCAATCTGCTGCTTCGGAGTAACCCTTGACTCTGCCCTGTCCTTCAAGCCCCACATCCAAGCTCTCGCCACCTTCTGTCGCCTACAGCTCAAAAATATTTCCAGAATCCGTCCTTTCATCAACCCTCAATCTACTAAACTGCTTGTGTATGCCCTCATCATCTCCTGCCTCAACTACTGCAACACTCTCCTCTGTGGCCTACCTGCTAAGACTCTCGCACCCCTCCAGTCCATCCTTAACTCTGCTGCGCGACTAGTTCACCTCTCGCCTCACTACTCCTCTGCTTACCCACCTTTGCAAATACCTTCACTGGCTCCCATTTGCCCTGCATATCCAGTTCAAAGTACTAACACTGACCTACAAAGCCATCCATATCCTTTCTCCTTCGTACATCTCTGAACTAATCTTCTAATATATTGCCTTACGTAATCTCCGGTCCTCCCAAGACCTCTTTCTATTCTCCACACTTCTTCGTTCCTCACCCAACCGCCTCCAAGATTTCTCCCGAATATCTCCCATGCTATGGAATTCTGTGCCTCAACACATCAGATTAGCCTCCACATTTGGATCCTTGAGACTGAACCTGAAAACCTACCTCTTCAAACAAGCTTACAGTCCGCCATGACCTTGCTTGCTGCCACCTCAACACTGGAGCTACCGCAACCCCCCAAAACTACTGTCGCCTTCCCCATTCCTGTAGAATGTAAGCCCGCAAGGGCAGGGTCCTCTTCCCTCTGTACCAGTATATCATTGTTTGTTACTGTAAGTGATGTTTGTATTTGGTATGTAACCCCTTCTTATGTACAGTACCATGGAATCAATGGTGCTATATAAATAAATAATAATTGGCCACAGTCAGGATGGGTGTCAAGGCATCTGTCCGCTATAGGGGCGCACTGTAAGGAAAACCTATACTGTACAGTATACGTTTCTTTGCTGTGGCCTTCTGTGTAAAAGGGAACAGCTCACTGAATTTTACTTTTCCATATTTTTGCAAAGTTTTTAATTTATTTTTTTATGTTGTTCACTGAAGGCATTAACTTCAATTTTATAAATCAGTTTATTTCGAATGAGACGATAACAAATATGTGTACTTCTTTTATTTTTGTTTATATATAAATATACCTATTTATTTGTATTTTTTTTTATTTTTATCATTCTAATTTTTTTTTAATATTTTAACAATTTACTTTTTTTTCCACTTTTTTACTTAGTCCTTCTATGGGACTTTAACTTTTATTACTCTGATTACTGGTACAATGCATTTAAATGCACCAACACTGCAATGCATTATACCTGTCAGTATTAAGCTATGTTCACACATTGCGTTTTTGATTAGTGTTTTTTATGGAAATTAACCTTCACCCACTGGCCATTTTCTGCTTTTGCACTTCCGTTGTTTTGTTCCCCTTCTTCCAGAGCCATAATTTTTTTTATTTTTCTGTCAATATGGATGTGTAAGGGCTTGTTTTTTGCCGGGCGAGTTGTACTTTTGAACAACACCATTGATTTTACCATATACAGTGTTGGGCAACCCCGAACAGTAAAGTTCGGTGTCCGTACCAAACATCTACTGTTCGGTCCCGGACTCCGAACACAGACTTCCTATGGAAGTCTGTGTTACTGTTCGGGTTCAGGCATGACAGCGCAGGAAACACAGGCTCTAATAGGCGGTAATTGCATACCTGTAATAAAAATAAAATAATAAACCAACCTCATCCTTACCTTGCTGACGCAGTCCAAATAACAAAGGTCCCACAAAGATTGCATGAACACAGCATCCACATAGTATGTGACTGCCCTGATCATTTGCCGGCAATACACTGACTCAGTGTATTCCCGGCAAATGAGGTCAGTGCACGCGCAATGAGTATTCTCCCACGCTTGCAATGAGGTGAACTCAGTTCAATTAATTGTATGCGTGTGAAAATACTCACTGTGCATGCGGTGACCTGTTTTGCAGGGAATACACTGAGTGATTGTATTGCCGGCAAATGATAAGGGCAGTCACATACTATGTGGCTGCTCTGTTTATACAATCTTTGTGGGACCTTCGTTATTTGGACTGGGTTGGCAAGGTAAAGATGAGGTTGGTTTATTATTTTATTTTTATTAAAGGGGACCGTCCAACATACTTTAAATGGGACAGTTTCCATCCAAAACACATAAAAAAATTATAAATCTAATGTCTACAGCCAAGCCATCAGATGCAATCGGGTATGTTCCAACCCTATGGATAGAGACAAACACCTTGGTGGCCTCAAAGACTTTTTTGAATCAGGGCTACCATCCAAAAAAATTGAGAACCAGATTACAAGAGCCACCAGAATATCAAGGAATCACCTCCTACATTACAAAACTAAACAAAAAAGCAACCAGGTTCCTCTAGTAGTCACCTACAATCCCAATCTGGAGGCACTAAGGAGATATGCATGGAAACTACAACCCTTATTACAAAAAGATGCCCGATTACAATCCATATTTCCAGACCCCCCACTTTTGTGTTTCAGGCAGCCCCCAAATCAAAGAAGCATCATTGTCAGAAGCTCCCTGTATCTCCACCAGCTACAGGTACCTTTCCCTGCAACCATAAAAAATGTAAAATCTGTCCGTTTATAATGACCATAGACAAGATAAAATCCCCAATTCACATCAGAACTGCAATATCCCAGGTACTTTCAGCTGTATCACATCTAATGTAGTGTACTTAATTATATGTACCAACTGGGGTCTGTATGTAGGCGAGACAGGGCAAAAACTTAGCACAAGGATAAATCATCGCCACACAATAAAAGAAAAAAGAATAGATCTGCCTGTGTCCAAGCATTTTTGTCTCCCTGATCACAGCATCAAGGACATGAAATTACTGGTATTAAAAGGTAATTTCAAATCTCAGAGAGACAGAAGAGTCTGGGAATATAAACTAATGGTGACCTTTGACACCTTCAGAGCAGGAATGAATGTGTTGTATGGATTTATGTCATTCTACATCAACTAAGGAATGTGCCCATTAGACTTGTGGGGTCATCACAACACTAGACCCAGTCACAGGACAATAAAACCTTCACACTCCTCATCTATGAACTGCTAAAATATTTACACGCAGAACTGTTAGTAATAGCTCTGCTTTTCATCACCTTTCTCATCTACTGCATTATTTCTGTGTCCTATTGTGTATAAATATTTGACTTCATATTTTGGGGTATACTAGCCTGATGAAGAGAACTGAGTAGTCTCAAAAGCTTGCAACTTGTTACCATCTTTTCAGTTAGCCAATAACCCCTTTACCCCCGAGGGTGGTTTGCACGTTAATGACCGGGCCAATTTTTACAAATCTGACCACTGTCACTTTATGAGGCAATACCTCTGGAACCCTTCAATGGATCCTGCTGATTCTGAGACTGTTTTTTCGTGACATACTGTACTTCATGATAGTGGTAAAATTTCTTTTATATCACTTGCATTTATTGGTGAAAAAATCTGAAATTTGCCGAAAATTTTGAAAATTTCACAATTTTCAAAATTTGAATTTTTATGGCTTTAAATCAGAGAAATATATCACACAAAATAGTTGATAAATAACATTTCCCACATGTCTACTTTACATCAGCAGTTAGGGAGTTAAAAGTATTAAAAGTTGACCAGCGATTTCTCATTCTTACAACAAAGTTTGCAAAACCATTTTTTTAGGGACCACATCACATTTGAAGTGACTTTGAGGGGCCTTTATGACAGAAAATACCCAAAAGTGACACCATTCTAAAAACTGCACCTCTGAAGGTGCTCAAAACCACATTTAAGTAGTTTATTAACTCTTCAGGTGCTTCACAGGAATTTTTGGAATGTGGAAGAAAAAAATGAAGATTTAACTTTTTTCACAAAAATGTTACTTTAGACCCAAATGTTTTTATTTTTGCAGGGGTAACAGAAAAAATGGACCCCAAAATTTTATGTCAAAATTCCCCTGAGCACGCAGATACCCGTTACGTGGGGAAAAAACACTGTTTGGGCGCACAGCGGGGCTCAGAAGGGAAGGAGCCATTTGACTTTTTGAATGTAAAATTTGCTTGAATAATTAGCGGACGCCATGATGCGTTTAGAGAGCCCCTGATGTGCCTAAACAGTGAAAAACCCCAATAAGTGATACCATTTTGGAAACTAGACCCATGAGGAAACTTATCTAGATGTGTGGTGAGCACCTTGAACCCCCAGGTGCTTCACAGAAGCTTATAACATGGAGCCGTGAAAATAAAATGTCCACATTTTTCCCACAAAAATGTTTTTCAGCCCCCAGTTTTGCATTTTCATAAGGGTAACAGGAGAAATTGCACCATGCAACTTGTTGTGCAATCTCTCCTGAGTAAGCCGATACCCCATATGTGAGGGAAAACTACTGCTTTGGCGTACAGCAGGGTTCGGAAGGGAAGGAGCGCCATTTGACTTTTTGAAAGTAAAATTTGCTGAATAATTAGCGGACGTCATGTTGCGTTTGGAGAGCCCCTGATGTGCCTAAACAGTGGAAACACCACATAAGTGACACCATTTTGGAAACTAGACCCCTCAGGGAATTTATCTAGATGTGTGGTGAGCACATTGAACCCCCAGGTGCTTCACAGAAGTTTATAACATGGAGCCATGAAAATAAAATTTTCACATTTTTCCCACAAAAATGTTTTTCAGCTCCCAGTTTCGCATTTTCATAAGGGTAACAGGAGAAATGGCACCATTCAATTTGTTGTGCAATCTCTCTTGAGTAAGTCAATACCCCATAAGTGGGGGAAAACCACTGCTTTGGCGTACGGCAGGGTTCGGAAGGAAAGGAGCGCCATTTAACTTTTTGAATGTAAAATTTGCTTGAATAATTAGCGGATGTGCCCCTGATGTGCCTAAACAGTGGATAACCCCCACAAGTCATACGATTTTGGAAACTAGACCCCTCAGGGAACTTATCTAGATGTGTGGCGAGCACCCTTAACCACCAGGTGCTTCACAGAAGTTTATCACATGGAGCCGTGAAAATAAAAAAATCTAACTTTTTCCACAAAAATGATCTTTTAGCCCCAAATTTTTTATTTTCACAAGGGTAAGAGGAGAAAATAGGACCTAAAAACTGTTGTGCAATTTCTCCTGAGTACGCCAATACTCCATATGTGGGGAAAATACACTGTTTGGGCGCACATCAGGGTTCAAAAGGGAAAGGAGCACTGTGTGACTTTTTGAACGCAAAATTGGCTGGAATCAAGAGTGGACGCCATGTTGCATTTCAGGAGTCTCTGATGTGCCTAAATAGTGGAAACCCCCCCCCCCCCCACAACTGACTCCATTTTGGAAACTAGACCCGTCAAGGATTTTATCAAGGGGTATAGTGTACATTTTGAACCCAGAGGTAAGACAGAATTTGATAACATTAGGTCATCATATTGAATAAGTCATTAGTCTTGAGCGTAAGTGCTCGCTACTTGAGTTTGCATCGGGTACTCGGGTATGCACCATGTATCACGGGTGCTCGAGTGACATGCTCGAGTACCTGCATGTTTCACGGTTGTTAGACACCCAAGAAAAAACATTCGGGGATCGCTCATGCATGGCAGGGGATCCCAGCAATGTTTTTTTTGGCCGCAAAGCATATGGGGCAGAGACTCGAGCATGTCACTCAAACACCTGCGATACTCAGTGCATACCCGAGCACCCGATGCAAACTCAAGTAGCGAGCACTTGCGCTCAACACTGGTCGCCATATCGACATCATTTTTTTTTTCTTTACTTTTGAAAAAATCCAAAATGTAACCCCAACCAAAATACAACCCCAACCCTAGCCCAACCATAACCCCAACCCTAGCCCAACCCTAACCCTAGCTCAACCCTAACCCTAGCCCAACCCTAACCCTAGCTCAACCCTAACACTAGCCCAACCCTAACCCTAGCACAACCCTAACCCCAACCCTAATACAACCCTAACCCTAGCACAACCCTAACCCTAAAGTTTATTTTTTTACACCGTTCCTCGTGTGGTATAAGTGATTAGACTACTTTATTCTTCAGGTCGTTGCGATTACAGCGATAACAGATTCATATCAGGTTTTTATGATTGACGTCTGTCACATACTAAAAAGCCCTTTTTTTTTTTTTTGCGAAGACTAGTATTTGCATCACCATATTTTGAGAGCTATAAATTTTCCATACTTTGGCCGATAGAGTCATGTGACAGCTTGTTTATTGCGGGAGAAGTTGACATTTTTATTGGCACCATTTTCGGGCATGTGACATTTTTTGATCGCTTTCTATTCCGATTTTTGGGAGGCAGAATAAACAAAATTCAGGAATTGTTTTTATGGGTTTTTTTTTTATGCATCTCCGTGTGTGGTAAAATTGATAAGGCAGCTTCATTCTTCAGGTCAGTGGTACCAAATTTATATAATTTTTTTAATGTTTTGGCACTTTTACACAATAAAAACTATTTTCTAGAAAAAAAAAAATGTTTGTATCGCTTTATTCTGAGAGCTATAACTTTTTTATTTTATGGATGATGGAGCTGTACAGTGGCTTGTTTTTTGTGGGACAAGATGACATTTTCAGCGGTACCATTTTTATTTACATTGGTCTTTTTGATCGCAAGTTATTCCATTTTTTGTTTGGCGGTATGATGATAAAGCATTGTTTTTTGCTTCATTTTTTATTTTTATTTTTTACTGTGTTTACTAAAGGGGTTAACTAGTGGCACAGTTTTATAGGTCAGGTCGTTCCGGACGTGGCGATTCCAAATATGTGTACTTTTATTGGTTGTTTTTTTCTTCATAATAAATAAATATTATGGGTTCAATATATTTTTATTTTTTGGGGATTTTTTTTTCATTTTTTTAAATATTTTTTATATTTTTTTTTTTTTCACTTTCTTGCACTTTTTTTTACTTTTACACATTGTCCCACTATGGGACTATAGAGAGCAGCAGCTCCCTATGCCATGCAGCCTGTCAGCGCTGCACACAGGGCTCATGCACTGCGCATGACCAAGGTAACGTCCTGCCTCCGGGTGACCCCGATGTTGTCATAACTGCATCGGGTCGTCATGACAACATCCAGAAGCTGCCGCAGACATCGGTGGATGCCGGCAGGAGATGAGTATAGCGATCACCTCCCCCCTTGCCCCTGCAATGCTGGGATCAATTTCGATAGCAGCATTGCGGGGCTTAATATGCAGGGAGCGGTGCGGGTGCAATCGGCGCATGCGTAATAGTATGTATCTGGTCCATAAGTCCCAGGGCGCAGCTACGTACTATTACTGACCTCGTCGGAAAGGGGTTAAAAGGTATCAACCACTGAGGACTCTCAAATCTAAATATTTCTCTATCTATCTATGAATCTATTTATCTATCTTTATATCTATCCATATATCTATTATTTACCTATGTATCTATCCATATATCTATCTATCCGTATATCTATTAATCTATTTGTGTATCTATCCATATATCTATTATCTAGCAATATATCCATATATCTAACTATTATCTATCTATAAATCTATTTATCTACATATCTATTTATCGATCTATTATCTATCTAGATATCAGTATATCTATATATCCATATATCTATCTATTATCTATCTTAGATAATTAGATAGGTCAACAGATAATAAATACATATATGGATAGATAAATAAATAGATAATAGATCCATAGATATATGGATAGCTAGATATATACACACATGGTCAAAATTGTTGGTACCCCTCGTTTAATGAAAGAAAAACCCACAATAGTCACAGAAATAACTTGAATCTGACAAAAGTAATAATAAATTAAAAATCTATGAAAATGAACAAATGAAAGTCAGAAATTGCTTCTCAACCCTGTTTACACAGAAGTTTTAAAAAAATTAAACTCCTGAAATAGGCCTGGACAGAAATGATGGTACCCTTAACTTAATATTTTGTTGAACAACCTTTTGAGGGAATCACTGCAATCAAACGATTCCTGTAACGGTCAATGAGACTTCTGCCCCTCTCAACAGGTATTTTGGCCCACTCCTCATGAGCAAACTGCTCCAGTTGTTTCGTGTTTGAAGGTTGATTTTTCCAGACGTCATGTTTCAGCTCTTTCCAAAGATGCTCAATGGGATTTAGATCAGGGCTCATAGAAGGCCACTTCAGAACAGTCCAATGTTTTACTCTTAGCCATTTTTGCGTGTTTTTAGCTGTGTGTTTTGGGTCATTATCCTGTTGCAAGACCCATGACCTGCAACTGAGACAAATCTTTCTGACACTGGGCAGCACATTTCTCTCTAGAATCCCTTTATAGTCTTGAGATTTCATTGTAGCCTAAACAGATTCAAGATACCCTGTGCCAAATGCAACAAAGCAGCCCCAGAACATAACAGAGCCTCCTCCATGTTTCACAGTAGGGACAGTGTTCTTTTCTTAATATGCTTCATTTTTCCATCTGTGAACATAGAGCTGATGTGCCTTGCCAAAAACTTCCATTTTTGTCTCATCTGTCCATAGGACATTCTCCCAGAAGCTTTGTGGCTTGTCAACATGTAGTTTGGCAAATTCCAGTCTGGCTTTTTTGATTTTTTTTCAACAATGGTGTTCGCCTTGGTCGTCTCCCATGAAGTCCACTTTGGGTCAAACAACGAAGGATGGTGCGAACTGACACTGATGTTCCTTGAGCTTGAAGTTCACCTTTAATCTCTTTAGAAGTTTTCCTGGGCTCTTTTGTTACCATTCGTATCATCCGTCTCTTTGATTTGTCATCAATTTTCCTCCTGCGGCCACGTCCTGGGAGGTTGGCTACAGTCCCATGGATCTTAAATTTGTGAATAATATGTGCAACTATAGTCATAGGAACATCAAGCTGTTTGGAGATGGTCTTATAACCTTTACCTTTAACATGCTTGTCTATAATTTTTTTTCTAATCTCCTGAGACAACTCTATCATTTGTTTCCTCTGGTCCATGTTGAGTGTGGTACACACCATGTCACCAAACAGCACAGTGAGTAGGCCTAAATACAGGCCCACTGACTGATTACAAGATTGTAGGCACCTGTGATGCTAATTAGTGGACACAACTTCATTTAACATATCCCTTTTGTCACATTATTTTCAGGGGTACCATCATTTCTGTCTAGGCCTATTTCATGAGTTTAAGTTTTAAAAAAATTCCGTGGAAGCAGAGTTGAAAAGCAATGTTTGACTTTCATTTTTTCATTTTCATAGATTTTTAATTTATTATTACTTTTGTCAGATTCAAGTTATTTCTGTGACCATTGTGGGTTTCTCTTTCATTAAACGAGAGGTACCAACAATTTTGACTATGTGTGTTGATAATATATAATAGATAGATATACAGATAGATAATGACACGGGGTCCCCCTATTTTAACAGCTAGCAAAGGCTATGCAGACATCTGTGGACTGATATTAAAAGCCTAGGAAGGGACCATGAATATTGGCCCCCTCCGAGGCTAGAAAGAGAAGCCCTCAGCCGTCCCAGAATTCTGGCACTTAGCCTCGCTCTACCCACTGCCCTGTAGTGGTGGCGGTGGGGTTATAGGGTTGGGGTTGATATCAGCTTATAATGCCAGCTGACATCAAACCCAGGTTAGTATTGCAGAGGCCCCCCCATTACTAACCCCATAGTGAAGGTAAAATGTAAAATAAAAACACTCACAACCAGAATAAAATATTTTATTTGAAATAAAGACAGGATTCCTGTAATATTCTAAATTAAACCATACTTACCATCTTGGCCATTCCAGCTGAAGCCAACGTCCCCTGTAACAAAATAAAATAAACCAACCTCATCCTTACATTTCCGACGCAGTCCAAACAACAAGTGTCCCACGAAGATTCCATGAACAGAGCAGCCACATAGTATGTGACTGCTCTGTTCATTTGCCGGCAATACACTGACTCAGTGTATTCCCAGCAAAACAGGTCACCACATGCGCAGTGAGTATTTTCCCACGCGTGCAATGAGTTGAACGGGAATAAAGGTGTAGGTAAGTATAATGTGTTTTATTTTTATTATAATATTTTTTTTAATAATTTAATTTTTTTTTTACTTACAGCAGAGCACAGGCGCCAGTGGATTGGAGACTACTGCTCCCATCCAGCGGCGTCTGTATCTGCTGCTTCCTATGGCAGGAGGTGCCAGCTAATGGTGGTAGTACCATCAGCTGGCACCTATGACCCGCGGTAAGCTTTTTACCGCCGGGTCACTGCCACAGCGCTCTGCAATTACCGCCGATCAGAGCCTGTGTCTCCTGTGCTGCCACGCAAATGACAGTGCTGGATACCAGGTAAATTCGGATCCCCCATTCACATGAATGGGGTCCGTGTTTGGGGTCTGGGTACAGTTCTGGTACCCGAACTTTAAAAAAACTGTTCGGTGTTTGACTATATTAGCCGAACTCTTAACACTGACAGGTTCACCCATCACTAACCATATAATGTACTGGAAAACAGGGAAAAACTTCCAAGTATAGTGAAACTGCAAAAAAGTGCAATTCCACAAATGTTTTGGGCTTTTTTCTCTACCATGTTCACTGAATGGTAAAACTAACCTGACATTAAGATTATCCGGGTCATTACGAGCTTGAAGATACCAAACATGTGTGCATTCTTATTTATTTAAGTGGTGAAAAAAACAATTTAAAAAATTTTTCCGAGACCTGTAGTGTCTCCATTATTCGGGATCTGGACCCGGGTGAGGGCTCATTGCTTGCGTGCCAAGCTGACGTTTCTACTGATACTATTTTGGGTTAGATACAATGTTTTGATCGCCTGTTATTGCATTTTAATTTTTTTCTCATTTCGCCGTTTACTGATCAGATTAATTCTCTACTTGATAGATCGGGCGTTTCAGAACGTGGCAATACCAAATATGTGTATTTTTTATTGTTTTGTTTTGAATGGGACAAAAAGGGGGGTGATTTGTACTTTTATATGATCTTTTTTTAAACTTTTTTTTTTTTTTTACTTGCTTTAATAGTTTGTTCAGGAGATGTGAAGCTGCTATCATTTTTGAGATTTTCCCAAGTTTAAACCATAATGTCTTAGTCGCCTCACCTCAGAATGGCAGTTAGGATTACTAAAGTTTAATTAAATTACTGATGTGTGTAAAGTAAACATTGCCTGACTGTAACATCCCTGGCGGCGTGCTTGCATAGTGCACCACCTCCCACTATGCAAGACTGCAATCTTACCTGTCAGTCCAGCCTACAAACCTTGCTTCATCCAGTTCATGCTGTGTGCATATCTTTTGACTGACTGCTTAGGGCGGCGGCCCGGTTACTTCCTGATTCTTATAGCTGCTGTGGGCACACTCCTAATGCGTCTCCAGCCTATTGCTGTGAGTCACTGGATATTTAAACCCCCTCCACCCAGAAGGAGGTGCCTGAGCAACACTAACATTCAGTGTGCTCCTTGACTCTGAAGTTGCCAGGTCCAGTTCTGCTTCTTGTCTGTTTCCGCCACTATGGGGGCTGCATTCCCAGACCTGTTATCTGTGACTTCTAGTATGTTTCCGCCACTCTGGGGGCCGTATACCCAGGCTCGTTCCTGTATCTCGTTGCAGTATCAGTTCCAGTCTGAACTGTCTCTTAGCCTGTTACCTGTTTTGTCTCTATGTCCGTACCCTCCCTTTTCCTGCAGTGTCTGAACCTGCACCTAACTCCAACTCGTTGTCTCTGTACTTCTGTTTGTGAGTTTTGTGTCCACTCGCTACTTCATAGGAAGTACCTTGTGTGTATCTGGTTCTGCTAGTCCCTTTTCCCTTCCTTCATATCTTCCCGTATTTTCCTTGTCCACCGCACCTGCGGTTTCGCTCCGCTCGACTTGCCCACCGCTCAGGCGGCTTCCCTCTGCTCTGCCTTACCCACCGCTCCGGCGGCTTCTCTCTGCTCTGAATTGCTCACCGCTCCGGCGGCTTCTCTCTGCTCTGCCTTGCTCACCGCACCAGAGGTTTCTCTCTGCTCTAACTTGCCCACCGCTCCGGCGGCTTCTCTCTGCTCTGCCTTGCTCACCGCACCAGAGGTTTCTCTCTGCTCTAACTTGCCCACCGCTCCGGCGGCTTCTCTCTGCTCTGCCTTGCTCACCGCACCTGGGGTTTCTCTCTGTTCTGACTTGCCCACCGCTCCAGCGGCTTCCCTTTGCTCAGCCTTCCCCACCGCTCCGGCGGCTTCTCCCTGCTCTGACTTGCCCATTTTCTCTGCTCTGCCTTGCTCACTGCACCAGCAGTTTCTGTCTGCTCTGCCTTGCTCAGCGCTCGGGCGGCTCCCCTCTGCTCTGCCTTGCTCACCGCTCCGGCGGTTCCCCTCTGCTCTGCCTAGCCCACCGCTCCGGCGGTTCCTTTCTGCTCTGCCATGTTCACCGCTCCTGCGGTTTAGTTGTGCTCTGCTTGCTCACCGCTCCGGCGGTTCCCCTCTGCTCTGCCTAGCCCACCGCTCCGGCGGTTCCTCTCTGCTCTGCCTAGCCTACCGCTCTGGCGGTTCCTCTCTGCTCTGCCATGTTCATCGCACCTGCGGTACCACTCTGCTCTGCCTTGTCCTCCGCTCCGGCGGTTTCGCTTTACTCTGCTTGTCTACCGCATCTGCGGCTCTGTTCCTGTCTCCCAGTCTGTACTGAACTCTATCCAGCCTGCGCTCCAACCTGCTAGTACCCACCTGTCTACACTCCAGCCATGTTTGCCAGTATTTCCCTGTCTGCACTCCAGCCGTGCTTGCCAGTACCCACCTGTCTGCATACCAGCCGTGCTTACCAGTAACCCCCTGTCAGCATACCAGCCATGCCTGCCAATACCCACCTGTCTGTATGACAGCCTAACCTGCCTGTTCCTGCATTCCCTGGTGTGGGTCAAGAGCTGTGACCGGGATCTGACCTGGAGTAGCACCTGGTCCCTCTGCTCGGTTCCTCCTTGGTTCATGGAGTCGTTAGCCGCCATGCGACCTTGGTCGGATCAGGTAGATACTTAGTTACGCCCCTCCAGGCACTTCTCGGTTCATTATACAGTGGGATCACTAATCACGCTCATGCCAGTCAGTCCGGGCGCGAGCGTAACACTGACCAAGATGTGAAATTGAACATTACCTGACCAACTGGAGGGCCGACCAATGCATGAAATTAAACAGTGTGCTAAAAACTCAATGCTCTGCTAATGTCACGCCAGGTGTGGGAAAGACTTAGTACAACACAAAGGGAAGAGGGAAAGGGATCCCAGACTCTAGGGAAAGGGGGAAAGTGGAGACCTCTTAGGTTGAGCTAGCTTCACCCTGTCTCCCCTAACGTCCCTGTATTGATTCTGCAACAATCGCCGCACCCGTACCTCGCCCTGTCTTTCCCTGGCGTATGGCTAGGGAAGGAATATGAGCCCTACTAGATCCACTAAACACTATAGACAACAAGGGTACACAAACGGGGAAATTGGTTAGCTTTAGACAACTCCAGATAAATGCACATACGTCCTCAAGCTCCAGAAAGGACGAACTACTGCTCTTGCTAAGCCTTCACAAGTAATCAAGGACTGCACGGATCTTCACCGGTTCCATCCGGAAACCTGAAGACAACAAGTACCCCAAAAACTGCACCTCCTGAACAGCAAAAACACATTTTTCCAGTTTAGCATAAAGTTTGTTATCCCTTAATATCTGGAGTACCTGCTTAACATGCCACCGATGTGTCTCAAAATCAGGTGAGTAAACCAAAATATAGTCCAGATAGACCACCACAAACCTCCCCACCAAATGATGAAAAATATAATTTATGAAATGCTGGAATACCGTAGGTGCATTGGTCAAACCAAAAGGCATAACCAAACTCTCAAAATCTCCTGTTTTCCATTCATCCCCTTCTGTGATTCAAACCAGATTATAGGCTCGTAGCAAATTGGGAAAGGGGAGAAAACGGTATGAGTAAAATTAATAAATCTTTATTTAATAATGTTAAAAACCTAATAATCCGTACATCCCATAGATGATGTATATTGAATCACGGTTAATATGAATTATAATCCTATAAAACCATGATACACTAGATTCCTGATAGGTTCAGACAGTGAATCGAATTACAAATAGAATAAATCCCTAGCCAATGTCCATTATAATTATTATGCCTAATAATTGACCGTATGCTGCAGAGTGCAGTGTTACAACGTTGCACGATACATATCTACCCCATTTTAGTTGTCAGCTTTATCTAGACCTGAAAGATCGCAGACATAGTTGAACTTCGAAATTGCCTCTCCCGCTGATCGCACTTACACATTTGTTGACAGTGTGGGAGAATCCGACAGCTGCACATGTGAGTCGAATCTGAGATCAAAGTAGGCAGATTGTTTGTTGGATCCCCTGTACAACCAGGGGATCATGATCCATATATATTATCTGCCTCCCCTGCTGACCGGTAATTTGTGTGCGAACAGCGTGAGAGGCTGCCTGCGGCATAGCTGAGCCGCACGTATACAGTTATATGAAAAGGTTTGGGCACCCCTATTAATCTTAAGCTTAATGTTTTATAAAAATTGGTGTTTTTGCAACAGCTATTTCAGTTTGATATATGTAATAACTGTTGGACACAGTAATGTTTCTGCCTTGAAATGAGGTTTATTGTACTAACAGAAAATGTGCAATCTGCATTCAAACAAAATTTGACAGGTGCATAAGTATGGGCACCCTTATCATTTTCTTGTTTTAAATACTCCTACCTACTTTTCACTGACGTACTAAAGCACTTTTTTGGGTTTTGTAACCTCATTGAGCTTTGAACTTCATAGCCAGGTGTATGCAATCATGAGAAAAGCTAATTAAAGTGGCCACTTGCAAGTTGTTCTCCTGTTTGAATCTCCTCTGAAGAGTGGCATCATGGGCTCCTCAAAAAAAACTGTCAAATGATCTGAAAACAAAGATTATTCAACATAGTTGTTCAGGGGAAGGATACAAAAAGCTGTCTCAGAGATTTAACCTGTCTGTTTCCACTGTGAGGAACATAGTAAGGAAATGGAAGAACACAGGGACAGTTCTTGTTAAGGCCAGAAGTGGCAGGCCAAGAAAAATATCAGAAAGGCAGAGAAGAAGAATGGTGAGATCAGTCAAGGACAATCCTCAGACCACCTCCAGAGAGCTGCAGCATCAACTTGCTGCAGATGGTGTCACTGTGCATCGGTCAACTATACAACGCACTTTGCACAAGGAGAAGCTGTATGGGAGAGTGATGCGAAAGAAGCCGTTTCTGCAAGCACGTCACAAACAGAGTCGGCTGAGGTATGCAAAAGCACATATGGAGAAGCCAATTTCTTTTTGGAAGAAGGTCCTGTGGACTGATGAAACCAAGATTGAGTTGTTTGGTCATACAAAAAGGCATTATGCATGGCGGCAAAAAAACACAGCAGTCCAAGAAAAACACTTGCTACCCACAGTAAAATTTGGTGGAGGTTCCATCATGCTTTGGGGCTGTGTGGCCAATGCCGGCACCGGGAATCTTGTTAAAGTTGAAGGACACATGGATTCCACTTAGTATCAGCAGATTCTTGACAATAATGTTCAAGAATCAGTGACAAAGTTGAAGTTACGCCGGGGATGGATCTTTCAGCAAGACAATGATCCAAAACACCGCTCCAAATCTACTCAGGCATTCATGCAGAGGAACAATTACAATGTTCTGGAATGGCCATCCCAGTCCCCAGACCTGAATATCATTGAACATCTGTGGGATCATTTGAATAGGGCTGCCCATGCTCGGCGACCATCAAACTTAACTGAACTGGAATTGTTTTGTAAAGAGGAATGGTCAAAAATACCTTCATCCAGGATCCAGGAAATCATTAAAAGCTACAGGAAGCGACTAGAGGCTGTTATTTTTGCAAAAGGAGGATCTACTAAATATTAATGTCACTTTTCTGGTGAGGTGCCCATACTAATGCACCTGACAAATTTTGTTTGAATGCAGATTGCACATTTTCTGTTAGTACAATAAACCTCATTTCAAGGCAGAAACATTACTGTGTCCAACAGTTATTACAGATATCAAACTGAAATAGCTGTTGCAAAAACACCAATTTTTATAAAACATTAAGCTTAAGATTAATAGGGGTGCCGAAACTTTTTCATATAACTGTATCTAAGCCGGCTAAGCCTGTGTTAATGCCTCCTTATCTTTACTGCGTACCGCAATAAAGGAGCTTCAGGCATAATTTAAGATCAACCACACAGACACAGTTAGGTGTAATAGTGTGTCCTGACAAATAAATCATTGTATAAAGGCTCATTATAATCACATCGATTAGACCTGTTAGGGTACGTGCACACAGTGCGGATTTGTTGCGGTTTTGACGCTGCAGAATTTCTGCACCATTTCTGCACCTAATATGCAAATTAGGTTACTTGCGGTTTTTACATGCGTTTTGCTGCATGCATTTTTTGATGCGGTTTTGCCGCATGCGTTTTTCATGTCTTCATGTTGAAATTAGAGAATAGGTTTTTTTTAAACAAACTTTATTGATCATCATGTAGCGTTTCTGTGTGCGTTTCCGCTGTGGAAACGCACATAAAACGCACATAAAACACACATGTGGTTTTTAAGCATGCGGATTTTCCCCATCTAATGCAAGTCTATGGGGAAAATCCGCATGCATTTCCGCAAGAGAAATAGACATGCTGCGGATCTGAAAAACGCACCTCATGTCAGCTTCCGCAGGTGCACAAAAATGCATAGTGGGCATGGGATTTCTTGAAATCTCATCCACTATGCTGTAACATCTGGCCGCTGCGATTTTGACACTGAATAAACACACAGAGTCAAAACCGCAGCAAAATTTGCACCGTGTGCACATAGTCTTACACTTCCTGCATATAATATGGGGAGTGTATTCCTTGGGTTAGGATAATGTGTTTATTATTAATTATATATTGGCTATATGAGCCTTCAATTTGACAAAAACCTTCTCCTGGATGAAGATACTAGAATAATCTAGTGCACTTTGATATAATTTACGGCATTTACTTTGAAAATATAAACCCAGCCATTATCCCCTTCACCCAGAAGCCTGTTTTCACCTTCCTGACCGGGCCATTTTTTTTAATTCTGACCACTGTCACTTTATGAGGTAATTACTCTGGAACGCTTCAATGGATCCCCCTGATTCTGAGATTGTTTTTTCATGACATATTGTACTTCATGATGGTGTTAGAATTTATTTGATATGACTTACATTTATTTGTGAAAAAATCGGAAATTTGGTGAAAATTTTGCAAATTTCAAAATTTTAATCTTTATGTACTTAAATCAGAGAGATGTGTACACAGTACGCAGACATATGCGCGCGCACACACAGTACGCAGACATATGCGCGCGCACACACGGTACGCAGACACGCACGCACACACAGTACGCAGACATATGCGCGCGCACACACAGTACGCAGACATATGCGCGCGCACACACAGTACGCAGACATATGCGAGCGCACACACGGTACGCAGACACGCACGCACACACAGTACGCAGACATATGCGCGCGCACACACGGTACGCAGACACGCGCACGCACACACAGTACGCAGACATATGCGCGCGCACACACGGTACGCAGACACGCACGCACACACAGTACGCAGACATATGCGCGCGCACACACGGTACGCAGACACGCGCACGCACACACAGTACGCAGACATATGCGCGCGCACACACGGTACGCAGACACGCACGCACACACAGTACGCAGACATATGCGCGCGCACACACGGTACGCAGACACGCGCACGCACACACAGTACGCAGACATATGCGAGCGCACACACGGTACGCAGACACGCACGCACACACAGTACGCAGACATATGCGCGCGCACACACGGTACGCAGACACGCGCACACACAGTACGCAGACATATGCGCGCGCACACACGGTACACAGACACGCGCACGCACACACGGTACGCAGACATATGCGCGCGCACACACGGTACGCAGACATATGCGCGCGCACACACGGTACGCAGACATATGTACACATACAGACATACACATAGATAAAACAGACAAATATATATACACAGTCATATACACTGACATTCACATACATGCACTCACACAGACCCATTACTAATATTTTTAATATGGGGATTGGGGAAGCCTCACTCACCTGTCCCCGGTCCAGTGTCCTGTCCAGCAGCTCCTCAGGTATGGGGCAGTGCAGGGCCCCCGGCGTGTCACACACTTCATGGCCCTGGAACATCAGAGGGGCCCACTTGCTCTCGGGTCCGGGCCCCTCCCGCCCATCTGTGCAGGACCTCCGACGGTGTTTGATTGCCGGCACTCCCCTAGACATGGCCGCGCGCTGTGCGGTTGTGTCTGCTAGTAATGACGCGGCAGGGGCGACACACAAGCACAATTAAAGGTGCAGTGCCGTCGACCCTGCCGCGTCATTACTAGCAGACACAGCCGGACAGCGCGCGGCCATGTCTGGGGGGAGTGCCGGCAATCAAGCAGCGCCTGCGTCACTGAACAGGTGCCGAGGAAGCGGCCAGGGCCCCGACAGTGAGTGGGTGTGTGGGCCCGGCCCCGACAGTGAGTGGGCGGGTGGGTGTGTGGGCCCGGCCCCGACAGTGAGTGGGCGGGTGGGTGTGTGGGCCCGGCCCCGACAGTGAGTGGGCGGGTGGGTGTGTGGGCCCGGCCCCGACAGTGAGTGGGCGGGTGGGTGAGTGGGCCCGGCCCCGACAGTGAGTGGGCGGGTGGGTGTGTGGGCCCGGCCCCGACAGTGAGTGGGCGGGTGGGTGTGTGGGCCCGGGCCCCGACAGTGAGTGGGCGGCTGGGCCCCTCTAATTTTCCAGGGCCCCGGCACTTGCCCGGGTACGCCGGGTGCTGACGCCGGCCCTGGTGCAAAGCTCAGAAGGGAAGAAGCACCATATTACAGTTCAGATTTTGTTGGACTAGTTTGTGGGTGCCATGTCACATTGGTAGAGCCCCTAACGTGCCAGATCAGCTGAGCCCCCCCATAAGTGACCTAATTTTACAAACTACACCTCTCAATGAATTCATCTAGGGGTGTAGTGATCATATTGACACCACAGGTGTGTCACATAATTTTATACCACCGGGCAGTGAAGAAAAAATAATTACAGTTTTACCACTAAAATTTTGTTTTAGCCCCAGATTTTACATTTTCACACTGGAAAATGGGTAAAAATGACACCAAAATTTGTCCCACAATTTCTGCAGAATGTAGAAATACCCCATATATGGCTGTACAGTACTGCTTAGCCATACGGCCATACGGTAAGACTCGGGAGGGACGGATCACATTTTGCCTCCTGGGAGCAGATTTTCCTAGAATAGTTTGCGGATTCCATATACAGAGACCCTATAAGAGCAGAATCCCCCTCAAGTGACCCCATTTTGGAAATTATACCCCTTTGTGAATTTATCTACAGTTGTAGTGACGATTTTGACTCCATGTGTGTTTTCCAGAAACAAGCATAGTGGATGTTGCTAAGTGAAGATTGCAAACTGCTGTTGTAGTGACCAGTACACTGTAGTGAACAGTACGTTGTAGTGACCAGTACATTATGCCCAGCTCGTTCTTCTGAAGACATGCACCCATTAATTAGGCAGTCTCTCATTGCTACAGGAATGCCAAACATGTGGACGCTAACTGCGGTTTAGACACATCCTGGAGCTCAGAAGGAGGGGGACATTTGGATTTGAGAGCGCTGGATTTCTTTTGGAGGGCGAGGAGCCATTTTGTTTTTCCAGAGCCTTTGTGCTACCAATATTGTGGAAGCCCCTATATTATTGTTAACAGATGACGGACCTGAGTGGGAGCTTTTTTGTAAATGGAACTGAAGCTTTTATTGGGAACATTTTACATAACATTTTGGATCACGTTTTTCGTGCGCTCCACTATAATGAGGCAGCAGAGTTCGTCTGGACTCCGTCTGGCCTCTGTTCAGCGTCGTCTTTCTTTTCAGAAGTGTATAGAACTCTGGCTGACGGCACTTTTATGCATGCCTAATAAAAAGACGGACACCGTGGGATCACAGGTCCTATGGCGTCCACAGTGCCTCCATCTGTCTCATTACAGGGAATCTTCCGCCGGGGGTTCCGTCTCAATCACATATTTCAGAGATTTACACAGAAACCCCGGTGTAAACGCTCAGCACAGTCCACCGGATAAATGTATGCTGAGCAATCTTTGGGAGGCAGAATGAATAAATCAACAGCATGTGAAGAATAGGTTTTATATAATTTTTATGCCTTTCCTCGTGCGGTATAAGTGATTAGACGACTTTATTCTTCGGGTTGGTGCGATTACAGGGATAACAGATTTATATGAGGTTTTTATGATTGACAGCTGTCACACACTAAAAGACGCTTTTTATTGTAAAAACAAGTTTTTGCATCGCCATATTTAGCGAGCTATAATTTTTCTATATTTTGGCCAACAGAGTCATGTAAGGACTTGTTTTTTGTGGGATGAGTTGACGTATTCATTGGTACAATTTCGAGCACGTGACATTTTTTGATCGCTTTCTATTCCATTTTTTTGGAGGCTGCATGAACAAAATCCAGCAATTCAGGAATTGTTTTTTTGGGGATTTTTTATGCCGTTCCACGTGTGGTAAAATTGATAAGGCAGATTTATTCTTCGGGTCAGTACGATTACAGCGATACCACATTTATATCTCTTTTTATGTTTTGGCGCTTTTAAACAATTAAAACTATTTTATAGAAAAAAATTATTATTTTGGCATCGCTTTAATCTGAGAGCTGTAACTTTTTTATTTTCTACTGATGGAGCTATATGGCGGCTTGTATTTTGCAGGATAAGATGATGTTTTCAGTGGTACAATATTTTTTTACAGGCGTCTTTTTGATCACGTTTTATTCCACTTTTTGTTCGGAAGTATGATGAAAAAGAACAATTTTTTGCCGTGTTTTATACCTTTTTTTATGGTGTTCATTGAAGGGGTTAACTAGTGGGAAAGTTTTATAGGTCGGGTCGTTACGGACGCGATACCAAATATGTGTACGTTTATTGTTTTTTTTACACAGATAAATATATTTATTGGATTAATATTTTTTCTTTTCTTTCTTTATTTTGTGATTTTTAAAAAAAATATTTTTAGAATTTTTATTAAATGTTTTATTACTTTTTTTACATTGTCCCAGGGTGGGACATCAACTTCAAACTGTCAGATCGCTGATCTGATGCTCTGCAATGCATCTGCACTGCAGAGCATCAGAGCAGCGTCTGACAGGAAGGAAAGAGGCGTCTCAGCTCCTGCTCTCTGAGCAGGTGCTGACAGGCCACCTTCCTGCAGGACCCTGAAAGACCCCGCGGCCATCTTGGGACCGGGGGTCACCAAAGAGACCATCAACATAACGCGATCACATCGCGTTGTGTTGATGGGATCACAGAGGGAGCCCACTCCCTCTGCGATGCCCTGCGATGTCGTTGTAACTACTGACAATGGCATCACAGGGGTTAAATGCCCGCGATCGGCTGACACCCGCATGTGATCGCGGCGGCGCTCCCGCAGAGCAGTACATGTACGACGTATGTGGGGAAGGGGTTAATTATAAGTGACATTGGCTAGGGATTTATTCTATTTATAATTTGATTCACTGTCTGACCCTATCAGAAATCTAGTGGATCATAGTTTATAGGATTATAATTCATATTAACCGTGATTCAATATACATCCTCAATGTACGGATTATTAGGTTTTTAACACTATTAAATAAAGATTTATTAATTTTACTCACACCCTTTTCCCCCCTTTTCCCTTTCCCTATTGCTACTTGTAATTTTGGTGGTATCCACCTTGTAAGTACTGTCTGATGAGATCAGACAATACTTTTGCCAGATTATAGGCTCCCATTAAATCCAACTTGGAGAAAACCTTAGCTACCTCAACCTGGCTGAACAAATCAGGAATCAGAGGAAGACAGTATGGATCGCGGATAGTAATTTGATTTAATTCCCAGAAATCTAAACAGGGATGTTGGCCATCATCTTTTTTTTTTTTCACAAAGAAGACCCTGCCGCCATGGGCGAAGATGAGGGTCTGATATGTCCCTTCTCCAGACTTTCCGCAATGAAATACTTCATGGCTTGTCTCTCAGGGGCACAAAGGTTATACAGTCTGGACTTCGGTAGTTTAGCTCCGGGGGTCAGGTTAATAGAGGACAGTCATAAGCTCGATGAGGAGGCAAAACCTGACACCAGCTCACAGAAAAAACATCTTCAAAAACAGACCAAAAAGCAGGTAATATTTCCGTAGAGACAGTAGCAAGGGAGATATCTAAACAGTTTTCATGGCAGTAATCTCCCCATTCAATAATCTCGCCGGTTTGTCAATCCACCAATAGATTATGTTTAACAACCCAAGGTATACCCAAAACAATCCGTGTGGGAAGATTGTCCAGGACATAGCAAGGAATTATTTCACAATGAACTGACCCCACCCTCAGTTTTACATTATATATAATCTGAGTAAATGCTTTCTGTGCAAGTGGCGCTGAGTCGATGTCAAAACTGGAAATAGGTTTATCTAAAATACAGCAAGCAAGACCATGAATCTTCACAAACTCAGCATCAGCCATGCTGACTCCAGCTCCACTGTCAAGAAGCAGAGACATTTTCTCGGTTTTGCTCTCTAGTACCACCTCTGCTGTCAGGACAAACTGGAAACTGCAGTTTGGTCACAAATGCACCCCTTGTTTATCCAACTCCAGACTAGCAAGAGTTAATAGAGTCTCCTTTTGTTTAGAAATTGAAGGAGAGGTCCCAACAAAATGTCCTTTTTTCCCACAAAAAAAAGACACCTTTTTTCTTGTGAATCTCCAGAGAGATTTATGATGCAGAGACACCCCCTAACTGCATGGTTCCTCCACCTCCCCCAGTACTAGTTCACCTCCAGACCGCTCCCCCGGCAGAGGTACACAACTCCGACAAGAAGGCCCCAGAGAAGGCCGGTCTCACCCGTCTATCCCAAAGGCGTGTATCAAGACGTATGGCCAATGACATGTTTGCCTCCAACGACTGAGAGGTTTCATATACTGCCAAGGCATCTTTCAACCTTTCAGTAAGCCCCTCACAAAATTGACTTCTAAGGGCTGAGTCATTCCATTTGGAATCCATTGCCCATCTACGGAATTCCGAACTGTACGTTTCCACTGACCAATTCCCCTGCTCAAGGCGATGTAGCTTAGACTCAGCCAAGGCGACTCGGTCAGGGTCATTATAGATGAGCCCCGAAAAAACCCTCCACAGACTGGAGGCAAACCGAGTCCTGCAGTAAAGAAAACACCTACGACTGAGGATCTTCCAGCAGTAGAGAGATCACAATTCCAACTCGTTGCTCCTCATTTATGGAGGAGTAAGGACGAAGTTTAAAATACAGTTTGCATGCCTCCTTGAATACAAAAAACTTGTTCCTACCTCCAGAAAACCTGTCCGGGAGGGCAACTTTGGGTTCAGTTTGGACAGGCCTACCTAAAGAGACCCCCACATCGGCGACCTGTAGCCGCTGGTGCTGCTGCTGTACCTCACCGTGGAGGTCATTCACCTCCAGGGACAACTTGTGCAGCCGCACGGTGAGCTCTGCAACTGAACTCATACCAAGGGAGAAAGGGAAAAAAAGTACATGCCTAAAAACAACAAAGTGTCAGTTTTCTTTTTTTTTCCTTTCAAAATGTGCTTGGCTGGTGATAATGTCACACCAAGTGTGGGAAAGACATAGTGCAACACAAAGGGAAGAGGGAAAGGGAGCCCAGACTCTAGGTAAAGGGGGGAAGTGGAGACCTCCTATCTGCAGCATCATATCTATCTAGTGTCACCCTGTCTCCCTTAATGTCCCTGTATTGGCTCTGCACCAATCGCCGTACGCGTGCCTAGCCCTGTCTTTCCCTGGCGTATGGCTATGGCTAGGGAAGGAAGGAGATGAGCACTAGTCGGTCTCCACTAAACACTATATACAATAAGGGTACACAAACAGGGGGAAATTGCTTAGCTTTAGACGACTCCAGACAAATGCGCATGCGTCCTCAAGCTACAGAGAGGACTAAGTACTACTCTTGCTAAACCTTCACAAGTAGTAATGAATATCATCGGCAACTCCCTCTGAAGCACAGCAGGTATTTATACAGACAGGCAGGGTGTTAATTAGACGGAGGTAGCCGCTGGGTCCTAGAGACAGCCTCTAAGAAGATGTCTGTAATGCCAAACGTAGAGATCTCCTGCAACCAACTGCAGGGCGACTGTCTGTCACTCTGACACACCCGTGATAGCTAATGTCTTAGATAAACTATACCTGACCAATACAACTTTCCAGGCGGTTACATTTGCAATTGTGTATTTTTCAGTAACTCATATGAACTTTTTTGTTCAGAGTAGTCACTTTTTTTTTCAGACATAAAAATCTTTTTTTATCCCAAATAGTTTCAGCAAATTAACCTTTTTTCCAAAAATGGTTTTATGATTTCACATATGTATTGCATTGCTGACGTAACACCTTCCATTGTTCATGCTTCTGTGATAGAAGCAAAGGTGAACTTTGGGATTCTGGAAAGCACAGCAAAAAAAAACATCCAGCAAAACTGTAACGTGTGAACATAGCCTTACGTCAAAGTACATAGTCTTTCATATTTTCAAGGAAATTTAAAATATACTGCATTTTAGGGCCTTTGAAGTGACTTTGAAGGGCCTCTTTATTGTAACATCCTAAAAGTTACCCCAGTTCAATGAATGGAGGCTTCAAAGTATTCAAATTTGCTAATCCTTAAGGTGCTTTACATTAATTAATGCAAAATGGAATCAAAAAATGAAAAATTCCATTAAGTCAAATTCCATTCAGATAGAATGTTACTTCAGACCCAAATTTTAGCCTGCACAATGTACTATGCAATTTCTCCTGAACGCAGCATTACCCCATATAGAGCATATATTTACATCTCATTAAGGGTATACAATTAAGTTTAAAAATTGCACATTTTTCTAAATTTTCAGAAAATTTGGAATACTTTAATAAATAACGACTAAACAACTGATCCAGTACGAACAGGTACAATGTTTTACAAAAACAAAATCACAATCTCAGAATCACTGACAGAAGCATTTTAAAGTTATTACCACAGAAAGTGACGTATCAGACTTGAAAAATGGGGCTGTCAGGAAGGTTAATGCTGATTACAAGACAGGGTTAAGAAACATGGAATGATAATGTACAGTACATACCTATTGGTGAAGGGTCCTCTTCCTCTTCCTCTGTAAAGTAATGAAACACTTATTAGTCAGGGTGAAAAAAAAATATACCGTATTTTTCGGATTATGAGACACACTTTTTTCCTCCAAAATTTTGGAGAAAAGTGGCGGGTGCGTCTTATAGTCCAAACTGTGTCCCATACTATATAACTATGGCTGTGGGTGGTGGGGGATGTGGGGGCAAAGGCAGCAGGGCACAGGAGGCAGCAGCTGCCTGCTGCAGCCTCCACTGTGCCCGCTGCTACAGAAAATGAATATTCAATTTCCTTAATAGCGCATACACTCTACCGGCTCCTGCTGTGCTCGGTCTGTGTGCCCGATATTAAAGTCCATGAATATTCACTACAATCCACTCCCATGGGTTGTAGTGAATATTCATGGTCTTTAATAGCGGCACACTGAAAGCCAGCCGCAACAGGAGCCGCGCTGCAGGTACAGTGTGTGCGCTATTAAGGAGAGTGAATGGTCACTGCTCCCCACGCACAGAATCCCAGCGCGGGGAGCAGTGACTATTCTGGCACAGCATATCACTGTTTGAGGGCACATGGAAGAGACGCCATGTGCGGCTCACACAGTGAGTGTCGGAAGAAGAGCGAGATGAAGCACTGAAGGAAAGAGGAGGTGAGTGTGATTGTTTATTTTTGTGTGTGCAGCGTGATGGGGATCAGGGGGTGCCAAGCATACCAGGATGGAGTGGTGCCAAGCATACCAGGATGGGGATCAGGGAGTGCTTTTCATACCAGGATGGGGATCAGGGGGTGCCATGCATAACAGGATGGGGATGAGGGGGTGCCATACATACCAGAATGGGGATCATGGGTGCCATGCATACCAAGATGGTGATCAGGGGTGGCATGCATACCAGGAAGAGGGATAAGGGGTGTCATACATACCAGGAAAAGGGATGAAGGGTGCCATACATACCAGGATGAGGGATGCCATGTAACCAGAAAGAGGGATGAAGGGTGCCTTGCATACTAAGATGAGGGGGGCCATGCATACCAGGATGAGGGGTGCCATGCATACCAGGATGAGGGGTGCATGCATACTTGGATGAAGGGTGCCATGCATATCAGGATGAGGGGTGCCTATCATACCAGAATGGGGATCAAGGGGTTCCATGCATACCAGGATGGGTGATTGGGGTGCCATGCATACCGGGATGGGGGATTGGGGTGCAATGCATACCAGGATGGGGATGAGGGGTGCCATGTATATCAGGATGGGGGTGAGGTATGCCATGCATATCAGGATGGGGGTGAGGGATGACATGCATATCAGGATGGGGATGTGGGCCATGTATAACAGGAAGGAGAGGGCCATGTATACCAGGGTGGGGGATATTAACAGAATTGGGGAACATTACCCCTATAATAGTGCCGACAGCAGAACCCCTCCCCCTTAACAGTGCATCATGACCACATTTTTTGCTTAAATTTTTTTTCTATTTTTCCTCCTCTAAAACCTAGGTGAGTCTTATGTTCCGATGCGTCTTAGGCTAAGTGCCCACGATGCAGAAATGCTCCGGATTTTATCTGCATCTCCTTGCCAGGAAAAACGCATGTGGATTTTACATGCGTTTTTCCTGCCAGGTAGAAGCGTTTGTGAAGCGTTTTTGCATGCGTTTCCACATGCGGGTCGTAAAGCGCTTTACCAAGAGATTTTAGCATCACTTGGAAAAGTGCTTGAAAACTTGATCACACTATATAAATCCATGCAACCGGCATGGATTTATATAGTGTGACCAAGTTACGATGCTCCAAATGCAACATCAATAGTAAAAAAAAAAGAATAAAATGGTACACTCACCTTCCGATGGCCCCCGATCTCTTTCTCCGGTGTCTTCGACGGCTCGTGGTGGTGTCGTCAGCGGTCGCATGACCTGTCACATGAGTAAATGACGTCATGGAAGGTCCTTTTACACCACCGCAAGCTGCCGAAGACACCGGACACCGTAAAGGAGACCGGGGGCCATCAGAAGGTGAGTATAATGTTCTTTTTTATTTTAATTCTTTTTTAACTACAGGTGCTATGGTACCCGGGTCTGAAGGAGAGTCTCCTCTTCTCCAGACCTGGGTACCATCCGCGCATTGAATCGCTCAATATCCGCATGTGTACATGTAGTCATGCGGATATTATGCGATTCAATGCAAGTCAATGGCGGCAATTACGCCACGTTTCCGCAAAATTAATGGATGTGCTGTGGATTTTTCCGCAATAATAAGCCGCAGCGGAAATTTCCGCAGCATGTGCACAGCACATGCGGATTATCATTGGGGACCATTGCAGACCTTCTACCAAGCGTTTTTTAAGGGTTTCCGCGGCGGAATTGCTGCTGCAGAAAAGCTTAAAAAAACGCATAGTGGGCACACAGCCTTATAGTCCGAAAAATAAGGTATATATACTATGTATGCATATTATCTATATATATATATATATATATATATATATATATATATATATATATATATATATATATATATATAGTGTATATACATATATATTTCATGCTCACCATAAATGAGTAGACACCATTTGAAAAGTCACAATTTCAAACATTTTGACAAGACTAAGCGTCACAGAACATTTTTGTAGGGATACTTTGTTCACATTGGTATGTGAATCTATCTGTAATGTGGAGCTGGCGCTGAGTCACTTTTTTAATAGCACTTTATTTGTCCATGTGTTATATACAGTATGTCATTTGGAATTTTTAATCCTGAATCATTAAAAGGTATTTTTTAAGTTTACAGAGTCTAATTTCTTGTAAAATACGAACATTTTTTTTATACCCAAAACAAGAAAGTAAGGTTAATATTATAACTTTCATGACAAAATCTTCAGTTGTACTCAAATTAGTTGATGCAAACATGAATACACCCCACATAAAAAAACACTACATCTAGTATTTTGCCTGACTTTCATGATTTCTAAAGACAGAAAGTCATCTAGGAGTTGAATAAACAACTTAGCGACAAAAAAATGACCTTTTTAGAGCCTGGATGCTGCATGCAGCGTGATGCTCAACTTATCTCTTCAGAATTCCCCATAGGTGTTTCATTTGGGTTCAGATTAGAAGACATATTTGCACACAAGTGGAGAGAAAGAACCACATCGAATGACCAGCACACCTCCTAATCATATGATAAATATACAAAATCTTTATTCCAAGAAATATAAAGACATACTATACGCTTAAAAGCATTTAAAAAAACAAACATATATACACAGAAGAATCTTGCCCCTATAATAATCAAGGATATAGATTCAAACTCAAGGTAACGCAATGTAGCTCCAATGCTCCATTAGATGTACCCAACAAGTAGTCAAAACAAAATATAAAAAGGTTTTGAAATGCTGTAGAGAGAAGACTCAAATAATGAACAATTAGAATAATTTCATATATATTAGCAAATCCTGAACAGCAAGAATAGTATCATATGTATTAAAAAATAACAGAGTCTAGAGATATGGACATACCTACACAGTTGTAATTATTTCCCACTATAAATGCAAATATTAGAGTATCACTATACACAGTCTTGTGGAACCTGGCATATCATATATACTAGAAGACATACTTGGTCACTGAATCATTTTCACTCTGTTCTTCAAAAGTGCAACATATGAACATATGTGTGTTTTGGATCATAGCCATGTTGGAAAAATGTATGTCTAGTAAGAACTTGTGGTAGCATCTACTTTTTCAATATAGACCAGTACAATATGAAGTCATGATGCCTACAATGAAATGAAGCTCCCCGACATTAACTGCACCCATGCAGCCCCACATAAGGACACTGCAGCCACCAACATGTTTCACTGTAGGCATCATGCATTTTTCTAAATTCATATTTCCTAATCCATAATGACTACAGTAAACATGGTGGCAGCAGTGTCCTTAAGTGGAGCTGTATGAGTACTGCTGGTGTTGGGGAGCTACATTTCATTGAAGCTATCATGAGTTCAAAGATGTACTGCCCTATATTGAAAGAAAAGATGCAACCAAAACTCTGTGCCCATGGTAGACATACAAGTTTCCAACATGACAATGATCCAAAACACACATGTTGCCTTTCTGAAGAAGAACAGGGTGAAAGAGATTCAGTGTGCAAGAATTAATCTGAACCCAATCAAAAAACCTATGGTAAATTCTGAAAAGCCTGTTATGATCTGCTACAGGGACTAAGGAAAGAAAGGAGATCTGTCCCTACAATAGAACTAAACTAGATCCCTACAATGTAAAGGGGAACCTGATCCTGCGATCAGACCCGCTAAAGTCCTCGGCTAGTCTGTACGAAGACCTATAGATGTGAGGGAGGGATCCCTACAAGAAGTAGGGACTGGGATAAGTTGGACACCTCCTAGCAGAAATAGTAGCAGTCAAAGACAAACACAACAAAAAGCATAGAGGTCAGAAGACCTAGCAAAACTAACAGAGAACGGCAACAGAGCACCAAGCTAGCTCAAGAGTAGTAAATACAATGAAGTCCAGCAAGGCCAGGAGGGCGGAGCCGGATTAAATAGGCAAAAATGGTCATGTGACCAGCAAACTAAAAAAAAACTAACAGGAGAGTTCTAACAGTACCCCCTCTTCTAAGAGGATCCTCCGGATCCCCTAGGCCCAGGCTTACCAGGAAACCTCCTGTGAAACGCTCTGACAAGTCTGGAAGCAGAAACATCATCTGCCCTCACCTATGAGTAATCCTCAGGTCCGAAACCCTTCCAAGCGACGAGATAGTGCAAACTCCCTCTATACCGTCTAGAATTTAGGATGCGGGAAATTTCATATTCCCCGTCCTCCACCACCGGAGGAACAGTGGCAGAGGCGTCACCATCCGACACATCAGATTTTTTCAACAGAGAAACATGAAACACCGGGTTAATATTCCAGGACGTAGGAACCTCCAACCTAACAGCAGATTGGTTAACTATCTGAAGTACATTAAAGGGCCCTACGAACTTGGGACCCAATTTTTTAGAAGGAATCCTCAATCGCAGATTCTTAGAGGACAACCAAACCATGTCACCAACAGCAAACAAAACCTCTTGCCGTTTCCTATCAAAGTACCTCTTAGATTTTTTGTTAGCCTCCTGAAGATTACCACGCATATCCGTCCAAACTCTCTCCAAATCACCAGAAAAACTCTCCTCCTCAGGCACAGCCGAAACCAATTTGGAGAATGACCCAAAACACGGATGTCTCCCAGAACAACAAAAAAAAGGCGAACACCCAGCAGAAGAGGATGTATGGTTGTTAAGAGCAAATTCAGCAAGTGGCAGAAACTCAGACCACCCCTCTTGATTGTCTGCCACAAAACAACGCAAGAACTGCTCAACATCCTGGTTCTTCCTTTCTGTCTGGCCATTAGACTCAGGATGATATCCGGATGAAAACGACAAATGAACTCCCAACCTGTCACAAAAGGCACGCCAAAAATGAGCCACGAACTGAGGTCCCCTATCAGAAACAATGTCAGTAGGAACACCATGTAGTCTGACAATTTCCTTGACAAAGGCCTTAGCGAGTGTCTTAGCGCAAGGCAGTTTGATGAAGGGAACCAAGTGACACATCTTGCTAAAACGGTCCACGACCACCCAGATGACCGTGAAACCTTCAGAGGGGGGAAGGTCAGTAATAAAGTCCATAGCCAGATGTGTCCAAGGTGCACTAGGAACCTCCAGAGGGCAAAGCAACCCCGCAGCAGGAGCATGCGAAGACTTGGATCTAGCACACACAGTACATTGGCGCACCCACTTAATGACTTCTTTCTGCCATCCAGGCCACCAAAAACTGCGACCCACAAGTCTCTTGGTCTCAGAAATTCCTGGATGACCTGTCAACCGAGACTCATGACACTCAACAAACAAATCTCTCCTAAAGGTCCTAGGCACAAACAACCTCCCATGGGGAGTGTTAGATGGGGCATTCTCCTGAGCTTTAAGAATCTCATCCTCCAAAACGGAGTCCAAAGCAGCAATCACAACACCTTCTTGTAAAATGCTCTCCTCTTCCTCCTCAACACCGACCATGGGAGAAAAGCTGCGAGACAAAGCATCCGCTTTAACATTCTTGGTACCCGGGATGTAAGTAACGGAAAAATTAAACCGCGAGAAAAAAAGTGCCCACCTAGCCTGACGGGCATTCAAGCGCTTGGCAGCATCAAGATAGATCAGATTTTTATGATCAGTGAAAACCTGAATGGGAAATTCAGCACCTTCCAAGAGGTGACGCCAGTGTTCAAATGCGAGTTTAATCGCCAGCAATTCCCGATTACCAATATCGTAATTAAGTTCAGTCTCAGAAAATTTTTTTGAAAAAAAGGCACAGGGATGTACTCCATCCTTGTTTTCCTGAGACAACACCGCACCGACCCCCACCGAAGAAGCATCAACCTCAACCAAAAACGGCTTAGTCACATCAGGCTGCATAAGGATGGGAGCAGAGGTGAACCTCTCCTTTAGAAACACAAAAGCTTCAATGGCCTCAGAAGTCCACTGAACCGCATTAGCAACTTTCCTGGTGAGATCGGTCAGCGGTTTGACAATAATAGAAAAAACTTTTATGAATTTTCTGTAATAATTGGCGAAACCCAAAAACCTCTGTATCGATTTCAAACCAATAGGCCTAGGCCATTCCTGCACAGCTTGAACTTTAACCGGGTCCATCTCAAAACCTTCACTGGAGATAATGTAGCTCAAAAAACTAATTCTCTGTACAGCGAACTCACATTTCTCCAGCTTAGCAAAAAGCAAATTGTCCATTAATAACTGTAATACCTCACGTACGCTCCGCCAATGAGACTCCAGATCAGGCGAATAAATCAGAATGTCATCCAAATACACAACCACATTTTTGCCGATTAAAGGTCTAAGGATGTCATTAATAAGATTCTGAAAAAATGCTGGAGCATTGGTAAGACCAAAAGGCATCACCAGATTCTCAAAATGACCCACAGGAGTGTTAAAAGCAGTCTTCCATTCATCACCCTCCTTCATGCGCAACAAATTGTATGCCCCCCGGAGATCACTTTTAGAGAACCATTTGGCCCCCACTAACTGGTTAAATAAATCAGGAATCAATGGCAGTGGGTAAGGATTGTGTACAGTAATTTTATTAATCTCACGAAAGTCCAGACAAGGACGTAAACCGCCATCTTTTTTTTTTACAAAAAAAAATCCAACAGCCACAGGAGACTTGGAAGGCCTAATGTGACCGGCGGCCAAGCTTGTCTGTATGTATTCCTCCAAAGCCTTTCTCTCAGGAATAGTAAGATTAAATAAACGACTTTTAGGAAGAGTCGCTCCAGGGACAAATTCAATGGTACAATCATAGTCTCTATGGGGAGGCAAAATTTGTGACTCCTCCTCAGAAAAAACTCTCCAAAAATCCTGAATAGGTACAGGTAATTCCCCTTTTTCCACCGCAGCAATACGTCCGTTACAACACTTGTCATAACACTTAGGGCTCCAAGACTTAATTTCATTGGTAGACCAATCCAGTACAGGATTGTGCAATTTTAACCAGGGTAACCCCAATATTACTGGAGAAGGCAAATTATCCAATACCACCAAATCCAAATTCTCTTGATGAATACCATTAATAGTGAGGGGAAAATCACAGACCTAATGAGTAACACTCTTCAAGGGAGAGCCATCGACAGAAACGACAGCAATAGGGGATGACAAAGTTTTAGGTTCTAATCTAAGTTTTTCCAAGAATCCCCCATCAATCACATTCAGAGTAGAACCACAATCCACAAATACCCGAAATTCAATTAATTCATCCTGAGCAGCAGTAGTGGCAGATAGGAATACTCCCTTAGAATTTAAACAGGCAATACGTGCATGACTGACCATTTTTTTTTTCTTTCTTCATACGAAGCACACAGTTCTTAATAAAATGACCAGAATTTCCGCAATAGAAGCACAAGCCTTCAGAAAGCCTGCGGTCTTTTTCCTGAGAGCGGGGTGCCATCGCCCCAATCTCCATCGGCTCTCCATTGTCAGCACAGACCCTCTCAGGACTCGGAGCTGACATAGCAGAGGATTTGCTCTCATTAACCCTTGCATGCAGTCTCCTGTCCACCCGTATAGCTAATTGCATTGCCTCCTGCAAGTTTTCAGGTGTGGGATAAGCAATCAGTAAATCCTTAACCCTTTCACCTAGCCATGCAAGAAACAAGCTTTTCAAAGCTGAATCGTTCCACCCCACCTGGACAGACCACCGACGGAAGTGAGAACAATATTTTTCCACATTACCTGATCCCTGCCTCAAACGTCTCAATTCAGACTCAGCAGATGAGACACGATCAGGATCATCGTACAACAAACCCAAAGCAGAAAAAAAGCTATCCACTGATCTAAAGCACGGATCACTAGGTTGGAGAGAGAAGGCCCATCCCTGAGGATCTTTGCGCAAAAGTGACATTATGAACCCTATGCGCTGTGATTCATCACCAGAGGATCCGGGTCTCAAACGAAAATACAATAAACAAGCATTTTTAAAAGAAAAAAAATCTTGTTGTTCGCCAAAAAATAAATCAGGCAGACATACCTTTGGTTCCACAAAATGTGCTCCAGAACAGCTACTCACGTGTTGTTGGAGCTTGGCCACCTCCAGAGAGAGTCCCTGCAAGCATTGAGCCAAATCTTGAACCGAGACCATGATGGAAAACTGGAGGTCTTTCCTTAGAGAAATTTTTTTTTTTTTTCTTTTAGGGCTGGACTTACTGTTATGATCTGCTACAGGGACTAAGGAAAGACAGGAGATCTGTCCCTACAACAGAACTAAACTAGACCCCTACGATGTAAGGGGAACCTGATCCTGCGATCAGACCCGCTAAAGTCCTCGGCTAGTCTGTACGAAGACCTATAGATGTGAGGGAGGGATCCCTACAAGAACTAGGGACTGGGATAAGTTGGACACCTCCTAGCAGAAATAGTAGCAGTCAAAGACAAACACACAACAAAAAGCATAGAGGTCAGAAGACCTAGCAAAACTAACAGAGAATGGCAACAGAGCACTAAGCTAGCTCAAGAGTAGTAAATACAATGAAGTCCAGCAAGGCCAGGAGGGCGGAGCCGGATTAAATAGGCAAAAATGGTCATGTGACCAGCAAACTAAAAAAAACCTAACAGGAGAGTTCTAACAAAGCCAAGTTAAAGGGGATATCCCACAAATAATAGTTCATTTTAATCAATAATTAATTTAATTAATAATTTCCACAACTGGATGTTTTAAAAAAAAAAAAAATGTTCCTGTGCTGAGATTATAAATATGCACCTGCTGTGTTCTGAGTAATGGCTTTGTCTGATCTTACAGGAACACTGTCTGATCCAGATGTGTAGTTAGGTTTTCTGGCACCAGGGGCAAAAATTCAGTTTGATGCCTCCCACCAAGCACATATTTGATTTGCAAACTTAGTCTCGTGCCAACAAGCTGCTCTCCCTAATTCTCTCAATGTTCAGGTAAAAACTTAGAGAAGCAGGAAGAGAAGCTAGTTGTCATGTGACTATAAGTGCTGAGCGAGCATGCTCGCCACTATTTGGTACTCACCTAAGCCTCACAGTGCTCGAGAAGTTCGGTGCTCGACGAGTATTTTTGGAATCCTCGGGCGGGAGCGCAGATCCCCGTCCCGCACTTTTGGCGCTGTTTAGACAGCCAATTAACTTGCATGGATTGCTTGCCAGTCACTGTAATGCAGTAGCCATGTTGATTGTGGCATTGCAGTGATTGGCTAGCCGCACAGCGTCATCGGGTCGATTTAAGATCTGAGACCGTATGCTCACCACAGTAGTTTATGGGAGGAAAAGACACTACATAGTAGACGAGCACACCTCCAGTATAGAAAAGTATGAAAAAAAGTTTATTGAACAAGACATGATAAAAACATTTAAAAAAAAGGCCGTATGCTCACCACAGTCTACTCTGGACACAGGCAGAGTAGGGAGAGGTGCTGCTTAGCGACAAAGAGAATTGGTGCTTGTTTCTGTGTGAGGTATTTCACAGCATTACAAATCTACACTAACAGTCCTTTTAACCCCTTAATAACATCTGACGTACTAATATGCGTCTGTGCCCTGGGACTTAAGAGCCAGACCCGTATTAGTACGTCATCGCGATCGCGCGCGCACACAGGCTGTGCGGGCGCGATCGCCGCCGGGTGTCAGCTGATTGTCACAGCTGACACCCGGTACTATGTGCAGGGAGCGGTCCTGCACCGTTCCCAGCACATTAACCCCCGCGATGCTGCGATCGAAGTCGATCGCGGCATTGCGGGGGCAAGGGGAGGTGATCGGCGATACTCACCTCCTCTTCCGGCTTCCAGCTCAGTCTGCAAAGGCTTCCCGGGTGTTGCCATGACGACCCGATGTCGTCATGACAACATCCGGGTCACCAGAGAGCAGGAAGATTGCTTGGACATGCGCAGTGCATCTCCAAGCAATCTTCACACTGTGCACTTCTGACAGCCTTCATGGCATAGGGATGGTGCTCCATTCCTGTGCCATGCAGGCGATCAGAAAAAAAAAAGTGAAAGTCCCAGAGTGGGACAAAGTAATAAAGTGTATAAACTGTGTGAAAGTGGAAAAAAAAAAAAAAAAATGTGCAAAAATATTATAAAAAAATAAAAAAAATAATACACCAAAAATAAAAATATAATGTACCCATCAATAAATATTATTATAAAAAAAATAAAAAAAAAACAATAAAAGTACACATATTTGGTATCACCGCGTCCGGAACAACCTGACCTATAAAACTGTCCCACTAGTTAACCCCTTCAGTGAACACGGTAAAAAAAAAAAAAAAAAAAACGAAGCAAAAAACAATGCTTTATCACCATACCGCCAAACAAAAAGTGGAATAACACGCGATCAAAAAGACGCATATAAATAAAAATGATACCGCTGAAAACGTCATCTCGTCCCGCAAAAAACAAGCCGCCATACAGCTCCATCAGCCGAAAAATAAAAAAGTTATAGCTCTCAGAATAAAGCGATACAAAAAAATATTTTTTTCTATAAAATAGCTTTTATTGTGTATAAGCGCCAAAACATAGAAAAATGATACAAATGTGGTACCGCTGTAAACGTACTGACCCGAAGAATAAAGCTACCTCATTAATTTTACTACACGCGGAACAGAATAAAAAAAAAAAAAAACAATTCCTGAATTGTTGGTTTTTGTTTATTCTGCCTCCCAAAAATCGGAATAGAAAGCGATCAAAAAATGTCACGTGCCTGAAAATGGCACCAATAACAACGTCAAGTCATCCCGCAAAAAACGAGCCGTCACATGACTGTCTGCCAAAATCTGGAAAATTATAGCTCTCAAAATATGGCGATGCAAAAACTAGATTTTACAAAAAATGCGTCTTTTAGTGTGTGACAGCTGTCAGTCATAAAAACCCCATATGATTCTGGCATTGCTGTAATCACACCGACCCGAAGAATAAAGTCGTCTAATCACTTATACCGCACAAGGAACGGCGTCAAAAATAAACTCTTGGGTTAGGATTGGGCTAGGGTTAGGGCTGGGTTTGGGGCTAGGGTTGTGCTGGGGCTAGGGTTGTGCTGGGGCTAGGGTTGTGCTGGGGCTAGGGTTGTGCTGGGGTTAGGGCTGGGGTTGGGGTTAGGGTTGGGGTTGGGGTTAGGGTTGTGATGGGGTTGGGATTTTTTTCAAAAGTAAGAAAAAAAGATGACGATATGGCGACTAGTGTTGAGCGCAAGTGCTCGCTACTTGAGTTTGCATCGGGTGCTCTGGTATGCATTGAGTATTGTGGGTATTTGAGTGACATGCTCGAGTCTCTGCCCTATATGCTTCGCAGCCAAAAAAACTTTACGGGGATTGCCTGCCATGCACGAGCGATCCCCGCATGTTTTTTTTTGGGTGTCTAATAACCGTGAAACATGCGGAGCAGGGACTCGAGCATGTCACTCGAGCACACGCTGTACATGGTGCATACCTGAGCACCCGATGCAAACTCAAGTAGCGAGCACTTGCGCTCAAGACTAATGACAACTTATTCAATATGATGACCTAATGTAAACAAATTCTGTGTCGTACCTCTGGGTTCAAAATGTTCACTATACACCTTAATAAAATCCTTGAGGGGTATAGTTTCCAAAATGGGGTCACTTGTGGGGGAGCTCCACTGTTTAGGCACATCACGGGTTCGCCAAACGCGACATGGTGTCCACTAACAAATTGAATGGAAAATCGGCTCAAATTGTTAGCGCACGCCATGTTGCGTTTGGAGAGCCCCTGTGTGCCCAAACATTGGAGCTCCCCCACAAGTGACCCCATTTTGGAAACTAGACCGCCCCAATGCACCTATCTAGATGCATAGTGAGCACTTGGAACCCCCAGGTGCTTCACAAGTTGATTCATAAAAATGAAAAAGTGTTTTTTTTTTCACTTTTTCATTTTTACGAATCAATTTGTGAAGCACCTGGGGGTTCCAAGTGCTCACTATGCATCTAGAAAGGTGCCTTGGGGGGTCTAGTTTCCAAAATGGGGTCACTTGTGGGGGAGCTCCAAAGTTTGGGCACAGAGGGGCTCTCCAAACGCAACATGGTGTCCGCTAACAATTTGAGCCTATTTTCCATTCAATTTGTTAGCGGATACCATGTTGCATTTGGAGAGTCCCTGTGTGCCCAAACATTGGAGCTCCCCCACAAGTGACCCCATTTTGGAAACTAGACCCCCCAAGGCACCTAGCTAGATGCACAGTGAGCACTTGGAACCCCCAGGCGCTTCACAAATTGATTCATAAAAATGAAAAAGTGTTTTTTTTTTTCATTTTTACAAATCAATTTGTGAAGCACCTGGGGGTTCCAAGTGCTCACTATGCATCTAGATAGGTGCCTTGGGGGTCTAGTTTCTAAAATGGGGTCACTTGTGGGGGAGCTCCAAAGTTTGGGCACACAAGGGCTGTCCAAACACAACATGGTGTCCGCTAATTATTCAAGCAAATTTTACAATCAAAAAGTCAAATGGCGCTCCTTCCCTTCCGAGCCCTGCCGTGCGCCCAAACAGTGTTTTTTCCCCACATATTGGGTATCTGTGTGCCCAGGGGAAATTGCACAACAAATTTTGGGGTCAATTTTTTCTTGTTATCCCTTGTGAAAATAAAAAAAATTGGGTCTAAAGTAACATTTTTGTGAAATAAGTGAAATGTTCATTTTTTTCTTCCACATTCAAAAAATTCCTGTGAAGCACCTGAAGGGTTAATAAAGTTCTTGAATGTGGTTTTGAGCACCTTGAGGGGTGCAGTTTTTAGAATGGTGTCACTTTTGGGTATTTTCTGTCATAAAGACCTCTCAAAGTGACTTCAAATGTGACGTGGTCCCTAAAAAAATGGTTTTGTAAATTTTGTTGGAAAAATGAGAAATCGCTGCTCAACTTTTAACCCTTATAGCTCCCTAACAAAAAAAAATTTTGGTTCCAAAATTGTGCTGATGTAAAGTAGGCATGTGGGAAATGTTATTTATTAACTCTTTTGTGTGACATATCTCTCTGATTTCAGGGCTTAAAAATTCAAATTTTGAAAATTGCAAAATTTTCAAAATTTTCGCCAAATTTCCGTTTTTTTCACAAATAAACGCAAGTGATATCGAAGAAATTTTTCCACAATCATGAAGTACAATATGTCACGAAAAAATAATCTCAGAATCAGGGGGATCCGTTGAAGCGTTCCAGAGTAATTACCTCATAAAGTGACAGTGGTCAGAATTGTAAAAATTGGCCTGGTCATTAACGTGCAAACCACCCTCGGGGCTTAAGGGGTTTAGGAGTAGGTCTCCTATACTGCTATTGCATATATGTTATATTACCCCCAGCGGCCTTCAATGACAAAACGCCAGCAGCCAGGACCTCCATGGTGTAGAGACAGTTCATGCCACGTGTCCAGCGTGCATACCACAATAGTTGTAAAGGCACAGAGGAATCACAGAGGACGCTGGTACGGTGGCAAGGGTAGTCCTTCAGCATCTTCCAAAACTTTTCCCTCCTTGACAGAGTAACTTGAGCGTCAGGGCCTGGGCACTCTAAGGGTTTGAGAAAACTGTCCCAGACCTTTGACAGCATTCCCCTGCCCCTGCTGCATCTTTCTTTCATCCTTCGCCTGTACTCCTTGGTTGTCCAAGAAGCTGTGACCTCTGCCACCAGCGTTGTCAGATGGGAATTTTTATAATAATTCTTCAACAAGGTCAATCTGGTACTACAACATACAACATAGGATTGGGTCTCCTTTACTGTTATTGCATATGCAGCAAGTTTAAGGGCTGCCAAAAATTATGACGCACTCCAATACCAATTTGAAGAGACGTAGCGGAGGGCCTCAGTTTACATGTATTTTGTATTATTAAGGAGTGCGTCTCCTATCCTGTTATTCCATATGCAGAAAGTTCAAGAGCAGCCAAAAAGTAGGACGCACTCCAATACCAATTTGAAGAGACATAGTGGAGGGTCTCAGTTAAAAATGTAATTTCTATTATTAAGGAGTGGGTCTCCCAGACTGGTAATGGCCATGCACTAAGTGCATGGTCTGAAAAACATTGACCCCTGGGGGGTGCACATATACAATATGTAAAGTTAGAGGTATGCCTCTAAAAATAGTTCCCACAGGCATCATAAACACCCTTAAAAAAATGATGCGGGTGTGGCATAATGGTCACCCTGGTGATATGGTGGTGGAAGATGAGGAGAAGGAAGCGAGCGACCTAAAATAGAAGAAATCCTGAAGCGTATACCCATGTTTGGGTGTGAAGGGTTGCATTGGAATAGACCCCCAAAAAATAAACACTGGATTTAACTTTATGTTCCACTGCTATTATCCGTTGGTGTTGAGAAGTCTGGCACAATCCAGCCCTTGCTAATTTTGATAAGACTCAGCCGGTCAGCATTTTCAATATACTGCCCCCGGCGGCACTAAAAACCCTCTCTGACAAAACGCTAGCGGCAGGGCTGGCCAGGACCTCCAAGGTATAGAGAGTCAGTTCTTGACACGAGTCCAGCTTGGACACCCAATAGTTGTAAGGCAAAGAGGAGTCACAAAGGATGCTGATGTGGTCACTAAGGTAGCCCTTGAGCATATTCCAAAACTTTTCCCTCCTTGTCAGAGTAACCCGCGTATCAGGGCCTGGGCACTGTCCCAGACCTTTGTTCCCCGCATCTGGTTTGTGTCTCCGTCACCTATACTCCTTGGTTGTCCAATGAACTGTGACCTCTGCCGCCAGCGTTATCAGATGGGAATATTCTAAATCCTTTTTGTACTGCAACATTTTATTAGACCTCTCCACCAAGGGAAGGAGAGATAGAAAGTGTGGGTCTAGAAGTTCTCCTTGTTGTGTGGGTCTAGATCCATACACACAGAAATCTATGTGCCATCAATACCCAGCAGCTTATGAACAATCTACCGTCATCTTTTCTCCCATCCTCTCCCTCTCCTGTCCAGACTCAGCATTGTCACACTATAACAACACATTGCAGAGTCCCCTGGATGAAGCAGCACCTGCTACATGCAGAATGACCCGGCATAGAAGGCAGCCCTGGCACAATATGCAAACATGTTTTCTCCAGCGCTGCTCAAGGTGCGCTGAGAGTCTGTGGAGAATATCATTTTCAGCAGAAGACTTCATCCACTATAAGTTCATGCTCAAAACTTACAACTCTGCTCTCCATCTAGCTAAACATGTTTACTTTACCATCTTCATCATATCTCTAGCCAACAATCCTAAACGACTTTTTGAAACCTTCTACTCCCTCCTGAGCTCTAAAGTACAGGCCCCGGTCACCAACCTAAGTGCTGACAGTCTGGCTACTTATTTCCTACAAAAAAATCAATCATATCCGTCAAGACAATTTTGCACAATGCCCTCAGAATCGGGATTTCTTTCTCTCTCGCACCTCAAGTTCACTTTCTATCTTCGAGCCTGTCACAGAAAAAAAAGTGACCAGACTCCTCTCTTCTTCTCGTCCTACAACCTGCAACAGTGACCCTATTCCCTCATATCTCCTTCAGTCCCTTTCCCCAGTTGTCAATACCCACCTAAAATATTTAACCTCGCTCTTTCTTTGGGTATCTTTCCCTCTTCATTCAAACATGCAATCATAATCCCTTTACTTAAAGAGCCATCCCTGGACTTGAACTGCGCTGCTAATTACAGACTGGTCTCTAATCTTCCTTTCATCTCTAAACTCCTGGAACGCTTGGTTCACTCCCATTTCATCTGCTATCTCTCAGATAGCAATCTTCTCGACGCTTTACAATCTAGTTTCCGCTCTTCACACTACTGAAACTGCCCTTACTAAAATCTCTAATGATCTACTAACAACAAAATCCAATGGTCACTACTCCCTGCTGTTTCTCCTGGATCTCTCTGCCGCATTTGACACTGTGGATCACCAGCATCTCCTCACTATGTCCCGCTCTATAGGCCTCAAGGAAACAGCTCTTTCTTGGTTCTCCTTCTATCTCTGACTGCTCCTTTACAGTATCTTTTGCCGGCTCTTCTTCTAACCTTCCCCTTACCATCTGGATTCATCAAGGCTCAGTCCTATGCCCCCTCCTCTTCTCTTTGGACAAACCATCAGCAGATTTGGTTTCCAGCATCATCTCTTCATCTCTGCTGATGACACCCAATTATACACCTCTTCACCTGACATCACCCTCTCTCTAATACAAAATACCAGTGCTTGTCTTTCTGCTGTCTCTAACATCATGTCCTCTCTCTATGTGAATCTGTATCTCTCCAAAACTGAACTCCTTGTGTTTCCTCCCTCTACTAACCTACCAATACCTGACTTTGCAATTTCCTGAGGTGGTGCCAACATAACTCCCAAGCAGCACGCCCGCTGTCTTGGAGTCATATTTGACACACAACTTTCCTTTATTCCCCATATACAATCACCCACTCGCTCATGTCACCTTCACCTTAAAAACATCTCCAGAATCCGACCTTTTCTCACCTTTGATACTACAAAAACACATACTGTCGCTCTTATTCACTCTCGTTTGGACTACTGCAACTCTCTTCTAATCGGTCTCCCTCTAAACAAACTTTCTCCTCTCCAATCCATTCGGAATCCAGCTGATAGGGTTGTATTTCTATCAGGCCGCTTCACCGATGCCTCTACCCTGTGCCAGTCTTTGTACTCCTTACCCATTCACTAGAGAATACAAAACAAATTCATCTCTCTCACCCACAAAGCTCTACACAGTTCTGCACTGCCCTATATCTCATCCCTCATTTCTGTCTATCACCCTTCCTGTGCCCTCCGTTCTGCAACTGATCTAAGACTAATATACTCCTTAATCTGAACCTCACACCTCCGTCTCCAAGACTTCACTCGTGCCGCACCAGTTTGCTGCACTACCCCAAACGATGTGACTAATATCTAGTCCCCATGTTTTTAAAGATGCTTTAAAAACACATCTGACAAGCCTATCACCGCAACTCCACATACTCGGTACCCAATAGCACACAGTAACTGCACTTAGATAGATACTGGCTGATGACCATGTTCTACCTTTTGTGTCCCCCTATTTCCATATAGATTGTAAGCTTGCGAGCAGGGCCCCTCACTCCTCCTATAACTGTTGAATTGTGATACATTATATTGTTTTCATTGTCTGTACATGTCCCTACTTGTAAAGTGCTGTGGAATATGTTGGCACTATATAAATAAAAAAAATTTTTATTAAGTGTGACCAGCTAGTAATTATTGTTGCCCAAAATGCGTACAACGCGAGAATCACGGTAAAGGCAGCGGAACATAGAGTCAGCCATGTTTGCCAGACTGCCAAAAGCCAAGACTTTTCTATCACGACCAAGAGGATGACGGTCCATGCTCTCCTCCTCACCCTCCTCCTCAGGCCATCCACGCTGAACAGACGGTATGAATGTGGTGTGGGTAGTACCATCTGTAGCGCAGGAAACCAGCTGCTGTTACACCCAATCCGCATTGAGATGAGATGAGGCTGAGGTGTGTTGGATCACTCAGTATAGTGCCTTGCTCCATCTCACTGTGCTCTGCCTGTAATGACACCACTTTAATTGTGAGCAGCGGGCATTACAGTAGACAGAGAAGCAGGATGGTGGCGCTAATTATGGCGTTATCGCCACTCACCATCTTGGTGGATTCCTCAAAGTTTTGGAGGATGGCACAGATGTCAGACATCCATGCTGTTAGAACCTTGCTCTTAGTTTTTTTTTCCTTTGCTGGTCACATGACCTTGTTGGCCTATTTAAGCCTGCTCCGCCCTTCTGGCTTTGCTGGACTTCATTGTATATCTACTTTCTAGCTAGCCTGTGCTCTGTGTCTTGCTCTGTTAGTTTGCTTGGTCTACTGACCTCTATGTTTTATATATTTTGTTTGTTCGTCTGTCTGCTACTATTTCTGTTAGGAGGTGTCCCATATTCCTCCCAGTCCTTAGTACTTGTAGGGATTCCTTCCCCACATCTATAGGTCTCCGTACAGACTAGCTTAGGACTTTAGCAGGTCTGATCGCAAGATCAGGTCCCCTGTTACATCGTAGGGATTAAGCTGAGTTCTATCGTAGGGACAGATCTCCTCTCTTTCCTTAGCTGTGGTAGCAGAACATAACAGTAAGTCCAGCCTGCAAATTCTCTAAGGAAAGATTTTTCTGTTCCATCATGGTGTCGGTTCAGGATTTGGTTCATCGCCTGCAGGGACTCTCTCTGGAGGTGGCCGAGCTCCGTCAGCACGTGAGTAACTGTCCTGGAGCACATTTCTTGGAGCCTAAGGTATGTTTGCCGGATTTATTTTTTGGTGAACACCGAGAATTTTTTTTCATTTAAAAATGCTTGCTTATTGTATTTTTGTTTGAGACCTAAGTCCTCTGGGGATGAATCCCAGCGCGTAGGGTTCATAATGTCACTTTTGCGCAAAAAGCCTCAGGAGTGGGCCTTTTCTTTGCAACCTAGTGATACATGCTTCAGATCAGTGGATAGTTTTTTTTCTGCTTTGGGACTATTATATGATGATCCTGACCGTGTCGCATCAGCTGAGACTGAGTTGAGACGTTTAAAACAAGGATCAGGTAATGTGGAAAAATATTGTACTCATTTCCGTCGTTGGTCTACTCAAACAGGGTGGAACGATTCTGCTCTGAAAAGTCTTTTTCTTGCTGGGCTCAGTGAAAGGGTTAAAGACCTGCTAATTGCTTATCCTACACCTGAAGATTTGCAACAGGCTATGCAATTAGCTATACGGGTGGATAGAAGACTGCGTGCAAGGGTTAATGAGAGCAAATCCTCTGCTATGTCAGTTTCTGGTTATGAGAATGTGTGTACTAACAGTGGTGAACCGATGGAGATTGGATCGGTGACACCTCGCTCTCAAGAAAAAGACCGTCGATTTTCTGAAGGCTTGTGTTTCTATTGCGGAAAATCTGGTCATTTGATTAAAGGCTGTGAGCTTCGTATGAAGAAAGAAAAAAAAATGGTCAGTCACGCCCGTATTGCCTGTTTAAATTCCAAGGGTATATTTTTAGCTGCTTCCACGATTGCTCAGAAAAAATTAATGGAATTTCGGGTATTTGTTGATTGCGGGTCTACTCTGAATGTAATTGATGGGGGATTCGTGGAAAGACTCAATTTAAAACCTGAACCTTTATCATCCCCCATTGCTGTGGTTTCTGTGGATGGTTCCCCTTTGAAGAATATTACTCTCAAGGTCTGTGAATTTCCTCTCACTATTAATGGTGTTCACCATGAGAAATTGGATTTGGTAGTTTTGAATAACTTGCCTTCTCCAGTAATATTGGGATTGCCCTGGTTAAAATTTCACAATCCTGTACTGGATTGGTCTACCAGTGAAATTAAATCCTGGAGCCATAAATGTTATGACAAGTGTTGTAACGGGCGTATTGCAGCTTTGGATAGGGGAGAATTGCCTGTTCCTATTCAGGATTTTTGGAGAGTTTTTTCTGAGAAGGAATCGCAGGTTTTGCCTCCCCATAGAGACTATGATTGTTCTATTGAATTTGTCCCTGGAGCGACTCTTCCTAAAAGTCGTTTATTTAACCTTACTATTCCTGAGAGGAAGGCTTTGGAGGAATACATACAGACAAGTTTGGCCGCCGGTCACATTAGGCCCTCTAAGTCTCCTGTGGCGGTTGGATTTTTTTTTGTGAAAAAAAAGGACGGCGGTTTACGTCCTTGTCTGGATTTTCGTGAGATTAACAAAATTACTGTACGCAATCCTTACCCACTGCCATTGATTCCTGATCTGTTTAACCAGTTAATGGGGGCCAAGTGGTTCTCTAAAATTGACCTTAAGGGGGCATACAATCTGTTGCGCATGAAGGAGGGTGACGAATGGAAGACTGCTTTTAACACTCCTGTGGGTCATTTTGAGAATCTGGTTATGCCTTTTGGTCTTACTAATGCTCCTGCATTTTTTCAGAATCTGATTAATGACATCCTTAGACCTTTGATCGGCAAAAATGTGGTTGTGTATTTGGATGACATTTTGATTTATTCGCCGGATCTGGAGTCTCATTGGCGGAGCGTGCGTGAGGTATTACAGTTATTAATGGACAATTCGCTTTTTGCTAAGCTGGAGAAATGTGAGTTCGCTGTACAGAGAATTAGTTTTTTGGGCTACATTATCTCCAGCAAAGGTTTTGAGATGGATCCGGTTAAGGTTCAGGCTGTGCAGGAATGGCCTAGGCCTATTGGTTTGAAATCGATACAGAGGTTTTTGGGTTTCGCCAATTACTACAGAAAATTCATAAAAAATTTTTCTAGTATTGTCAAACCTCTGACTGATCTCACCAGGAAAGGTGCTGATGCTGTTCAGTGGTCTTCTGAGGCCATTGAAGCTTTTGTGTATCTCAAGGAGAGGTTCACCTCTGCTCCCATCCTTATGCAGCCTGATGTTACTAGGCCGTTTTTGGTTGAGGTTGATGCTTCCTCTGTGGGGGTTGGCGCAGTATTGTCTCAGGATAACGGGGATGGATTACATCCCTGTGCCTTTTTTTCAAAAAAATTTTCGGATACTGAACTGAATTACGATATTGGTAATCGGGAATTATTGGCTATTAAACTCGCATTTGAACACTGGCGCCACTTCTTGGAAGGTGCGGAATTTCCCGTTCAGGTTCTTACGGATCATAAAAATCTGATATATCTTGATGCTGCCAAGCGACTGAATGCCCGTCAGGCTAGGTGGGCACTGTTTTTCTCGCGGTTTAATTTCTCCGTTACTTACATCCCTGGTACTAAGAATGTTAAGGCGGATGCCTTGTCTCGCAGTTTTTCTCCCATAGTCGGTGCTGAGAAAGAGGAGAACATTTTACAAGAAGGTGTTGTGATAGCTGCTTTGGACTCCGTTTTGGAAAATGAGATTCTTAAAGCACAGGAGAATGCCCCTTCTAACACTCCTCATGGGAGGTTGTTTGTGCCTGGGACCTTTAGGAGAGATTTGTTTGTTGAGTGTCACGAATCTCGGTTGGCAGGTCATCCCGGAATCTCTGAGACCAAGAGACTTGTGGGTCGCAGTTTTTGGTGGCCTGGATGGCAGAAGGAAGTCATTAAGTGGGTGCGTCAATGTACTATATGTGCTAGATCTAAGTCCTCACATACTCCTGCTGCGGGGTTGCTTTGTCCTTTGGAGGTTCCCAGTGCTCCTTGGACACATTTGGCTATGGACTTTATAACTGACCTTCCCCCCTCTGAGGGTTTTACTGTCATCTGGGTGGTCGTGGACCGTTTTAGCAAGATGTGTCACTTGGTTCCCTTTGTCAAACTGCCCTGCGCTAAAACTCTCGCTAAGGCCTTTGTCAAGGAAATTGTCAGACTTCATGGCGTTCCTACTGACATTGTTTCTGATAGGGGTCCTCAGTTCGTGGCTCGTTTTTGGCGTGCCTTTTGTGACAGGTTGGGAGTTCATTTATCGTTCTCGTCCGGATATCATCCTGAATCTAATGGCCAGACAGAAAGGAAAAACCAGGATGTTGAGCAGTTCTTGCGTTGTTTTGTGACAGACAATCAAGAGGGGTGGTCTGAGTTTCTGCCACTTGCTGAATTTGCTCTGAACAATCATACATCTTCTTCTGCTGGTTGTTCGCCTTTTTTTTGTTGTTCTGGGAGACATCCGTCGTTTGGGTCGTTCTCCAAGTTGGGATCTGCCGTGCCTGAGGAGGAGAATTTTTCCGGTGATTTGGAGAGAGTTTGGACGGATGTGCGTGGTAATCTTCAGGAGGCCAACAGAAAATCTAAGGACTACTTTGATAGGAAACGACAGGAGGTTTTGTTCGCTGTTGGTGACATGGTTTGGTTGTCCTCTAGGAATCTGCGGTTGAGGATTCCTTCTAAGAAATTGGGTCCCAAGTTTGTAGGGCCCTTTAAGGTGCTTCAGGTTGTCAACCAATCTACTGTTAGGTTGGAGGTTCCTACCTCCTGGAGAATTAATCCGGTATTTCATGTCTCTCTGTTGAAAAAAGCTGTTGTTTCGGATTGTGACGCCTCTGCCTCTGTTCCTCCGGTGGTGGAGGACGGGGAATATGAAATTTCTCGCATCCTTAACTCTAGACTGTATAGAGGTAGTTTGCAGTATCTAGTGGCCTGGAAAGGTTTCGGACCCGAGGATAACTCTTGGGTGAGGTCGGATGATGTTTCCGCGTCCAGACTTATCAGAGCGTTTCACAGGAGATTTCCTGATAAGCCTGGTCCTAGGGGATCCGGAGGATCCTCTTAGAAGGGGGGGTACTGTTAGAACCTTGCTCTTAGTTTTTTTTTCCTTTGCTGGTCACATGACCTTGTTGGCCTATTTAAGCCTGCTCCGCCCTTCTGGCTTTGCTGGACTTCATTGTATATCTACTTTCTAGCTAGCCTGTGCTCTGTGTCTTGCTCTGTTAGTTTGCTTGGTCTACTGACCTCTATGTTCTATATATTTTGTTTGTTCGTCTGTCTGCTACTATTTCTGTTAGGAGGTGTCCCATATTCCTCCCAGTCCTTAGTACTTGTAGGGATTCCTTCCCCACATCTATAGGTCTCCGTACAGACTAGCTTAGGACTTTAGCAGGTCTGATCGCAGGATCAGGTCCCCTGTTACATCGTAGGGATTAAGCTGAGTTCTATCGTAGGGACAGATCTCCTCTCTTTCCTTAGCTCTGGTAGCAGAACATAACACATGCTCACTCATCAGGTCTTATGAGTGGAGGCTGACCTGAATATCAATGGGCGTGTTGAAGCTGGTACTCAACAACTGCCCTCTGCTGCCCACAAATCATTCCCAACATATGCAACCAATGTGTGGTGACATCACTTACCAGTTGGTGAGCTGGAAGCTGCAAACGCTGCTTAAGTACGGCAAGGGCTGCGGAAACTGTTGCTGACTTTCTGAAATGGGCACACATGTGCGTACTTTCACAAGCAGCTCAGGCAGATCCAGGTAGGTTTTGCAAAACTGCTGAACTACTATGTTGAGCATATGGGCCAGGCATGGTATGTGTGCGAGGTTGCCAAGCCTCAGAGCAGCCACCAGGTTCCGGCCATTGTTACACACGACCATGCCTGGCTGTAGGTTCAGTGGTGAGAACCACAGATCATCCTGCTGTTACAGCTTTCAACAACTCTGCAGAGGTGTGTGCTTGTCAACTAAGCATACTGTCCAGCTCATTGTTATTGTAACCCCAAAAAGATACAGCAAATTATGTGCTCTCAAATCCAAATGACCCAATCCCTTCTGAGCCCCACAGTGTGACTAAACCACATATAGCATCCATGTTTTTGGCAGGGGTATAATTTACAAAATTGGGTCACTGGAGTTGGAATTCTTCTCTTCTAATACTTAGGGGCTTTGTACATGAAGTAAGCAAACAATTCAAAGAATATCAGCGCTCGAAGAGGCAAATAGCGCTCCTTCTCTTCCGATTCTCACCGTGTGGCTATGCAGTACTGTACAGCCACATCTGGGGTATTGCCACATTCAGCAGAAATAGTGTGACAAATTTTGGTGCCAATTTTACCCATTTCCTCTTTTTAAAATGTAAAATCTGGGGTTGAAACAAAATTTTTGTGTTAAAAATGTTATTATTCTTTCTTCACCACCGAACGGTATAAATTTTTGTGAGGCTCATATGGCGTCAATATGATCAGTGCACCCCTAGATGAAATAATTGAAAAGTGTAGCATGTAAAATGACATCACTTATAGGGTTGTTCTACTGTTCTGACACCTCAGGGGCTCTGCCAATGTGACATGGCACCCTCAAACTATTCCAGCAAAATCTGTTGTGCAATTTCTCATGCATGTGCCAATATGGCGCTCCTTCCCTTCTGAGCTTTGCACCTTGCCTCAAAAGTAGTTTTGCCCCGCACATGGGGTATTGGCAAATGCATGAGAAATTGCACAGCAAATTTAGGGTCCATTTTCTCCTGCTACCCTTGTGAATAAAAAAATTGGGGCTAAAAGATAATTTTTGTGGAAAAAATTTGATTTTATTTATTTTCTCTGTTCTACGTCATAAACTTCTGTGAAGCATCTGGGGGTTCAAGGTGCTCACCACACATCTTCATAAGTTCCTTGTGGGGTTTAGTTTCCAAAATGGGGTCAACTGTGGGGGCTATGCACTGTTTAAGCACATAAGGGGCAATCCAAGTGCACCATGGCGTCCACTCTCAATTCCAGCAAATTTTGCATTCAAAAAGTCAAATGTTGCTCCTTCCTTTCCGATCCCTGCAGCGTACTCAGGAAAAATTGCACAACAATTTTTGGGGTACATTATCTCTTGTTACAATGTTAAAATAAAAAGATTGGGTCTAATGTATTTTTTTTGTGAAAGAGTAAAAAGTTAATTTTTTCCTTCCACATTGCTTCAGTTCCTGTGAAGCACCTGAAGGGTTAATAAACTTCTTGAATGTGGTTTTGAGCACCTTGAGGGGTGCAGTTTTTAGAATGCTGTCACTTTTGGGTATTTCTGTCATACAAACCTCTCAAACTCACTTTAAATGAGATGCGGTCCCTAAAAAAATAGTTTTATAAATTTTGTTGGAAAAATTAGAAATCGCTCATCAACTTTTAACCCTTATAACTTCCTAACAAAAAAAAAATTCTATTTCAAAAATTGTGCTGATGTAAAGTAGACATATGGGAAATGCTATTTATTAACTATTTTGCATGACACAAGGGCTCTTTCACACGTCAGTGTCTCCAGTGTGTGTAGTGACAGCTTTCACACGCATCGGAGACACATACACAAGCAGATGACCAAATGAATGGGTCTGCGCACATGTCAGTGTTTCCACAGACCGTGACCGTGGTCAAAACACATTGACATGTCCGTTTTTTTTCGCGCTGCACAGACCACAAAACGTCCCACACTGATAAGGATGACATCAGTACTGGCGCCTGGGAATCAGTGTACAGTTAGTGCTATTCTCAAGCACCGGATGCTGAATGCTGTCCTCATCATAGTTCCCTGCTTGTGCTGCGAGATACGCCAGCAGGGGACAATGATGAGTGTAGTATTCTGTTCCCTCTGTGTCCTGGTGTAAAAAATAAAATAAAAAATCCTTATACTCACAGAGATGTCCCCCACTGTAATTCATGTGTCCGCTCATGCCAAGGAGTCAAGGTAAATGACTCGCTCCAGTGAGCAGGCCCCGGTCCTTAAGGGGTTAAAGGGAATCTGTCACCAGTAGGGATGAGCGAGCACTAAAATGCTCATTGCTCGGGTTCAGCAAATTGTAATGCTCAGGAGCTTGACCCGGGCAATGGGTCCAATGTATGTCTATGGGAAACTGAAGCATTTTTCCAGAGGTCTGCAGGGAGCCTAAAAATTCCCCAAATCTATGGGAACAGCATGGGGAAGACCCCTGGAAGCATCTCTGACTCCCAGGTTACTGCTGTGAACAATGTTGTCAGAGTATTTTGCCACTTTTACAGGGTCACAATAAAACATACAAAAACTAAACCAAAGTGGATTTTCATGGGAAAAATGTTAAAGATCATCCTTTCCATTATAATGACTTGTATATAAAGTAAAATACACTGCTCAAAAAAATAAAGGGAACACTCAAATAACACATCCTAGATCCGAATGAATGAAATATTCTCATTGAATACTTTGTTCTGTACAAAGTTGAATGTGCTAACAACAAAATCACACAAAAATCACCAATGGAAATCAAATTTATTAACCAATGGCGGCATGGATTTCGAGTCACCCCCAAAATTAAAGTGGAAAAACACACTATAGGCTTATCCGACTTTGATGTAATGTCCTTAAAACAAGTCAAAATGAGGCTCAGTATTGTGTGTGGCCTCCACTTGCCTGTGTGACCTCCCTACAACACCTGGGCATGCTCCTGATGAGGTTGCGGTTGGTCTCCTGTGGGATCTCCCCCCAGACCTGGACTAAAGCATCCGCCAACTCCTGGACAGTCTGTGGTGCAACGTGACATTGGTGCATGGAGCGAGACATTATGTACCAGATGTACTCAATCGGATTCAGGTCTGGGGAACAGGCGGGCCAGTCCATAGCTTCAATACCTTCATCTTGCAGGAACTGCTGACACACTCCAGCCACATGAGGTCTGGCATTGTCCTGCATTAGGAGGAACCCAGGGCCAACCTCACCAGCATATGGTCTCACAAGGGTTCTTCATCATCCACCACCTCGTCTTCGATTTCCGCACTCTGGTCCTCCTGCTGACTTTCTGGCAATTGTGTCTCATCATCATCCTCCTCTTGTGACAGTAATTGCACTCTCCCACCGTCGCCTTCGTGTGACCGTGGCTGCTTAAATATGTGGGCATCGCTACATGCGATCTCCTCTTGCCCGCTTGAAGCTGGCCGGAAGAGAGGCCCGAATCTATAAATGGAAAAGTGAACAGCTCTTCAGAGTGTCCAAGTGTGAGATCATTTGTCTTCGGTCACTCGGCATGGTGGGAGGAAGGAGGATCAGGGTGAGGAATTTGCGGTCTCACTACTGAGACTTGACCATGTGGAAGAGAGGATGGTGGTGGTGGCAAAGTCACTGAAAGCATTATCTGCTATCCAACCAACAACCTTTTGACACTGCTCTGGGTTCAATAGTGGAGTGCTGCAGTACCCTAGTAATTGGGACAGGAAGGTCGGGAAACAAGATTCATATCCCGTGAACTTTTCCACATTTTTTTCACATCTCCCCCACAAAATTAAATATATTTTATTTGCATTTTATATGCTATACCAACACAAAGTAGAAAGTATTTGTGAAGTGCAAGGGAATGTGCACACGTTAAGTATTTGGAGCAGAAATTTCTGCACCTCTTGGCAGGAAAGACACGTCATCAAAGACTTGCTTTTTTGCGGTGTTTTTTACATGAATTTTTTGGTGCAGATTTTTTCCAAACTCAGTAGAATGAGTGAAATCTGCAGCAAAAAGCTGAAAGAATTGACATGCTGCAGATTTAAATCTGCCCCGATCTCTGCAAGTCACAAATACGGTGGCATGTAAAAGTTTGGGCACCACTGGTCAAAATTACTGTTTTTGTGAACAGTTAAGCAAGTTGAAGATGAAATGATCTCTAAAATGCCTAAAGTTAAAGATGATGGATTTCCTTTGTTTTTTAGGCAAAATATATATTATCATATTTTACATTTTAAAAATTACAAAAAGGTAAATGGTCCAATGTAAAAGTTAGGGCACTCTGAATGGTTAGTACCTAGTAGCACCCCCTTTTGCAAGTATCACAGCTTGAAAACGCTTTTTGTAGCCAGTTAAGAGTCTTTCAATTCTTGTTTGAGGGATTTTCATCAATTCTTCCTTGGAAAATTCTTCCAGTTCTGTGAGATTCCTGGGTTGTCTTGCCTGCACTGCTATTTTAAGGTCTAACCACATATTTTCAATGATGTTCAGATCAGGGGATTGTGATACCTTCAGCTTGCGCCTTTTGAGGTAGTCTATTATGGATTTTACCCTGTGTTTAGAATCATTATCCATTTGTAGAAGAAATCCTCTTTTCAACTTTAGCTTTATTACAAATGGTGTTATGTTTGCATCATGAATTTGTTGAAATTTCATTGAATCCATTTTTCCCTCTAACCGTGAACTGTTCCTCGTACCATTGGTGTATGGTGCACAGGGCAGTAGTCATGGGTGAGGGGCTGCTGTGTTCACACACCCTGGCACCCTACAAATAAACAGTGTCCTGATTCACCTGTGCTATGCGTGTGGTGCGTAACACTCACATTTTGGTCACAGGCCTCTGCTGTCTCCGGTTCTTCAACTTCAGAAACCTTCGCACACACATTAGGGGACATCAAATTCATATTATAATAAAGAAGTTTCCTTAACTCTCCATTTTCATCATATTGAAACAGTATTGGGCACAAACTTTTCTGTTTTCAAAGTCCATAGCACAGCACGTTCTGATGTCCACTGTTCGCTTGCCCTGAGCTAACCCTTTCCTGTCTGGCATCTCTGACCTCTGGGAATCTCTGACCGGTTCTGCATCTTTCATGAGTCCAGTCCCAAGTCCCCTAGGCATTTACCCCTACGACTGCCTCTCATAGGAAGATATTCAGACACACTTCTCAGTGCCTCAGTTCGATTGCAGGCCCCCGGATGTTCCAGGAATGTCCGCTCTAAATTTATGGCTGACGTTCTCTTGCTGCTAAACAACCCGTGTTCCTCGTGCCCTCAGACCTCCAAATACTGCTCTCTCCATTTAATCTCCTACTCTTGACTGTGTAACATTGCACCAGGTGGTAGTTGTAGGCACGTGTCATGACTTTGACACTCCGGCATGCTACTGAAAACAGTGGTCTGTTTCCAGTGTGTCTGTTGCTGTTGTGGCTGTGGACACTTCTTGCCCACTCTGGTCTGCCTTAGCGTGGCTGTGATTTCCCGCGACCCCACAAATGGGAGACCACCACAGTGTACAGGAACATTTTAAACTTTACACAAAGTACAGCAGGAGACATCTTTCTTTAGGTTGCAGTACAGAGACAAACTATTGGAATTAGTAGCTTTCAAGCTTCCTAGACAGCCTCTTTGGCTGCTTCTTCCTACTTTCTCAAGCTTAAGCCACATTCAAGAACCACGTAAAGAAAGAGTCTGTGGCTAACTTCTTAACTGTATGTGCCCCCAATCTCGCTAACTAGTCTCTTCTTAGACCCACAGCTCTCAAGCTTTGGCTGACCCTTAGCATTCACGGAGTCCCATAGGATCTCTCCTAAGTTGCTGAATCAGAGTTCACTTCCCCAACTCGCCTACAAGGAGTATTCCACAGTCACCACTCAAGCTCTTCTTAGTCGCTTTCCTTCTCTGTCTGTCTGCTTCTCTGTTTTCCTCTTCCACACATACACTCACCGCTGCAGATCACCTTGACCAGAGGGTGTCCTGACTTCTTTCCTTGTCTGCGTTCACTCTTAGGCTATGTGCACACTGTACATTTTTTATGTGTTTTTGCAGCGTTTTTTCCATGCGGAAATGCACCAAAAGTGCTAGGTAATCGGTGTGCCTGCTAATGCAACGACAATCCTGTCAGAATTATCACTGCGTATAGATTGGCAGCTTGTCAATTCTTTGTGCGTTTTTGCGGCATTGTTCACCCATAGACTTGAATTGAGTCAGTCAAGTCCGCAGCAAAAATGCAGGTATAAAAATATTTGTGGATTTGCTGCGGAGGTTTGCTTCATATTTGACTGACTCAATTTAAGTCAATGAGTCAAAACTGTGGCATAAAAGCACAAAGAATTGCCTGGGGGAGGCTACTCCTCCCATGATCCGACGGCCGCTCCCGTTGACAATAGCGTGATCAGGTGCGGCTGAGGGGATGAGTAGTCTGTGTAAAAAAATAAAATAAATCAATATTAAAATAAAAACACCTGTCTGCTATACCCAGGGTGTACTACGGCAATCTGATCATCCGGCGATACACTGACGGGAGCGTGATCGCTCCCGGCAGTGTACAGCGCTGCTGGAACTGAGTTCACCGGAGTTCATCAGCTGAAAACCAGCTGACGAGCTCCGGAGACCTCACTTGTGGCACCGATGCTGCGTGTGAATTTTGTCACGCAACACTGATGCAGTAAGTGAGGTCACTGGAGCTCTCAGCTAATCATCGGCTGATTGAACTCCAGCGACCTCTATCCTGCAGCACAGCAATGTACACTGTGATTACACTCCTGTCAGTGTATTGCAGCGCTGTCTTCTACAACAGCCACATTGGTGATTGCTCATGTGGCTGCTGTAGAAGTGACCCGGATCATTGTGGGACACTGTTGATTATATCATCATGGCGGGTTAGGGTGTTTTTTTATTTTTGCTTTCTTACAGGAGATGAGGGCATCAGCAATTAGGAGTTAAGTGAGTATACAGTGTTTTTTTATTTTTAAATAAAAGATTAAAAACCGTGTGGAATTTTATTTAAAATAAATGACTTCATTCTGGCCGTGTCTATTTAAAAAATGTCAAAAACTGTACTACGGGGTTATTAAGGGGGTGTCTTATAGACACCATCCATTATTAACCTGGGCTTCATGTCAGCTGCCAATACACGGCCTACATGAACCTCAACCATATTACTACACTTGCCACCGCACCAGGGCAAGTTGGCGAGCATAGACTAAGCGCCAGATTTGGTGCATCTCATGGACGTGTCAGTAGTGGGGCTGCTGAGAGCTGATATTATTAGCCTCAGCGGGGACTAGTATACATGGCCCCTTCTCTCGCTATTAAAATCAGCTCACAGCTGTCTGCTGGTTAGATTCTATAGGGGTACCCTATGTCAATTTTATTCTGGGGTCCTCTGTAATCTAGCCAGTAAAGACGGATTTTGGTAAGACCTTACCTGTAAAATCCTTTTCAGCGAAGGAAGGAAGGGAGACACAGATCCATTACTAGTGGATAGGCGGAGCCCCACAGGATAGTTCACCTCAGATTTATAAAAAGTGACGACCGGCCCCTCCAGCTTAGGCTCCTCCTACTCCCATGTTCTTCAGTCCGTACACAAGCTAAGGAAGAGCAGACAACACCAGCGGAACAACACCACCCCTTCCGAAAATTCAGAAATGCAAGAGAACAGGTTATGCATATAACAGAAAAAAAACACACAGTCCCAGGCACTACTCACTGGACCTGACAACTGCGATGAGCTGGCAATACTGGAACAGAGCCCTAGCGCGCCGACCCCAGCCCAGATGACCGCCATCAGAGAGGAGTCGCGCCGCATCTGGAAAACAATAATGCACTTCTGCCATGGGAGGGTGCTGTGTCTCCCTTCCTTCCTTCGCTGAAAAGGATTTTACAGGTAAGGTCTTACCAAAATCCGTCTTTCAGCAGCAGAAGGGAAGGAAGGGAGACACAGATTCATTACTAGTGGGACGTCCCAAAGCAGTCCAGAACTCAAGGGTGGGAAACAGTGGCAGAATCGCCAACACCCCAACAACTTAGTAAAGCGAGCAACAAGCGCCAAAACTAGATAAAGAGATAACCTAAACCACCGCCGCCTGCAGGACCCTGCGTCCCAAGGCCGCATCGGCGGAAGCACTCACGTCCACTTTATAAAATTTAGTAAAGGTGTGAATGGAGCGCCAGGTAGCCGCCCGGCAGAGCTGCGCTGCCGAGGCCCCCTGATGAAAAGCCCACGACGAACCAACAGCTCTCGTGGAATGAGCTCGAACCTTAACCGGACAAGGCTTGCCCTTGAGCCGGTACGCTTCCAGGATAGCCGAATGTATCCACTAAGCTATAGTGTCCTTGGAGGCCCGCTGACCACGCCGACGACCAGCAGAAATCACAAAAAGAGAGTCCGACTTCCGAAACCGTTGTGTGGTTGAAAGATAGAACTTCAAAGCCCGCACCAAATCCAACGAGTGCAAGGCTCGCTCCTTTGGACTTTTCGGATTCGGACAGAGGGAGGGCAACACGATGTCCTGATTGACGTGGAAACGCGACACCACTTTAGGCAGAAAATCGCCACGGGTACGAAGCACCACGCAATCCGAGTGGAACTCGAGAAAAGGGGGCGAGCAAGACAGTGCCGCCAACTCAGAAACCCTTCTGAAAAGAGGTGACCGCCATCAGGAAGGCCACCTTCCAAGAAAGCAAGTAAAGCGTAGTTGAATCCATAGGCTCAAACAGCCCATGCTGAAGAGCCTCCAAGACTAGATTGAGCTGCCAAGGAGCCACAAACGCCCTCCGAGGCGGAAACTGACGTGCTACCCCACGAAAAAAAGAGCGCACATCCCTGCGCGAGGCAATCGCCTTCCGAAAAAGCAAGATACCTGACCCCGCAAGGTACCAACCGCCAGACCCTTGGCCAAACCGCATTGCAGAAAAGCCAAGAAGTTGGGAATGGAAAAAACCCTCGGGTTCCTTGACAATCCAGAACACCATGAATAGAAGGCCTCCCAAGTTCTGTGATAAATCCTAGTCGTAGCTGGACCTCTGGCTGCCCGCAAGGTGGCAATGACCTCGGCCAAAAACCCACGACGGGTCAAGATCTCGGTCTCAAGTGCCACGCCGTCAAACAAAGCGACTTCAGGTCCGGATGACAAATGGGCCCTTGGGTTAACAGGTCCGGGCGAAGAGGCAGTGGAAACAGAGGCGCCGCCAGGAGAGACACCAGCGTTGAATACCACGCCCTCCGTGGACAATCCGGCGCCACCAAAATTGACGGAATTCGTTCGAGTTTGATCCGCCGGATGACCAGAGGAAGTAAGGATACCGGCGGAATCAGTTCGAACTGGTCCCACGGGGCCACTAGAGCATCTACCGCCACAGCCTCCGGGTCCCTGTACCTGGACATGAACGTCGGAATCCTGGCGTTCAGCCTGGATGCCATCAAGTCCCCCAACGGGAGCACAGCAGTGCAAAAACATCCGGATGAAGACTCCATTTTCCGGGATCCACCTGCTCGCGACTGAGGAAGTCCGTCATGGTATTCAGCACTCCTGGGATTTGAATCGCGGAAATGGCTGGAACCCTGGACTCAGCCCAAACCAGGATCCGAGAGACCTCCATCATGAGTCTGGAACTCCTCGTCCCGCCCTGATGGTTGATATACGCGACAGCTGTCGCATTGTCTGTCTGAATCCGGACCGGCAGACCGCTCAAAGGGACCGTCCAATGTCGGAGGCAGAGAAATATCGCTTTCAACTCCAGGATGTTGATCGGCAGAGAAGACTCCTCTGACGACCAGACCCCCTGAACCCAGAGATCGTTCCAAACCCCCCCCAGCCAGTCAGGCTGGCATCGGTGGTAATGACCGACATCCGTGGGAGGAGGAAGGATTTCCCCAGGGATAAAGCCTCCGGACGTAAACACCATCCAAGAGATTCTCGCACCCTGCGGGAGATACCGATACAGCGATCCAGCGATCAATCCCAACGGGTCAGAATAAGATCTTGGAGACCCCGGGAATGAAATTGTGCAAACGGTACCGCTTTCATTGCCGCCACCATCAGACCCAGAAGGCGCATACACTTCCGAAGGGACATCGCCATCGCCGACCTCATAGCCTGGACATGGTGACGCAGGTTCGCTTGTTTGTCCGGAGGCAGGGACACCACTGCCCCTAAAGTGTCGAAATGCATCCCCAAGAACAGGATTGACTGCGACGGCTCCAATGACGACTTCTTCCAATTGACCAGCCACCCGAAGTCCTCCAGGTGCTGAAGGGAGAGATCGCGAGCTGTCACCGCCTCCTCCGCTGTGGGCGACACAATTAACAGGTCGTCCAGGTAGGGGAGAATCGTAACTCCTTGCCTTCGAAGGAGCGCCATGAGCGGCGCCAGAATCTTTGTAAAAACCCTGGGAACCGAGGCCAACCCGAATGGTAGGGCCACAAATTGGTAATGGGCCTGAACTATGGCGAAACGTAGGAAGCGCTGGTGAGCCCTGCCGATAGGGACATGCAAATAGGCGTCGAGGATGTCGATCGACACCAAGAAATCGTACTGTGACAGGGCCGCCACGAACAGAGCGAAGAGACTCCATACGGAATTTCCGGGTCCATACATGAACATTCAATTCTTTTAGGTCCAGAATGGGGCGAAACTTGTACTCCTTTTTGGGAACCACAAAAAGGTTGGAGTAAAACCCCCTTCCCTGGTCCTCCGGTGGAACCGGAACCACCACACCCTGCTGCAGAAGAGAGTCGACCTCCCGCAGCAGTGCGGCAGCTAGCTTGGGCTCGGACGGGATACATGACTGACGAAACCTGTCCGGGGGTCGAGAATGAAACTCTATGAAATAGCCTGCCAACATAACCCGCGTCACCCAGGCGTCCGATACGTGGGACGCCCAAATCGACCCGAATTGTAGCAGACGACCTCCCACCCGAGAGCCTTCGAGAGGGTTCCTGGCGTCAGTCCGCCTTAGCGGGCTTTTTGTCAACCTCCCGTTTGTCCTGACGGAAATGTTGTTTCCAGGGAGTACGGGATTTCTGGGTGGTCTTTTTCCCGGAAGACGAGGGACGACCCGATCTCCAAGAGGGCTGACCGAACCGTCCCCTGGGCCGAAAGGACCAATGACCACTACCGGAACTTGACTTGCCAGACGTAGAAACCGCTGCTTTCCGCTGCGGCAAAGCCGAATCCTTGGCCTTGGCCTTAGCAATCAGCTCCATGAGGTCCGAACCAAAAAGCTGACCGCCCTTGTACGCCAGACTCAGCAGACCTTGTTTGGATACTGCATCTCCAGTCCACTGTTTAAGCCACAGTGCTCTCCTGACTGTGACGGCCGAGGATTGAGTCCTGGACAGAACCGAAGTAGTATCCAGCACTGCGTCCCTGCCATATCAGGCCGCCTCTTCCAACAGCTGGAAAAGCCTTTCCACCTCAGACAGCGGAGTCCCATCTTGCCACGCCGTCCGCAGCTGAGCCAACCACCGCAGAGAAGCCTCACTAGCCCACATGGCCCCCAAGGCCGCTCGAAATCCATGACCCGCGGCCTCGTAGATGGACTTCGCCGCTAACTCCGTCCTTCTGTCCAGCGGTTCCTGTAGACTCGCCTTCCCTTTAACAGGAAGCAAAGAGGATTTGCTCAGCTGAGACAATGGCACGTCCACTTCCGGAGAGGGGACCCAATTAGCGATCGTCTCCGTGGAGCAGGGATACACGGCATCAAAACACCGCATCCCCTGGAAGCGTTTATCCGGACACAGGCGTTCCTTCTCCACCACCTCGTTAAGTTCGTCGTGCGCTGGCAGCATCGAGCGAGCCCGACACGACTCCTGATACAGCCGGGCCGACTTGCCAGGGCGCCTCTTCAGACAGCTGTAACGCTTCCCGCATAGCTCCAATAAAGGCGTCCACGCGGCCCGAAAGCGAAGCAGAGCGACCCTGCCGATCCTCTTCATCAGAATCGGAGATCTCACCAGCAAAGTCTGTCAGTGATTCCGTAGCCTCCGACGCACTGCGCGGAGGAGACAGCGCCACCACAGGCCTGTGGCGCTTCTTGCCTCGTGACGTCGGTTGGGACTTAGCTGATACCCAATGACCCAGGAGGTCAGACTGTCAATGGAGCGAGTGAGCGCCTCCACTTTAACATCACTGAGACCCCCGACCAGTGTCGAACCTGACGCCGAAGACCCCGGCGTATCAGTTACGCGTGACCGATCCTGAAGCGGGCCGGGAGAGAGGTCCGCGCCCCCTGATCCGACATGCCGCCACACAGTTGCGAGCGTCGCGGATAAGGCGGTAATAACCCCTTACAATGGGTACAGGAACCGAGGATGTGTGATTCTGCTACCACAGCTGGGTCAGCTCCAGCGCGCGCTTTCCTGGCACTTCCTGTCTGAGGCTATGATGACAGGCAGCAGAGAGGCGCGAAGCCACGCCCCCTGCTGCCGCTACTAACGGAGCCCGCGCTCCTCTGTCCCCGCTCCCCTGCCGATAACACAAACGCCTGCAGCGGAGATATCCTCCTGCAGGGACAAAAAAAGCAGTCACCACATGAAACAGTAACAGCGGCTGCCGCAGCAGCCGCTGAAGCCCTCAGACCACAGAGAGCACTTACCCAGCTGAGCGCCACAGGGACCCCCAGGGATGTGTGGATCCGTGGCCCTTTGCTCCCCCCCACGGCGGAGCGCGCAGGGACCCCACAGAAGCGGTGTGCGTCTCCGCCAGGGAGCGCCCTGTATCCCCCGGGGCCGGCAGGCTTCTGCGGGGACCTCCTTAGGGGGTACACAGATCTGCCAGGGGAGGGTCAGGGGTCCCAGCAGCACCGAGACCCCCTGAGACCTCTAGACCACGGGGAGTCCAGGTCTCCGGAGTAAAATAAAAAATTCTTCTGAGGAGCTGCAAAGGCAGCGACTATCCTCTGCGACCTCAAATTTTAGACTGAAGAACATGGGAGTAGGAGGAGCCTAAGCTGGAGGGGCCGGTCGTCACTTTTTCTAATCTGAGGGGAACTATCCTGTGGGGCTCCGCCTACCCACTAGTAATGGATCTGTGTCTCCCTTTCTTCCCTTCTGCTGCTGAAAGGCTAAGCAAATAGCTGTGGGCTGTTATTAATAGCCAGGGAACATTTTTGGCTAATGGCCCCTTTCCCGGCTACTAATATCAGCTCCCAGCAGTCGGCTTTCCCTCTACTGGCTATGAAAATGTGGGAGCACAAGTCATTTCTTTTAATTTTAGGCTATGTGCCCACGATCCAGACATGGCAGCGCTTTGGACGCAGCATATTTTTTTGTGTCCAAAATGCTGCGTTCTAGTGAACACAGATAAATCTGCATGTGTTCACGGATGCAGATTTACAGCATTCAATACATTAAAGTTGCTAAATTTCTGTTGCAGAGATTAGCGACTCGGCAAGTAAATTTTACATGCTGTGGTCCTGAGAGACACGAGCACGTCAGTTTCCACGGGTGCTCCGCAGCCTCAGATGCATGCATAGTGGACATGGAATTTACAGAAATTCCATCCACTATGTTGTAACATCTGGCCGCTGCAGAACTGATGCTGCATCTTCAAACTTGCAGCATTTCCTGATCATGGGCACATACCCAAACTCACTCACAGCAGATCAATTTCTGTAGCGGAGACGTTACTCTCCACTGCAGATTATGACTGATTGAAATGTCATTACATGCGGTGGATCCGCATGTATTGACAAAACAATATGCAGCATAATAACACAGCTTTTTGGATGCAGCAAAAATATGCTGCATCCAAAGTGCTGCTGGTTGCTAATCATGGGGATAGTGGCTGAACATGTTTGCCTTCCTAGGTTAAAAATAGCAGCTCGCAGCTGCCCCAGAAATGACATTTGTATTCAGCCCCCCTGAGTCAATACTTTGTAGGATGCAATTACTGTTACAAGTCGTTTGGGGTAGTTCTCTACCAGCATTGAACATTTAGAGACTATGTTTGCCCATTCTTTGCAAACTAGCTCTAGCTCATGGAAGGAGAACAAAAAGGAGTGCGGCACTTCCATCCAGCGATTTACTAAAATGGGAACTTTATTGAAAAACTTTGCAACCCAAATCACATGTTAAAAGTCCGATGCGTTTCTGGTGCACAGTGGCCGTAGTCTGGAAACGCATCAGGAATTTAACATGTGATTTGGATTCCAAAGTTTTAATGTTATTTCAATAAAATTTCCATTTTACTAAATCGTTAGTTGGAAGTGCCGCACTCTTTCAATTCTCCTGCCATTGGCTGTGCTCTACTAGCAGTATCAGGCACCCTCCACACAGTCTACAACCGGGATATAGTGACTACACAGAGTGGTGAGCTCTTCCCCCTCTTTCCTTCCTTACTAGCTCTAGCTCAGTGAGATTGGATGGAGAGTGTTTGTGAACAGAAATTTTCACATCTTGCCTTAGATTCTCAATGGGATGTAGGTCTGGACTTTGACTGGGCCATTCACACACAAGAATATGCTTAGATCTAAACCATACCATTGTAAGTCTGGCAGTATGTTTAGGATCGTTGTCCTGCTGGAAAGTGAACCTACGCCTCAGTATCAAGTGTTTTTCACCTTGAAACAGGTTTTCCTCCAGGATTGTTCTGTATTTAACTCCATCCATCTTCTCTCCCTGCTGAAAAAAAGCCTCTTTCCACTCCACATCATAATGCTGCCACCATCATGTTTGATAGTGGGGATGGTGTTTACAGGGTGATGTGTAGTGTTAGTTTTCCACCTCGCAGTGATTTGAATTTAGCCCAACATTTTCTACTTTGATCTCATCTGCCCAGAGCACCTTCTTACATATGCTAGCTGTGGCACCTACATGACTTTTTGCAAACTGTAAATGGGATTTCTTATGGTTTGCTTTCAAAAATGGCTTTCTTTTTACAGTAGAACACAGGCAAGAAATTGTGAAGTTAATGCTGGATAAAGGTGGCCATAGTTACTATTTATGGAGTTCTACTATGTCCTCTGTGGTCTATTTGTATACACCTGTATAGGATGTGATTAACATCAGCGTGTGATATTGGGCGGATATAAAGGGACGTGTTTTGGATGACGAGAGGTAGTAACTGCACATGTGCATTATGTATACTGAGATTATTTGTAAAATACACATGGGTACAGGGTGTATGGGAGTCCTAAGGTGTCTTACATATAGATAGTATTCCTCTGCCAAGTATTTGGGTGGTGCATGCATAAGGAGTATGTCACAGATTGGAAAGTGGTGTTCGTATCGAGAATATGACTTTTAGAGGTAGAAGAGGAAGGGAGAGGAATATATGGATGCATTAAACAGAGAAATAAAAAAAGAGAGGATAGAGGAGAAAGATTATAAGTTGAAAGATAAAAAGGCCCATATTGTAAAGAAAGGGGAAATAAGGAAAAAAGATAATGAGGAATAGAAACTGTTATAAGGAAAGGAATATACCAATAATATGGATGATCTGTGTCCTAGCCATTCTGTAGAAAGAGGGATGTGAGTAAACCCATATAGTAATCAATTTATAAGCGATGGGAAAAAATTTGTGTATAAAACTGGAAATGTGATACTCCCCATAAGACCCTTAGGGTGAAGAGTTTGTAACCGATGGATCTATAATGCTTCCTTTCGCTTTAAATCCTGTTGATAATTACCAACTCGTCTAAGCGTTGTGTTGTGAATGTGTTCCAATACCTGAAATCTAAATTGAGCAATGGTGTAATTAGCTTGATGGAAATGGCATAGAGCTGAAAGACCTTTTTACCGGGAGTCTATAGGCAGCACAGTATGGGAAAACGTGCTGGCGACGGACTATATGAAAATTGCATCTATTCTTTTTTTTTGCAACTTTTGCAGGATATGCAGTCCCTTATGTGTTAGGTACTTAATAAATCTGTTATCATTTATAAATCAGTCCACATAGATATTTTATGGCATATAACAAAAAGGATGATTCACATGTGAAGCATTCTTTTATTGGGATGCCCTCCCGTGTGTGTGGATGGCACATTTTGTCACTTTTCATGATGTTGTTACACTGGACAAAATTTACTATCCACTGAAAGGTGGCTAATGGTCGCATAGTCGATGGGAGGTATGTGTCATAGAGATGGCTGCCCTACGTGATGCAGCCCGGAGTGTTTCTCTAGTGCACGTAAGCACTAAGAAGATTATTTGGTGCACCTGGGACCGGGTTATTGGTAGCTATGAGAGTTGGACGGGTCTAGCTACCGACATACCTCACCTCTAGGTGTGGTCAACAGCCTATATAATGGAGGCTGTTGTTTGGCACATTGTCTGTGTATCTGGAGGGAGAAGGCCTCCTGTGTGTGGTTGTTTCCCGACTGAGCTGTGTACTGGATGCTATCCAGCCTGTGTGACCACAGGACCGGTTTACTAGAGACTTTTCTTAAAGTACTGTTTTCTTTGTTTTTGCCTACACTAAAGGCTTTTTGTTTGCATTTTGCTTTTGACCGGTTTATGAAGTAAATAAACCGCTATGGACATTTAAATGAAAACGCTTCCTGTTTGCCTTCGACGCTCCCAAGTGGGTAACATCCCTTCACCACACATAGAGGTTCAGGCCAAAAACTGTTACTACATTTTCTGTAAGGAGATATTACAGCTGATGGTACAACAAGAATACCTGTGTTCCCAATATAAGGCTGACCCAATATATCTAGTTTATTAAGCAATAACACTTTGACATTTTTGTACTAAAAAAAGGCCAAAAAAAGTGAAATCTCTGTTTCTAGCTTGGCTGATTGGATTAGAATTCAATGAGGGTCCTCATAGCTATTGGAGGGATAACCCGTAGTTGGTGTAGCTTTTGGGGGGAGAGAGGGGGGTTTGCAAAGTTAGAAGTTGCTGTCAGGCCCTCCTACCATATAAGAAGACATCAACATTAGGCTATGCTCACACAGTGCGTTTTTTTTTCTGCAGCAAAGCCTGATCTCTTGTCAGGAAGGTTTGTTCAGGATTTTGCTACAGAAAGCTGCTGAGACCATGCCCACAGTATGGTCTCAGTAGCTTTCACTATAGGTATAATGCATTACAATCTAGTGCACTGCAATACATTGTACCTGTGATCAAAGGAAAAAAAGTGAAAGTCCCATAAAGATACAAAGTAAAAAAGTAAAAAAAATATTACAAAATAATAATAATAAAAATATTACACTAATAAATACACATTTTTAAGTAAAAAATAAATAAATAAATGAAATACAAATATTTGGTATCGCCACTTCCAGAACGACCCAACCTATAAAAGTGTCACACTAGTTAACCCCTTCAGTGAACGCCGAAAAAAAAAAAAAAAAAAAACAAAGAGGCAAACAATGCTTTATCATCATACCATTGGAAAAAAAGTGGAATAAAACGAGATAAAAAAACGAATATAATACAATGTTGGTACTGGTGAAAATGTCATCTTGTCCCGCAAATAACAAGCTGCCATACAGCTCCATCATCTGAAAAATGAAAAAGTTATAGCTCTCAGAATAAAGCGATGCAAAAAAAAAAAAATTTTTTATAAAAGGTTTTATTGTGTAAAAGCGCCAAAACATAAAAAAAGCTATAAATGTGGTACCCATGTAATCGCACCAACCTGAAAAATGAAGCTGCCTGATCAATTTTACCACACGCAGAACAGCATAAAAAAAAAACAATTCCTGAATTGCCGGTTTTTGTTCATTCTCCCTCCTTAAAATTTGGAATAGGAAGCGATCAAAAAATGTCATGTGCCCGAAAATGGTACAAATAAAAACATCAACTCATTCCGCAAAAAACAAGCCTTCACACGACTGTCCCCAAGGAAGATTCCCTATAATGAGGCAGATGGAGGCACTGTGTACTCCGTCTGACCTGTGATCCGGCGGCGTCTGTCTTTATGCGTGCATGAAAACGCGGTCGGCCACAGTTTTGGGCACCTCTGAAAAGAAGGACAACGCTGAACAGAGGCCAGACAGAGTCCAGAGTAACTCTGCTACCTCGTTAGAGTGAATGGATCCCTGCAGGGGTGTTATTTGAATCACGTCACTCAGAGATTAGGATGGAAGCCCCAAAGCAATTGCCCAGCATAGAGCGCAGGATAAATGTGATCCCAAATGTTATGTAAAATGTTCCCAATAAAAGCTTCAACTCAATCCACAAAAAATCCATCTATAAATGGAAACACAGGGGGCTTCCACGTCACTGGTAGCACAAAGGATCTGGAAAAGTGAAATTGCCCCCAAAAGAAATTCAGCAAATTCTGCACTCTGAAATTCTAATCCCCCCCCCCACTTCTGAGCTCCAGTGTGTGCCTAAACCACAGTTAGCATCCACATGTTTGGCAGGGGTATAATTTCCAAAATAGGGTCACCTGAGGGGGGGATTCTGCTCTTCTAGCATTTAGGGGCTCTGTATATTGAGTCCGCAAACTATTCTAGGAAAATCTACACTCCAGCAGGCAGATAGCGTTCCGTCCCTCCCGAGTGTCGCCGTGTGGCTAAGCAGTACTGTACAGCCACATATGGGGGGGTATTGCCAAGTTCAGAAGAAATTGTGGTACACACTTTGGTGCCAGTTTTATCCATTAAAATGTAAAATCTGGGGCTAAAGCAAAACTTTTGCGATAAAAATGTAATTATTTTTTGATCACTGCCCAATGGTATAAAATTCTGTGACATCTGTGGTGTCAATATGATCATAGTTTGTAAAATGGGGTCACTTACGGGTAATTCTGCTGTTATGGCACCTCAAGGAATCTCCCAGTGGGTGATGGCACCTGCAAACCATAACAGTAAAATCTGCACTACAATATAATGCTCCTTCCATTCTGACCTTTGCACTATGCCTCAAAATTAGTTCCTAATTACATGTAGGGTATTGGCAAACTCAGAAGAAATTGCACAACAAAATGAGAGGTCCATTTTCTTCTGTTACCCTTGTGAAAATAAAAAATTTGGGGCTAAACATTTTTGTTGGTGGAAAAAAAATGATCTTTTCATTTTCATGGCTCTATGTCATAAAGTTCTGTGAAGCACCTGGGGGTTCAAAGTGCTCACCACACATTTAGATAAGTTCCTTGAGCGGTGTAGTCTCCAAAATGGGGTCACTTGTGGGGGGTTTCCACTGTTTAGGCGCATTAGGGGCTCTCCAAAATGTGACATGGGGTCTGCTCTCAATTCCAGCCAATTTTGCGATCAAAAAGTCAAACGGTGCTCCTTCCATTCCGAGCCTTGTGGTGTGCCCAAACAGTGATTTTCCCCCACATATGGGGTATCAGCGTAGTCGGGAGAAATTGCACAACTTTTTCAGTCAATTTTCTCCTGGTATGCTTGTGAAAATAAAAATATTGGACCTAATTACATGTAGGGTATTGGCAAACTCAGAAGAAATTGCACAACAAAATGAGAGGTCCATTTTCTTCTGTTACCCTTGTGAAAATAAAAAATTTGGGGCTAAACATTTTTGTTGATGGAAAAAATTAGATTTTTTATTTTCACGGCTTTACGTTACAAACTTCTGTGAAGCACCTGGGAGTTCAAAGTGCTCACCTCACATCTAGATAAGTTTATTGAGGGGTCTAGTTTCCAAAATGGGGTCACATGTGGGGGTTTTCCACGGTTTTGGCACATCAGGACCTCTCCAAATGCGACATGGTGTCGACTAATTATTCCAGCAAATTTTGAATTCAAAAAGTCAAATGGCACTTCGTCCCCTCCAAGCCCTGCCGTGTGCCCAAACAGAGGTTTTCCCTCACATATGGGGTATCAGTGTGCTCAGGAGAAATGACACAATACATTTTGGGGTCCATTTTTATCTGTTACCCTTGTGAAAATAAAAAAAATTGGGTCTAAATTCAATTTTTTGTGAGAAAAAGTTAAGTGTTAATTTTTTTCTTCCTCATTGCTTTAGTTCCTGTGAAGCACCTGAAGGGTTAATAAACTTCTTGATTGTGGTTTTGAGCTCCATGAGGGGTGCAGTTTTTAGAATGGTGTCACTTTTGGGTATTTTCTGTCATAAACGCCCCTCAAAGTCACTTCAAATGTGATGTGGTCCCTAAAAATTGGTTTTATAAATTTTGTTGGAAAAATGAGAAATCGCTGGTCAACTTTTAACCCTTATAACTTTATAACGAAAAAAATTTTGGTTCCAAAATTGTGCTGATGTAAAGTAGACATGTGGGAAATGTTATTTATTAACTATTTTGTGTGACATATCGCTCTGATTTAACGGTATAACAATTCTAAATTTGAAAATTTCCATTTTTTCACAAATGAACGCAAGTCATATCTAATAAATTTTACAACTATCATGAAGTACAATATGTCACGAAAAAACAATCTCAGAATAAGTGGGATCCGTTGAAGAGTTCTAGAGTCATTAACTCATAAAGTGACAGTGGTCAGATTTAAAAAAATAAGGCCTGGTCATTAACCTACAAAGTGGCTTGGTCCTTAAGGGGTTAACCATAATTTCAAATGTAAAAGTGGGGGAGGTGAATTGTTTAAGAATAGTTTAACTAAAACACTGGCAGTGCATTGAGTTTGTATGATACTATTTATTTTCACATTATGATCTGTCAATGAATTGCTCAGGCATTATTCAATTTCACACGTATACTGTGAAAATTTACATGGGCCACAGGAATAGTTCAATCTTACACCTAGCTGAGCCAATGTTTACGCATCACTAATTTAATTAAACTGTACAATCCAAACTGCCATCTCAGGTGACCAAGACAAGATGGTAAAACCACAAAAATAAATGAGTTTCACATACTGCTCTACTTGCTTTTTTCACTAAAAACGCAGAAAAACCTGATAGCTATGTTCACACTAGGTGTTTTTTCAGCACCCATTAGTTCCAATGGATGAAAAATGCTGAAAAAACGCTGAAAGTAGTGACATGCTCTGTTCTCAAAAAAAAAAACATGCAAAGCACAATATACTGATCAAACAAAAAACAAGGTGTGTGCACGAGATTTCTGGAATCTTACAGACTTTGCTGGTACTGTAAAATACAGCATAAAAAAACTCTTAAAAAATGCCATGTGTGAACATAGCCTTATAGGTACCACAAGTGAAGCACACAGTTCCAGATTTCCCATTGGTGCTCATGTCACTTATGTTTGTCTCTTCTCAGTGAGAGGATTGTTTAGTATATTCTTCAGCAGGTCCTTCCTCCATACCGGGGTACTCCCGTACCTCGGTTATCACTGTATCTGTCTGCACGGCTCAGCTATGGAGTAGTGTGTTCATCACCGACAATGTAACCTGCTTATAGGTAAGACAGCTTTGTACTTTGCACACTGTATGCCACATAATATTACTCATGTATTATAGACATCATAGACATCTACTTCATCCCACATTTTGTTCGGTTGAACTTCTATTGTGTGTCACTTGAATTACAGTTCTATGTAAATATGTAGGCATCTCTGGTAAAATTGTGCTATCGATTTTCACAATGTAAAGCATACAACACAACCAGCACACAACAGTGGCCCATGAGTCGCAGCCCATCGGTATCATATTTACATGACTTCTTCATAAATTAGAGGTAACAAGGTTATTGGGATTCAGCTATGCAATTACAGATAAATGTTGCTGTCTGTACCAGTGCAATCATGTAGGTGAACAGAGGTCAGTGATAAAGGATCAATATAACTAGTTATCTTAGCTGTTAAACATCAGCATGTACTCAGTGTGAGGCTGGGGAGAAAAATGCTCCAATTTTGCTAATCAGAGTGGGATCTGATTTTCTCAGAGGTGGAGAGAAAACTAAAGTTTCTACACCTTCACCAGTATGTTAGTCTGGATAATCTGAGTCCGGTCCCATTTTTTTCACAGACGCATAGACTAGAATGGTCAACCGCCATCCGATTTTCTGTGGCAAATCATGCGTGCTGCCAACATGGGAATGAGTGCTAGCCTTCAAAACCACAGACAGCGCTCGTTTCATTTAAACAGTTGTGTGCATGAGCCCTAAAGGTGGTCATAAGTATAGTAGTGTTACACCTGACCATTGTAATCCATGATTCTGCAAAGCGGTAACTCTGAATAGCTTTTTGTGTTTTTTTCAAACTTACTCACTTGGACAAGATATCAATGCACGCCTGAACTCTAGAACATGAAAAATGGTCATAGAGTGAAATATCACATATTAGGGCTCATGCAGACAAATGTGGATCACGAACCACAATGCACGGACTGGTCAAAGTTCCAGCTTCATATATTTCTGTTCTGGTTGGTAGACCCGTGGCCAGTCCGTGCATTGTGGTCCGTGATCGGACTGATATCCACAGACGTCTGCATGAACCCTTATGCTGTATGTAACATCTGATGCTCATCCAGTATACAGGAGAATATGTGTCTGGTGTATGATATACTGACACCCCATGTCACATACAGGATAATATGTGATTGTATATAAAGGCATAGAATATGAGATATTCTACCAGCTGCATTTTATCCTGAATATAACCTCTGTAGTCCGTATATCATGCACCAGCCACAATATACCACATACAGTGCACAGGATAATATGTGACTGGTATATGATATAATATGATGGTGTACTAATATGATGATATACAAATATCAGATGTGATAGAGTATAGTATCTGATGGTATATATTATACTAAGAGTACAGAACATCAGATATTATACCAGCCACATCTTATTTAGTATATGCAACCTGATGTCAGTACACATAATATATTCCAATAGAGAGAAGATGATGAAAAGCTGCACTCGCCGTTTATGTAAAAATAAGAGTCCTTTATTTCATATTCCGATAAAATGAATGGAAAGCAGGGAGTGCGGGGAGGAGGTGGAGGACAGCTGTGTCACATGGACCCGCAGAAGCGCTAGTCAGAGCGTGAAACAGCTGTCCTCCACCTCCTCCCCGCACTCCCTGCTTTCCATTCATTTTATCGGAATATGAAATAAAGGACTCTTATTTTTACATAAACGGTGAGTGTAGCTTTTCATCATCTTCTCTCTATTGGACTATTGTTTCTGCATTTTAAAGCTGGCACCGCAGGTTTATGCGATGTGAATTTGCCGTTAAGATTCAGGTGCGGTCATTATGCGCTTAGAAGGTGGTGCAGGCTCATTCTCCATTTAGCTACACATAATATATTACATACAGGAGAATAATATGTGACTGGTATATGTCATAATGTGGCTACAGCCATCACACGGTATAATATACAATAGTCACATATTATCCTATGATTACAGACATCATATATTACACCAGCCACATTTTATCCTCTATATAACAGGATGTCTGTGCACGTCCAGTATATGGAACAATATGTCACTGGTATATCATATACTGTGGCTACCGACATCAGACGGCATATACAGGATAAGATGTGATGGCATATATCAGGGGTGGGCATTTAATTTTCCTGAGGGTCCACATGAGAGACTGTGACTGATCTTGATGGCCAAACCAATAGGCTGGAATTAATTATGCTCAATATTAATATTAACATATTAATTATAATTATATTAATATTCTCCCTTAATATTGAGCAGAATTAAGTATGCGGAAAACCCCCTACATCCCACATGAGCCTCCACACGGCCTCTTGAATACAGTATGAGCCCCCATATAGCCCCTCTGTATACAGTATGAGCACTCACATAGCCCCTTTATATACAGTACAAGCACAAACATAACCCACTTTATTCAGTATGAGCCCCACACAGCCTCATAAACAATATGAACCCCCACATAGCCCCACTATATAAAGTATAAGCATCTACATAGCCCCTCTATATACCACATAAGCACCCACACAACCCTCTATATTTAGTATGATCCCTACATAGTCCCCTATATACAGCATGAGCCCTGCATAGCCTCCTATATACAGTATGAGCCCCCACATAGCCTCCTATATACAGTATGAGCCCCCACATAGCCTCCTATATACACTGCTCAAAAAAATAAAGGGAACACTTAAACAACACAATGTAACTCCAAGTCAATAACACTTCTGTGAAATCTACCTGTCCAGTTATGAAGCCACACCGATTGTGAATCAATTTTTCCTGCTGTTGTGCAAATGGAGCAGACAACTGGTGGAAATGATAAGCAATTAGCAAGATACCCCCTATAAAGGAGTGGTTCTGCAGGTGGTGACCACAGACCATTTCTCTGTTCTCATCCTTTTTGGCTGTTGTTTTGGTCACTTTTTTCATTTTTCACACCCCTAGATGTACAGTAGCATTAGGTGGTGTCTACAGTACAACCCACAGAAGTTGCTCAGGTAGTGAAGTTCATCCAGGATGGCACATCAGTGTGAGCTGTGGCAAGAAGGGTAGCTGTGTGTGTCAGCACAGTGTCCAGAGCATGGAGCAGATACCAGGAGATGTGGAGGGAGCCATAGGAGGGCAACAACCCAGCAGCAGGACCGTTACCTCCGCCTGTTGCACAGCCAATAAGCATGCGGGGATTGCCTGTGAGTCACTGTAATGCTGTAGCGATCTTGGTTGTGGCATTACTGTGATTGGCTAGCCATCTAACACCATTAGGCATTATAAAAGGACAGGCGGTGCCCGGCACACTGACACCATTGCACAGACACACTGAGAAGCTCTTTACAACATGATTTCTTGATTGTGGCCTCTCAACCTGCATGTTCCAAGAGGGACATGCTGTTTAGTGATGCACTTACCTTACAGCAGTCATGGCCACAAAAAATGACCCTGGATTTGGGATAAGTAGGAAGATGATGATGAGACACAGTAGCTGTTAAGTCTTGTTGTTAAGTCACGATATTAAGAGAACCAAGGTGCAATGCTGGAAGTCGAGGTGGTGGATGACAAAGTCATCATCCTTACCTAGGAAGCTGGCATGCACAGCGAGGCCAGCAACGCTGAGGGAGAGAGATTGGCAACATTGAAACAGACAGGAAGAGGCAGTGGGGTGACCAGAGGGAGAAGGCGGGCAACTGTTCCGCAGAACACCGACACTTCTGAATTTCTCCGTCAAAGACTTAGGTGTTCCCCAGTCTGGGACTCTTTTTAAAGAGTTCTAAGACAAACAAAATGGCCATTTGCAACCTATGACATGCAAAGATCAGCAGGGGCCTAACCACTAAAAATGTAACCACCACCAGCATGATCAGGCACATGTCATCTAAGCACCTGACTCGGTGGGCCGACACCTGGGTGACACCTCTGCCTCTTCCCTTATGCTAGGCGATTCCCAATCCCCTGTCCAAAACACTGACCTATCTTTGCACTTTGTGACTTATAATAAACAGGCACTTCCAAATCTTTCTCCCAGCCTAGCGTTTAGCTGTCCCTACCTCAGTGCTTGGAACGAAAATGAAAGTTTCTAGTGTTGCCATTTCGGCTGGCAGACACGGAGGATTTACGCCAATTTATGGCGGTGGTCGTTCCTTGGTTCCCAGCCGCCAATTTTTCTTTCAATTTGGCGTCCCCGCCTTGCATCAGCATGTGTACAGGAACATCAACTGCGCCCTTACCAACGTACTTACTAACATTGTCCACTTAATGACCGACATGTGGACATGCGCTTGTGGCCAGGGATGCTATATTTTCGTAACAGCCTACTGGGTGAACATTGTGAAGGCTGGGGCCAAGTCACACCTTGGCACGGCGCATGTGCTCCCAATCCCGAGGATTGCTGGCCCTACTTCTCTCAGGGTTTCCTCCACCTTCTACACCAGTTCCTGCATCCCCTCCTACTCCTTCTCATCCTCCACCTCTGATGTGCTATCTCAGAGCACATCATCCACATATCAGCAGGAAGCTCTGTAGCACTGCCTCTGCAAAACAGCAACAGCCTCTGCTGAAGCTAGTTTGTCTAGGAAACAAACCGCACACTGCGGCAGAGTTACTTAAAGGAATAACAGACCAGACAGATCTGTGGTTTTTGAAGCTGAACCGTCAAACAGGCACGGTCGTATGTGATAATGTGCACAACTTGGTGGCAGGTGTGAAGCTTGGCAAGCTCACACATGTACCATGCTTGGCACACATGCTCAACGTGGTAGTTCAGCGGTTTCTGAAAACATACCCAGATTTGCCAGAGCTTCTGGGCAAGGTAAACCGCGTCAGCGCCCGTTTATGCAAGTCATATATAGCTGCCACCTCTCTGGCAGTTCTGCAGCAGTGCATGGAAGTGCCAGCTCATTGACTGGTTTGCAATGTGCCCACTTGCTGGAACTCCGTACTGCACTTGCTGGCAAGGCTTTGTGAGCAGCAGAGACTAGTGGTTGAGTACCAGCTCCAACACTCCCATCGTTATTCTGGTTAGCCTCCACACATAATAACTGAAGAGTAGGCATGGATGTCTGACAGATGTGCAGTTCTCCAAGACTTTGAGGACTCCACAAAGATGGTGAGCAGCGATGACGCCATAGTCAGTGCAACAATCCCGCTTCTGTGCCTACTTAAACAGTCGCTGCTCACAATTACACATGAAGCTATACATGCAGATCATTGAGTGACAGGACACAGCTCAGTGAGCTCAGCGCAGTTCAGGGGCCCGCTCGCTGTAGCGAATCATTCTACTCAGCTCCTCAGCGTGTGCGGCCGCCTCACGGCGCCGATCACACTGATGAAGAAATGTCAGTCAGATGGATTACAGGGTGGCACACTTATTTAATCTTCAGACAGGTGAGTATAAGGATTTTTTTATTTTATTCTTATTTTTACACTTGGAGTCAGCGGGAGCAGAATATTACTCTCAACATTGTCTGTTGCTAGCGCTGATCGCTCCCCAACCAGGGGACTATGATGAGACGTGCCTTCAACACCCAGCGCTTGGGAACAGCGGGAACTGTACCACTGATTCCTAGGCGCGGGTAAGTGTCACACTGATGACACAAGGATGCCATCAGTGTGTCATCAATGTGCACAGGTGTGGGACATTTTGCGGCCCGTGCTGCATGTAAAAAACGGACATGTCAGTGTGTTTTGCCCACGGACACATGGTCCGTGAAAACACACTGACATGTGCAAAGACCCATTCATTTGAATGGTTCTAGATGTGTAAGTACCTCCAGTACGTGTGAAAACTGGCACCACACGTACTGGAGATACCAACGTGGGAATGATGCCTAAGATAGGGTATACGCCACCAGGCAGATATCGCACTTAATTTTTTCACCTGTGGTCAAGCCTCCTAGTGGAAGGAGGTACAATCATGATCCTGTGTCCCCAATGCTAACATAGAGAAACATACAATTAGATAAAAAAAATATTTTCTGTGCCTTCATATTCTGAGAGTCATATCTTATATATATTTTAGTCTACAGAGCTGTGCAAGGCTATGTTCACTAGATGCGTTTTGATGTGTTTCTTTCTGCAGGAAAAACCTGCTCTATTGGCAGTAAAGAAGCAAGTAAAAAAAAGCAGGTTTTGCTGAGTTTTTGACAGCATTTTCTGTGGCGTTTTTGTCAGTGTACATTTGTTTCTTCTGCATGCTGATAAAGTTTAGTGCATAAAAAAATAATTGACTCAAAGTCATGAGGTTTTGGCACCAAAAAACGAAGCAAAACCTGATACTTGCGTTTTTTGCTCTACCCATTTCTTTCAACTAAGTAAAAAACGCGGCAAAAACGCTGAAAGAAGTGACATGCTACATTTTGCAAAAACGCATTTCTTTGACAAAACAGTCAGGAAAAAAAACAAGGTGTGTGCATGGGATTTCTGAAATCTCATAGACTTTGCTGGTACTGTAAAAAAAAAGCTGAAAATTTGCACTAAAAAAAGCATAAAAAACGCTGCAAAAATGCGTGAACATAGCCTAAGGGATTTTTTAGCATAATGAACTGTAGATTTAATTGACACCATTGTGTATTGTTCCGTATAGCAGACATGTTATATCTATTCTGCTGGACAATGTCATTTTTTTATTATCTTTATTTGGTCACCGGCTTAATACACTGTGTTCCAAATTATTATGCAAATAATATTTTCTCAGATTTTCCCAAATTACCTATATGAATTGCAGTCATTGTAATTTTCCAGTCAAATAACTATTAGAGTACAATTGAAAGGTTTTTGTACAAACTGCCTATGATAACAGTATAGTTTTAAAAAAATAAAAAACTCAAACTGCACTCAAAGCTTATAGCAGCCAGAGATGCAGATGTGTTATGTGCAGCATGAGACGGGGCATTATCATGCATTGAATGATCTCGATGGTCCAGATGGATGGAGTGGAGGATGGCTGGTTGATGGACACCCCATGCAAACACGGCTACGGCGCTAACAAGGAGGAGGTGGAGTAATGTTTTGGGCTGGAATCATGGGGAGAGAGATTGTCGGCCCCTTTTAGGATCCCTGAAGGGGTAAAGATAAACTCCATAATGTATGTTGAGTTTCTCAAACAGCACTTCCTTCCATGGTTCAAGAAGAAGAACCGTGCATTCCGCAGGAACATCATTTTCATGCATGATAATGCCCCGTCTCATGCTGCACATAACACATCTGCATCTCTGGCTGCTATGGGCATAAAAGGGGACAAACTTATGGTGTGGCACCCATGCTCCCCAGACCTCAACCCCATTGAGAGCCTCTGGAGCATCATCAAAAGGAGTGTCTATGATGGCGGGAGGCAGTTCACATCTAAGTAACAGCTCTGGGAGGGTATTCTGTCCTCATGCAAAACAATTGGAAGCAGAAACCATCCAAAACCTGACAAATTCAATGGACGAGACAGTTCAGAAGCTCCTTGCGAACAAGGGGTCCTATGAGCAAATGTAACATCACCTAGAATAAAGTTTTGAGTTGAAAACTGTTTTATTTCAGTTTGTAATAACCTGCTAATGCTTATAATTTCAAAAATGACCATTTTTTTGTTCTTTATTAAAATGAAAAGTTTGAAAACTCTGCTGTGCATAATAATTTGGAACATGCATTTTGAGTGCAGTTGAGTTTTTTATTTTTTAAAACTATACTGTTATCATAGGCAGTTTGTACAAAAACCTTTCAATTGTACTCTAAGGCTGAGTTCACACGATGCATTTTTCATGCGTTTCCGCGGCGTTTTTGCAGTTGCGTAAACGCCGCGGAAACGCATGAAAAACGCATGGTAGAAGGGCAGCAATGTTCCCCAATGGAAATCCGCATGTGCTGTGCCCATGATGCGGATTTTTCCGCAGCGTAAACGCTGCGGTCAAAAATCCGCAGCATGTCAATTAATTTTGCGGAAACGCTGCTCTTTTGCCGCCATTGACTTGCATTAGACCGCATGGAATCCGCATCACTGTATATGTTGATGCGCTTTTCATGCGGTCTAATGTGCGGATGGTACCCGGGTGTGGATGAGAGGACTCTCATCCAGACCCAGGTACCATTAAAAAAAAAAGAATAAAATAAAAAATATATATATTCTCACCTTCTGACGGCCCGCGCTGCGTCCTGCTGGCTTCCCGGGCACTTCGCGGTTGAATGAAGGACCTTCGCTGACGTCAGAGTCATGTGACGGTTCACGTGACGCTGACGTCGGAAGGTCCTAAAGTCTTCACTGCCGGCAGCCGGGACCGATGAAGCAGGACACCGGGGGCCATCAGAGGGTAAAGTATAGATTTATTTTTTATTTTTTGACATTCACACACTATATAAATCCATGCCGGTTGCATGGATTTATATAGTGTGAAGTTGACAAGCACTTTCCAAGTGATGCTAAAATCTCTTGGGAAGCGCTTGTCAACCCGCATGCGGAAATGCATGTGAAGAACGCTTCATTTCCGCATGTCCCTGGCAGGAAACCGCATGTACAATCCGCATGCGTTTTTTCCTGCCAGAGAGATGCAGAAACGCTCAGGAAAAAATCCTGAGCATTTCTGCATCGTGTGCACATACCCTAATAGTTATTTGACTGGAAAATTACAATGACTGCAATTCATATAGGTAATTTGGGAAAATCTGAGAAAATATTATTTGCACAATAATTTGGAACACAGTGTATTTGCCGAATAGGATAATAATAATCTTTATTTTTATATAGCGCTAACATATTCCACAGTGTTTTACATACATTATCATCACTGTGCCCATCAGGGTTCACAATCTACATTCCCTATCAGTATGTCTTTAGAGCATAGGAGGAAACTGGAGAACCCGGAGGAAACCCACGCAAACACGGGGAGAACATACAAACTCCTTGGTGGGATCTGAACCCAGGACCCCAGCGCTGCAAGGCTGCAGTACTAAACACCGAGCCAGTGTGCTGTATGTATTTTTTACTAGTATTTTGGGGTATTTTCTCATTTTTAATCAATTTTGTTAGCAAGGATGAACAAAACAAAGAATAAATGTGCAATTGTTCTTAATGTTTATTGTGTTCACCATGCAGTATAATGTTCATGCTATTATTTTGGTTCAATATGATTACGGAGACACTCAATTTACACTGTCTTTTTTGTTGTTTTCATTGTGTGGGATAAATAATGACATTATTATCTATCAAGTCATTACAGATGCAGCAACATACTTTTTTAAAAACATTTTATGGAGTTTTTCTCCAAAAGTGACCCACATTAAGTTAAAGGGGCTCTAAATCCCTCTTACAGTTATATGAAAAAGTTTGGGCACCCCTATTAATCTTAAGCTTAATGTTTTATAAAAATTGGTGTTTTTGCAACAGCTATTTCAGTTTGATATATGTAATAACTGTTGGACACAGTAATGTTTCTGCCTTGAAATGAGGTTTATTGTACTGTTGTAAGTTCTCTCATGCGAGAGAATCGGGCTGATTATGCTAAGGACACTCGGCTCACACTCTGTCATTTTGATCTGGGTGTCATGTTAGTGTGATCCCATTCTCTCACATGAGAGAATCTCAGCACAGGTGTGGAGAAGACGGAGAACTTAATTTCTCAATCTTCTCCATTGTCTCTGTGCGCATACATCACACTGCACTCAGATTAAGTCCGAGTGCAGTCCGATATTTCACACACACCCATTGACTCGTAGCGAAATCATAGTGAAATCATAGTGATTTGCCCTGTGATTCACGGTCCAGGAATACCTGTCCTTTCATCTCTGGATACACTTGCAGATACACCTGATTCAGAACATGAAGAGCAGGATTCTGACGAAGGTTTCATACTAGTCCCAATGAGCCACAGCTTTTTCTTCACACTTTGAATAAAATGATTTAGTCAAGGACTTCCTAAATATTCTGCACAACTTTTAGGCTCTAGACTAAAGGAAAAGAACCCACTATTCCTGTTAACTGTTAATTCTTGGTACAGAAGCAGAGAAAAGGAATTCCTTCCATACTTTACTCAAGACGGTGCTCTAGTGTATTGCAGTGATATTCCTAGGCTGATGGAAAAATGTAACATTGAGTACAATGTGAGCAAGTGGAGATTCTTTATTGATTCATGAAAAAGTATGAAAGCTGTGCTACTGCACAATGGCAGCAAGTATGCTTTAGTGCCTGTAGAGCATTCTATGCACTTGAAGAAATGCTATGAGAATTTTGACTTTATTCTAAAGAAACTTAAAGAAGTTGTCCACTACTTTCACATTGATGCCCGTAGGAAAGGGCATCCATGTATGATCGGCCGGGGAACCCTCGCCGACCAGCTGTTATCGGTCCCAGCCGAAAGTCCTTACCTGCAGTGCTTGGCTGTCCATCTGTAGTGGCCGCCGGGGGGTACTGCACATTCAATTGAATGGGAGGTGGATGAGCAGTAACAAGCGCCAGCCACTACAACTTGACTGCCAAGCACCGCAGGTAAGGACTTCCGAAAGGCACCGATATCAGCTGATCGACGGGGGTGCCGCGTTCAGGACCCCAGCCGATCATACATTCATGCCCTATCCTAAAGATAGGGTATCAATGTGAAAGTAGTGGACAACCGCTTTAATTACAAGGATCAAGGAAGGTCAATATGTGGTGATCTGAAAGTTCCTGCTCCTTAAGCAGCAAGAAGGATGCGTGAAGTACCAATGCTTTTGTGAGAATGGCACAGCCGGGATAGGACTCATTACTGGAGCCAAAACAGTGGGTCAATAAGAACATCTTTGCAATCTGGGATTCAAGAACATAGTTGCGGAATGTTTAGTTAATTCCACTAAAGTTCTCCTGCCACCACTCCACATTAACATGGAGAGGAGAACTGAAGAGAAAAAGAAAAGGAATAAGAATTAATTTGCAATAAAGTTGCAGAATGAATGTTCAATAAATTTAAATTATAATATTGTTTGCATTTTTGCCTACAGTAAAAATTTTCCTTGTTCATCTCACTTGTAGGTAATTTCATGCGCATTTTGTGCATTATCCATATGTGATGGTTAAATTTATTAAAACAGTCATTGAATTTGAAAACATTTTCATAAACCCAATCGCTGCATACCTGTGCAGGCTGCAATTGTTTTTTCATACTGAATTGGCATGAGAAAATAGTCGGTGCTATGTACTGCCCCTTAGTATAATATTGGGTTGAGTGCTATTCGATAAAATATTGGATAGCTCAAGGCCGTGTTTTACGCCAGTGTGAGTGAGCCCTAAACATTACTCCCCGATGCAGCACTTCATAGGAAAACATACGTACAAACGTGTACAACAAAACACACACAAATATACACCTTACCATCAGTAAAATAGTAGTCGGGGTACTTCTCCTCAAACACGTAGATGGGTTTAGGCTTCCCTTTCAGCCTCTCGCTGACTCTCCTTACAAGCTCATACCTGCCAGCAAGCAAAATGCGAAATATAGTTACTAACATTTACTACATGTCTACTTTACGTCAGCAACATTTCTGACATCCCTTTTCTTAACATGTTTAAATGTTCAGCAGCATTTTTTCAATAACATTTCCAAATCTTTTTTTTTTTTTTTTTTAGAATGGATCACTTCGGTTCTGAAGTGACTGAGGGGCCTATATTTCAGAAACCCCACAATCAAGACCACATTTTAATAACGGCACCCTTCAAGGTATTAAAAACCACATTCAAAAGTTTGTTAACCTTTCAAGTATAGAAATTGGAGCCCAAAATTTGTTGTGCAATTTCTCCTGCATATGCCGGCACCCGATGTGTGGCCGGAAACTACTGTTTGGGCACACCATAACCATAGGGCTCGGAAGAAAAGGAGGGCTACTTGACTTCTGATGCAGAATTTTGGCAAAAATGCTTTGAGACTGCCATGTAACATTTGAGAAGCCTCGAGGTTGCCAAAACAGCAGAAACCTGCTGCAAGTGAAGCCATTTTGGAAATTACACCCTCTCAGTTGCGGTTGGACTGCACAGGTGTTCTCCAGAAATCAGAATGCAATTGGTGTTGCAGAGTGAAATCTGTATATTTCAACTGCATGATGATGAAACTGAGTGAAAACTTGTTTTTTGTGAGTTGAGTGGCAGCTTTTCTTGGTACCATTTTGCAGTAGATAACATTTTGCTTTTAAGGCTAAGTTCACAATTATCCCATGCTCTGCGCTGAGCACTTATGTCACAGCTTCCATTTAACAGACTTTACTTTAACCCCTTCACGACCTTCGATGTATCCATAAGTCCAGGTTGGTAAGTACTTCCAGATTTGTCACGCACAGACTCTGTGGGAGCACGAACACCGCCGGGTGTTCAGCGATTCTGACAGCTGACACCCAGCTCTCACTGAAGGGCAGTTTAACCCCCTACACACTGCGATCAATATCGATCGCGGCATTTACAAGGCAGGGGCCGATCATTGCCATGGTGACTCGACGTTGTCATGATGACATCTGGGTCACGAGTGCTAGCAAGCCAATTAGATCAAGAGCAGTGCATGATCTAACTAGCACTGACAGTTTATAAATCACTGCAATGCTTGTGCATTGCTATGCTTTAGAATCTTTATTATGGTGATCAGAGCTGCGAAAGTCCCATAGAGAGATTAAGTAAAAAGGTTTAAAAAAATATTGTAAATTATTTTTTATTCCCTTCACCCAGAACCTGTTTTCACCTTCCTAACCAGGCCATTTTTTTCAATTCTGACCATTGTCACTTTATGAGGTAATAACCTTGGAACGCTTCAACGGATCCCACTGATTCTCAGATTCTTTTTTTCATGACATATTCTGCTTTATAATAATGTTAAAATTTCTTCGATATGACTTGTATTTATTTGAGAGAAAAAAATCTGAAAACTGGCGAAAATTTTGCAATTTTTAAAATTGTAATTTTTATACCTTTAAATCAGAGCGATATGTCACACAAAACATTTAATAAATAACATTTCCCACATGTCTACTTTACATCTGCATCATTTTTAAAACATATTTTTTTTCTGTTTGAAAGTTAGAAAAGTTAAAAGTTGACCAGCGATTTCTCATTTTTAGGGACCACATCAGATTTGAAGTGACTTTGAGAGGTCTATATGACAGAAAATACCTAAAAGTGACACTATTCTAAAAACTGCACCCCTCAAGGTGCTCAAAACCACATTCAAGTATATTAACCCTTCCTTCAATTGTTTCACAGGAACTAAAGGAATGTGGAAGGAAAAAATTAACATTTAACTATTTTCACAAAAAATTTACTTTAGACCCAAATGTTTTTATTTTCACAAGGGTAACAGGAGAAAATGGACCCCAAACACTGTAAAATTTCCCAAGAGTACAACATAGATGGGGGAAAACTACTGTGTGGGCGCACAGCAGGGCTCAGAACGGAAGGAGTGCTATTTAACTTTTGAAATGCAAAATGTGCTGAAATCATTGGAGGACATCATGTCACATTTGGAGAGCCCCTGATGTGCCTACAGAGTGGAAACCCACCACAAGAGACCCCATTTTGTTAACTAGACCCCTTAAGGAATTTATCTAGATGTGTGTTGAGCACCTTGAACCCCCAGGTACTTCACTGAATTTTTCAACACTGATCTGTGAAAATTAAAAAAAATATATATATTTTTCTCACAAAAATATTGCTTTAACCGCAAGTTTTTTCATTTTTACAAGGATAGCAGGAGAGAATGGACCCCAAAATGTGTTGTGCAATTTCTCCTGAGTACGCAGATACCCTATATGTGGTCCAAAACTACTTTTGAGGCACAGTGCAAAGCTCTGAAGGGAAATTTATACCGTAAATTTATCACTTAAACATGAGCCATGTATGAGGGTGTCAGAGCCGGAGTCGTGGAGTCGAAGGTGGAGTCGGTGTCATGGAAATTGAGGAGTCGAAGGTTTGGCTTACCGACTCCACATACCATTGGGCAGTGAAGAAAAATAATTAAATTTTTACCACCAAAATTTTGTTTTAGCCCCAGATTTTACACTTTCACACTGGGCAAAAATGGCACAAAAAAAATTGTCCCACAATTTTAGCTGAATGTAGAAATACCCCATATGGGTCATTTTCTGTCAAGTGATCCAAATCTGAATATTTTTTTTACCTAATGTCTTCGGATTTTTTTTTTCTTTGTTTTTTTTTCAGTGCTAATTTAGTGAATTTCAAAATAAGGTAGTTAATTTTATATAGATTTCTAAAGTTTTGAAAAAGTTAGAATTTTGGGCTTGCATAATGATAAATTTTTGATATGTCATATCTCGGGTTAGAAATAAGATAAAGAGATCTCCCACCGTTCTGTTTAGAAAGGTACAAGCTTTAATTTGACATGTCACAAGATTATGTTTGCTAATATTTTGTTTTTGAGGAGTCAAATTAAAAAGGAGCCATTACAGGTAAGAGGAGTGTATGGCGCCGGAGATCGCGGTAAGCGTAAGCACTGAACGCATACCGCGATCTAGGGCGCCATACTTTCATACTTACCTAACCGGGAGGTGTGTTGCCCCGGCGCCTCTGTTCTGGCCGGAGACTGGGTCAGGAATGCGGGGTCGGAACCGGCGCATGCACATAGCGCGCTATCCGGCGCCATTTTACTGAAGACACATTTGCCATGCATACCAGGACTGGGGATGAGGGGTACCATACATACCAGGATACGGATGAGGGGTACCATACATACCAGGATTGAGGATGAGGGATACCATACATACCAGGATTGGTGATGAGGGGTGCCATGAATACCAGGATTGGGAATGAGGGGTATCATGCATACCAGGATGAGGGATGGGATGCCATGCATTCCAGGATGGGGATGAGGGGTACCATGCATACCAGCATAAGGCTGAGGGGCCATACATACAAGGATTGGGGATGAGGGAGCCATGCATACCAGAATTGATATGAGGGGTGCCAAGCATACCAGGATTGGAGATGAGGGGTGCCATGCTTACCAGGACTGAGGATGAGGGGAACATACATACCAGGATTGGGGATGAGGGGGGCCATGCATACCAGGATTGGGGATGAGGGGTCCCAAGTATACCAGGATTGAAGATGAGGGGTGGCACGCATACCAGGATAGGGATGAGGGGATACCATGCATACAAGGATAGGGATGAAGGGGTACCATGCATACCAGGATAGGGATGAGGGGCCATGCATACCAGGATACGAATGAGGGGCCATGCATACCAGGATAGGGATGAAGGGGTACCATGCATACCAGGATAGGGATGAGGGGCCATGCATACCAGGATACGAATGAGGGGCCATGCATACCAGGATGGGGATGAGGGGGTACCATACATACCAAGATAGGGATGAGGGATGGGGTACCATGCATACCAGGATAGGGATGAGGGGTACCAAGCACACCAGGATGAGGGATGGTGTGCCATGAATACCAAGATTGGGGATGAGGAGTGCCATGCATACCAGGATGGGGGTAAGGGGCCCATGCATGCCAGGATAAGGCTAAGGAGGCCATACATACCAGCATTGGGGATGAGGGAGCCATGCATACCAAGATGAGGGATGGGGTGCCATGTATACCAGGATTGGGATGAGGGGTGCCATGCATACCAGGATTGGTATAAGGGCTGCCATGCATACCAGGATTGGGGATGAGGGGTGCCATTCATACCAGGATAGGGATGAGGGGTACCATGCATACCAGGATAGGGATGAGGGGGTACCATGCATACCAGGATAGGGATGAGGGGTATCATGCATACCAGGATAAGATGGGGCAGCACATAACAGGATGGGGGAACAGGATTGGGTAGCACAAATACCAAAATGGGGAGCCACAAATACCAGGATGGGGGCTGCACAAATACCAGGATGGGGACAGCACAAATATCAGGATGGGGACAGCACATAACAGGATGGGGGCGCAGAATAGGGGCAGCACATAACAGGATGGGGGACCATATACCAATAAAAATGCTCGCCACCCGGGCGTAGAACAGGTTCAATAGCTACTATGTTATAAAAAATTTTAAATAGGTATAAGTGTTACCTGTGTTTTTGGTTACATTTGTACAAGGACTCAAGTTGGGATCTCTCCTTGGGACAATACTTTTATATGTTTAATACTAAAGTAAAAGAAGCAATATTAACCCCTTTAAAGGCTGTTTGCACGTTAATGACCAGGCTAATTTTTACAATTCTGACCAGTGTCACTTTACGAGGTAATAACTCTGGAACGCTTTAACGGATCCCACTGATTCTGAGAAAGTGTCTGGCTGTGACGGCATAAAGATGAGCCGAGGTCATGTCCAATGAACTCAGCTCACCTCATGCACGTCACTGACAGCGTGGGAGAATTCTACTGCGCATGCGGTGAGCGTGAGAGAATTCTCCCATGCTGTCAGTGACGTGCATGAGGTGAGCTCATGTCCAATGAACTCAGCTCACCTCATGCACGTCATTGACAGCGTGGGAGAATTCTCCTGCACTCAGCTCTTGAGCAGGAGAATTCTCCCACGCTGGGATGGCATTGAGATGACAGGCTGGATCGCAGCTGAACTCTGCCATCCAGCTTTTCATCCTTCAGAGACACTGCAGAGTGCAAGCATGCCTGCGCTCTGCAGTGTCTATGAAGGATGGCATGCTGGATGGCAGCGCTCAGCAGCGATCCAGCCTGTCATCTCAATGCCATCCCAGCATGGGAGAATTCTCCTGCTCAAGCGCTGAGTGCAGGAGAATTCTCCCACGCTGTCAATGACGTGCATGAGGTGAGCTGAGTTCATTGGACATGAGCTCACCTCATGCACGTCACTGACACCTTGGGAGAATTCTCTCACGCTCACCGCATGCGCAGTAGAATTCTCCGACGCTGTCAGTGACGTGCATGAGGTGAGCTGAGTTCATTGGACATGACCTCGGCTCATCTTTATGCCGTCACAGCCAGACACTGAGGAGCGCAAGCATGCCTGCGCTTCTCAGTGTCTGCGGCATGGCAAGCTGGATGGCAGCTTTCGGCTGCGATCCAGCCTGTCATGTGAATGTAGCAGAGCTGGAGCCATCCTGGGAACCATCGAAAGGTAAGGATGAAGTTGCTTTATTATTTTACTTTTATTGCAGGAGATCGTTGGCTTTAGCTGGAATGGGCGTGATGGTAAGTATGGTTTAATTTAGAACAATAAAGAATTGTGTGTTTATTTCAATTAAAGGACTTTATTCTGGGTGTTTGTGTTTTTTTTTTTAACTTTGACTATGGGGTTAGTAATGGGGGTGTCTTACAGACGCCTTTCCATTACTAACCTGGGCTTGATGTCAGCTGGCATTATAAGCTGACATCAACCCCAGCCCTATTACCCCACTGCCACCGCTACAGGGCAGTGGGAAGAGCGAGGCTAAGTGCCAGAATTGGCGCATCCTATGGATGCGCCATTTCTGGGGCGGCTGACGGCTGGTGTTTCTAGCCTGGGAGGGGGCCAATATTCATGGCACCCTTCCTGGGCTACTAATATCAGCCCCCAGCTGTCTGCCTAGCCTTTGCTAGCTATTAAAATAGGGGATTCCCCACATCATTTTTTTGGGGGTCCCCCATTTTAATAGCTAGTAAAGGCTAGGTATTCAGCTGGGGGCTGATATTAGTAGCCTGGGAAGCTCCGTGGGTATTACCCCCTTCCCAGGCTTCAAACATCTGCCCCAGCCATCCGCTTAACCTCCGCTAAAGACTAAAATTACAGGGAACCCCACGCCAATTTTTTTTTTAATAAATCCTTTATTTTAACACTAAATGACAAGCACAGTAACCAACACTATCACTGTACTTCTTATATATGTGACTGACATGTTTCTATCTATCTAATCTATGTGTGATGCTCTATTCTTTCTATTCTAAATTGTCGGGTACCGATGCTGAATTGCCGGCCGACTTTTTTAAAGAGACTGTGCATGAAAACACTATTATTTTTTTTAATAAATCCTTTAACACTAAATGACAAGTACAGTAAGCAACACTGTCACTGTACTTCTTATATATGTGACTGACATGTTTCTATCTATCTAATCTATGTGTGATGCTCTATTCTTTCTGTTCTAAATTGTCAGGTACCGTTGTATGCCGCTGCTGAATTGCCGGCTTTTCATGTAATACATTCTACATTATTCTTAGTTGTTTTCCTTCATGTAGAATTAACCTACAAGGAAAGAAAGGGTTTATTTTCATTTCGATATTTGTGTTCCATTGACTTGCATTGGTTTCCAGTATCGGAATCGGCGATATCCAATATTTTTTGGGTATCGGTCCGATCCAATCCGATATTTCGCGATATCGGAAGGTATCGCTCAACACTAGTTGTCATATATCAGTTGTGTAAGTCAGAAATGAATTTAGTAGCCCATGGATGTGTGGTACAGGCTGAAGCATTCTTTCATACACAGGACAGGTTTGTCAGTGCAGGTGTCGCATTCCGTAGCACACTCAGCACCTCTTTTGTGACTTACCTTTTTTTCTGCTTTGAGGGACTTCCCCCGGGAAATGTTGGCATTGTACTATACGAGCACCTTCAGTTCCGGAATTACTGGGGCCTGCTCCTTCCTCACTGCCAAATAACAGGGCCTTGATCACTACCTCCTGGAACCGAAAATACGATGTAGCGGTCTGGCCTGCACATCGTGATAAAAGAAAAGTGTTATGCATTGCCATCTGTACGATGTGCACGGCCACCTTCTTGTACCACACCTTGGCCTTTCTCAAAGCACTGTACGGCTGGTGGACTTGATCAGAGAGATCAACTCCCCCCCCCAGTACACAATCTGGTTTGACGACCTGTGTAGAGGTACCTCGTACAGTGCTGGGAGTGCTGCCATCACCATGTATGGTGGTCAAGAGAAGGACATCCCTCTTGTCCTAGTACTTGACCACCAGCATGTGGTTGCTGCATTGGGCTCTGCTCTCACCCCTTCTGAGCAGCTGCCCAATTAGCATCTTCGAGAGGCATCTGATTTTTGCGGACAGTATTTCAAGGCTGCGGTACCTCACACAAAGAGGGACTTAAAGAGTGGGATGTTGGTATAAAAGTTATCCACGTAGAGGTGATAAACTTGATCCAGCAGTGGGCGCACCAAATCCAACACAATTTTACCACTCACTCTCAGGACAGGGGGGCATTCAGTGGGCTCAATGCAGGAGTCCTTTCCTTCATAAACCCTAAACTTGTGGGTGTACCCTGAGGTACTCTCACACAGTTTGTACAGCTTCATTTCGTACCTGGCCCTCTTAGTGCGCAGGTACTGCCAGAATTTAAGCCTCCCCTTAAGATGAATTTGGGACTCATCCACGTAGATGTCATTTTGAGGCATGTACATTTCAGTAGACTTGTTGTTGAAGTTCTTCGATGACCGGCCGAACTTTGAAAAGATGATTGGGATCATCTCGGTGAGAACAACGTACATTATCATTTAATGCAAGAATTTGTGGATGGTCTCAAAACGTGTCTGGATCATGACCATTCGGAACAATGGAGTGTTATACAAAACGTTAACACTCCAATGAACTTCTAGCTTCTTCAGTATCCCCATGTGAAGGACCAGGCCCCAAAACTTCTAACTTCAAGTTAGAAAATGATGAGTGGTTTTGTGACAAAAATTGTTGAGCGTACAAATTAGTTTCGCCCACCATCAGGTTTAAAAAATCCTCAGAGAAAAAGACTTTGAAAAAGTCTATTTCTGTGAGGCGGGTGGTGTCAAACTTGATTCCTTATTGCACCAGAATATGCGGAATCTGTGGCTCATAATTTTCGAGGGTCTAGGTCCACATGGGGTCAATAATGGCTGGCGCTGGTTCAGCTTTTGTCCTAGGGCGTCTTTTTGGCGGTTCAGAATCACCCGAGGAGGAAGAGGGGGACGAGGATGAGGAAAAATAAAGAAAGGTGGGATCCTCTCCCTTACTGTCAGTGTTGAAGGCAAGGAAAGTAGTGTATGGCTCCTTCACTGAATACCGTGTGTGGGACAAGCGGGACAACATTTTTTTTTTCATGTATGTGGTGTTTGTATCAGTACTTTATTCAGTTGTGTGTGTGAGAGTGCTTGGTGTAAACTTTTTTTTTTTTAAAGAAAAAAAGCAATAACAGGAGGTGGTGCAAAGGGGGGGGGGAGAAAAAAAAGTCTATGAAACAAAACAGTGGAAAACAGCAAGCATGAGTGCGGATCAGAGATGTGCGCCACTGATCAACACTTGGCGGCTGCTGGATGTGCGCACGGAGGTGGTGCAAAGGGAGGGGGAGTGCAAAACAGCAAACACGAGTGTGAATCAGTGATCTGCATCACTGACTAACGCTCGATGGCTGATGGATGTGCACAAGGAGGTGGTGCAAAGGGAGGGGAGAAAAAAAGTGTAATGCTCGGCAGCTGCTGGATGTGCGCACAGAGGTAGTGCAAAGGAGGGGGGGAATGGACAGAGACAAAAAAAAGTCCTGGAAAACAGCGAGCACAGACGTTGATCAGTGATTTGCGTCATTGATCCATGCTCAGCCGCTGCAGGACGCACGAAAAAAAAAATCTGCCAAAAATCAAGTACTGATCATCACTCGGTGGCAGAAAGGGGGAGGTGGGGAGTTTGATAAAAAGAGGGGGAAAGGAGGAAGAGGGGGATTGAGGTGGATGAGGAGAGATCAGGCAGGGATCTTCTTTCTTCTATCTTCTTTATTTGCTAGCAGCAGGAGCAGCAATTGTGGGGTCACAGGCTTTTGTCGCACCACAAGGCCCAGCACGGCACACAATCTGACAGCGTGACCGCCCTGTACAAGTCCTCAGCTACTATGAGGAAGTGCAGGACAGTCACAGCCAGGTCACAGCGCATCTGTGCGCTGTGACTGGTGTGATCGATGTCATCGTCGATAACACCAATCATAGCGGGCTCAGGTGAGGCCTGGCGTTGCCAGGCACCAGCCTGTGATCGGTGCTCTTACAGCCAATCACAGCGGTCATAGTTGCAGGGGGGCGGTGACATCCTCCTAGGATGACGACGCCATCTACCCTGAGGTAAGATGCACCAGAATTTAAATGTGATCACTACGACTCCGGTCACGGTGCCTCATTAAAGATGAGAAGTAATAATAAGTACCTGGTCCATAAGACCCAGGGCACAGGACAGTATTATTACGTACAATGTCAGAAAGGGTTATTTAAATACACGTGTTTCAATTTTTTTATTATTAATATTACAACACTAGATATGTACTTTTTCAAGTTTTTAAACAGAGTATAGTAGTTAAATCACCAAGCTTTAAAATAAAACAAAATTAACTAGTCTGAACAATTGAATTAATAGTAAGTCCTTTTGTTTCATCAATTTGTCCCTTCTACTGGGCAAGATTTAATCTTGTCAACAATCTCTTATAACAATGGCCGTTTCCTTTTGTGTCAGTATGTATGGTTGTTATGGTGTTAGAGTCCACCTGAGTTAATATCTGATTTTTGGTTACTTTTAATAGCTTTGGTTTTCTTGGATACACAAAGGAAGGGGACGGACCAGAAGGATGCAGAAAAATCCCTTCTACTTCTTCATTAGCATAATCTTGGCAGAGTACATTAGCCGGCAGCCACCAGTGCTGATCATATTCACAGGTCACATAACCAGTTATGTCACCATTGCCAGTCTTGTGCCATCTTCAATCACTTCATGGACTTCACTGTCGTTGCTGAATGAATGTTTTTATTTCTGTGTCACTCAGTGGAATGAAAGTGTGGTATTGTGAAGTTCTTGTGATGGGTTCTACTTCCTGTAACTAATGTTTTAACAAAATCTCCTCTTCTTTGTAGTCCTGGTTTGTACAGTACATGAACTGAATGTTAGGAATATTTTCTCACTGCAGCTGAATAGTTGGCGGTGTGTTAAGATGTGGTCTGAATATGGCCTCTGGAGGCTAGCCCGAGCTGCAAGACGTTGCACGCTGCCTTCTTAACCATCACATACACCTTTGCCATGAGCTGTAGAAAAAAGAGCCATTCAGCTTCCACTCCAAATTCTTTCTTGTGATGGCAGACATTTATAAAAACATGAGTTTTTTATTTGTAAAAAAAGACCTTATACTTTTAGACCACAGACTGAACAGATCTGAATTCAAGATTTTCGAATTGACAGTGTTTATACTGTTTTGTTTTAGTTTGTTTTTTAACCACTTAACAACATCTGACGTACTAATACGCGTCTGTGCCCTGGGACTTTAGAGCCAGACCCGTATTAGTAAATCATGGCGATCACGAGCGCACACAGGCTGTGCGGGCGTGATCGCCGCCGGGTGTCAGCTGATTGTCACAGCTGACACCCGGTACTATGTGCAGGGAGCGCTCAGGCACCGCTCCCAGCACATTAACCCCCGCGATGCTGCGATCGAAGTCGACCGCAGCATTGCGGGGGCAAGGGGAGGTGATCGCAGATACTCACCTCCTCTTCTGGCTTCCAGCGCTGTCTGCCGTGGCTTCCAGGATGTTGCCATGACAACATCCGGGTCACCAGACAGCAGGAAGATTGTTTGGACATGCTCAGTGCATCTCCAAACTATCTTCTCCCTGTCCAGCACTGACAGCCTGCATGGCACAGGGATGGTGCTGCATTCCTGTGCCATGCAGGCGATCAGAGAAAAAAAAGTGAAAGTCCCATAGTGGGACAAAGTAATAAAGTATAAAAACTATCAGAAAGTGAAAAAAAAAAAAGAATTGTAAAAATATATAAAAAAAAATTAAAAAAATAATCCACCAAAAATAAAAATATAATGTACCCATCAATAAATATTATTATAAAAAAAAAAAAAAAAAACAATAAAATTACACATATTTGGTATCGCCGCGTCCGGAACAACCTGACCTATAAAACTGTCCCACTAGTTAACCCCTTCAGTGAACACGGTAAAAAAAATGAAAAAAAACGAAGCAAAAAACAATGCTTTATCATCATACCGCCAAACAAAAAATGGAATAACACGCGTCAAAAAGACGAATATAAATAAATATGGTACCGCTGAAAACGTCATCTCGTCCCCCAAAAAACAAGCTGCCACACAGCTCCATCAGCCGAAAAATAAAAAAGTTATAGCTCTCAGAATAAAGCAATGCTAAAAAATATTTTTTTCTATAAAATTGCTTTCATTATGTAAAAGTGCAAAACATAGAAATACGATATAAATGTGGTACCGCTGTAAACGCACTGACCCGAGGAATAAAGCTACCTTATCAATTTTACCACACGCGGAACAGAATAAAAAAAACAAAAAAAACAATTCCTGAATTGTTGGTTTTTGTTTATTCTGCCTCCCAAAAATCGGAATAGAAAGCGATCAAAAAATGTCACGTGCCTGAAAATGGCACCAATAACAACGTCAAGTCATCCCGCAAAAAACGAGCCGTCATATGACTGTCTGCCAAAATCTGGAAAAATTATAGCTCTCAAAATATGGCGATGCAAAAACTAGATTTTACAAGAAATGCGTCTTTTAGTGTGTGACAGCTGTCAGTCAGAAAAACCCCATAGGATTCTGGTATCGCTGTAGTCTCACCGACCCGAAGAATAAGGTCGTCTAATCACTTATACCGCATGAGGAACGACGTAAAAAATAAACTCTCAGGTTAGGGTTGTGCTAGGGTTAGGGTTGTGCTAGGGTTAGGGCTGGGTTGGGGTTAGGGTTGTGATGGGGTTGTGATTTTTTACAAAAGAAAAAAACATGACAATAAGGCGACTAGTGTTGAGCGCAAGTGCTCGCTACTTGAGTTTGCATCGGGTGCTCTGGTATGCATTGAGTATCGTGGGTATTTGAGTGACATGCTCGAGTCTCCGCCCCATAAGCTTCACGGCCCAAAAAACTTTGCGGGGATTGTCTGCCATGCATGAGCGATCCCCGCATGTTTTTTTTTGGGTGTCTAATAACCGTGAAACATCCGGGCGGGGACTCAAGCATGTCACTCGAGCACACGCAGTACATGGTGCATACCTGAGTACCCGATGCAAACTCAAGTAGCGAGCACTTGCGCTCAAGACTAATGACAACTTATTCAATATATTGACCTAATGTTATCAAATTCTGTGTCGTACCTCTGGGTTCAAAATGTTCACTATACACCTTAATAAAATCCTTGAGGGGTTTAGTTTCCAAAATGGGGTCACTTGTGGGGGAGCTCCACTGTTTAGGCACATCAGGGGCTCTCCAAACGCGACATGGTGTCCGCTAACAAATCAGGGGCTCTCCAAACGCGACATGGTGTCCGCTAACAAATTGAATGGAAAATCGGCTCAAATTGTTAGAGGACGCCATGTTGCGTTTGGAGATCCCCTGCGTGCCTAAACTTTGGAGCTCCCCCACAAGTGACCCCATTTTGGAAACTAGACCACCCAAGGCACCTATCTAGATGCATAGTCAGCACTTGGAACCCTTAGGTGCTTCACAAATTGATTCGTAAAAATGGAAAAGGATTTTTTTTCCACTTTTTCATTTTTACAAATCAATTTGTGAAGCACCTGGGGGTTCCAACTGCTCACTATGCATCTAGATAGCTGCCTTGGAGGGTCTAGTTTCCAAAATGAGGTCACTTGTGGGGGAGCTCCAATGTTTGGGCACACAAGGACTCTCCAAACGCAACATGGTGTCCGCTAACAAATTGTCGGCTCAAATTGTTAGCGGACACCATGTTGCGTTTGGAGAGCCCCTGTGTGCCCAAACATTGGAGCTCCCCCACAAGTGACCCCATTTTGTAAACTAGACCCCCCAAGGCACCTATCTAGATGCATAGTGAGCACTTGGAACCCCCAGGTGCTTCACAAATTGATTCATAAAAATGAAAAAGTGGTTTTTTTTTCACTTTTTCATTTTTACGAATCAATTTGTGAAGCACCTGGGGGTTCCAAGTGCTCACTATGAATCTAGATAGGTGCCTTTGGGGGTCTAGTTTCCAAAATGGGGTCACTTGTGGGGGAGCTCCAATGTTTGGGCACAAAGGGGCTCTCCAAACGCAACATGGCGTCCGCTAATTATTCAAGCAAATTTTACAATGAAAAAGTCAAATGGCGCTCCTTCCCTTCCGAGCCCTGCCGTGTGCCCAAACAGTGTTTTTTCCCACATATGGGGTATCTGCGTGCCCAGGGGAAATTGCACAACAAATTTTGCGGTCCATTTTTTATTACCCCTGTGAAAATAAAAAAAATTGGGTCTAAAGTAACATTTTTGTGAAAAGAGTTAAATGTTCATTTTTTTCTTCCACATTCCAAAAATTCCTGTGAAGCACCTGAAGGGTTAATAAACTTATTGAATGTGGTTTGGAGCACCTTGAGGGGTGCAGTTTTTAGAATGGTGTCACTTTTGGGTATTTTCTGCCATGAAGACCTCTCAAAGTGACTTCAAATGTGATGTGGTCCCTAAAAAAATGGTTTTGTAAATTTTGTTGAAAAAATTAGAAATCGCTGGTCAACTTTTAACCTTTATAGCTCCCTAACAGAAAAAAATTTTGGTTCCAAAATTGTGCTGATGTAAAGTAGACATGTGGGAAAATTCAAATTGTGAAAATTGCCAAATTTTCAACATTTTCACCAAATTTCCGTTTTTTTCACAAATAAACGCAAGTGATATCGAAGAAATGTTACCACAATCATGAAGTACAATATGTCACGAAAAAAACAATCTCAGAATCAGGGGGATCCGTTGAAGCGTTCCAGAGTAATTACCTCATAAAGTGACAGGGGTCAGAATTGTAAAAATTGGCCTGGTCATTAACGTGCAAACCACCCTCGGGGGTTAAGGGGTTAAGTATGATCCCATTGAGATGCCAACTTGAATTTTGGTACAGATGTGGCTAGGAGCATAGGAGGTACATGTTATTTTTTTTGCAAATTTAATATTAGATTGATTTTTTGGAAATCCATTTTGAAATTTTGTGTTTGATTCCGCATGGGTAAAATATTAACAATATTAATAATCTTTATTTTTATATAGCGCTAACATATTTCACAGCACTTTACATACATTATCATCGCTGTCCCCACTGGGGCTCACAATCTAAATTCCCTATCAGTATGTCTTTGGAGTGTGGGAGGAAACCAGAGAACCCGGAAGAAACCCACGCAAACACGGGAAGAACATACAAACTCCTTGCAGATGTTGTCCTTGGTGGGATTTGAATCCAGGACCCCAGTGCTGCAAGGCTGCAGTGCTAACTATTGAGCCACCGTGCTTTTTCCACAGTAAGAGCTCAGGTGTGATCTATATGGCAACCTGCCCATATCCACTTAATTATGTGGGCAAAACTAAGAGAGAACTGAGGAGGAGAGTGAGTGAACATCTGGGTGACATCAGGAATGATCGACATACCCCACTGTCAAGACATATGAGAACAACACATCTGGGTGAAGTAGATGAAATTCTCTTTACAGTTATTGAGGTTGTGAAATCTAGCCCCAGAGGGTGCGATCAGGATAAGGACCTATTGAAACATGAATGTGAATGGACCTTTAGAGTGGATTCCCTTACCCCTAAGTGGATAAACAAACAAATTACATAGGCCTGTTTCTTATAACCATGAGACGTTATGATGGACCTTTGAATCGATTGGATTGTTTTGGCTGACCATATAAGCTAGTTTTTTGTCCCCTCATTGTGGGCTGCACAAATTCTTGTGTCTATTTTTTTATCTGGATTAGACTTCATCATTATATATAGTTTCTGCAGCTAGCACCTGTTCACACTTAGGATGTGCTGGTCAGTTTTCTTATTATATATTACTATAGGAGGTTGTAACTGCCTCCTGTCTGACCTGGCATTCCCCCCATTTAACCAGCAGGTGATGTATATTCTATTCTACCAGCCCATTTGAATTGTAGGTGTTTTAGCCCAGAAGTGACATGTTCTGTCCAGAGTTATAGGCTTGTAGCCCAAGAGAGGCACGTAGGCAGAGAAGTACCCATCAGACGGGAGGTCACCTTGCAGCGGTTGATGGGCACACATGAATTGGCCAATTTATGCGCTAAGAACCTCCGTTTATTGTAAGTAAAGTCCATTGAGTAATATCACAGTTTATATCAAACGTTTTTATTGTCTTTATGTATTTTGGCCATAATGGAGTGCTGCTGTGCTTTCTTTTCATATATCTTATTCAGTTTCTGCAGCTTGCACCTGTTCACATTTAGGATGTGCTGGTCAGTTCTTTTTACACATTTACACATATATATACAGTACAGACCAAAAGTTTGGACACACCTTCTCATTTATAGATTTTTCTGTATTTTCATGACTATGAAAATTGTACATTCACACTGAAGGCATCAAAACTATGAATTAACACATGTGGAATTATATACTTAACAAAAAAGTGTGAAACAACTGAAAATATGTCTTATATTCTAGGTTCTTCAAAGTAGTCACCTTTTGCTTTGATGACTGCTTTGCACACTCTTGGCATTCCCTTGATGAGCTTCAAGAGGTAGTCACCGGAAATGGTCTTCCAACAATCTTGAAGGAGTTCCCAGAGATGCTTAGCACTTGTTGGCCCTTTTGCCTTCACTCTGCGGTCCAGCTCACCCCAAACAAATCTTGATTGGGTTCAGGTCTGGTGACTGTGGAGGCCAGGTCATCTGGCGTAGCACCCCATCACTCTCCTTCTTGGTCAAATAGCCCTTACACAGCCTGGAGGTGTGTTTGGGGTCATTGTCCTGTTGAAAAATAAATGATGGTCCAGCTAAACGCAAACCGGATGGAATAGCATGCCGCTGCAAGATGCTGTGGTAGCCATGCTGGTTCAGTATGCCTTCAATTTTGAATAAATCCCCAACAGTGTCACCAGCAAAGCACCCCCACACCATCACACCTCCTCCTCCATGCTTCACGGTGGGAACTAGGCATGTAGAGTCTATGGCTGTGTGCACACGATACGTTTTTTATGCGTTTCCGCAGCTGCGGAAAAGCTGCGGAAACGCATTAAAAAAGCATGGTAGAAGGGCAGCAATGTTCCCCAATGGAAATCCGCATATGCTGTGCCCATGCTGCGGATTTTTCCGCAGCGTTTATGCTGCGCTCAAAACTCCGCAGCATGTCCATTAATTTTGCGGAAATGCGGCGTTTTCGTCGCCACTGACTTGCATTAGACCGCATGGATTACACATCACTGTATATGTAGATGCGTAATCCACGCGTTCTAATGTGCGGATGGTACCCGGGTGTAGATGAGAGGAGAGTCTCATCCACACCCAGGTACCATTAAAAAATCTGTAAAAAAAAGAATAAAATAAAAAATAAATGTATACTTACCTACTGTCGGCCCGCGTACCGCTCCTGCTTGGTTCCCGGCACTTTGCAGTGAGTTGAAGGACCTGCGCTGACGTCAGAGTCATGTGACAGGTCACGTGACGCTGACGTCGGCAGGTCTTTAAATTCAGTGTTGCCGGAAGGGAGAACGGAGTGAGCTGGACAGCGCGGGCCATCGGAGGGTAAAGTATACATTTATTTTTTATTTTTACCACTCTCTCGGGTCACACTATATAAATCCATACTGTTTGCATGGATTTATATAGTGTGACCTAGTTGTCAAGCACTTTCCAGGTGATGCTAAAATCGCCTGGAAAGCGCTTGTCAATCCACATGCGGAAACGCATGTGAATCCGCATGTATTCCGCAGGAAAAACGCATGCACAATCTGCATGCGTTTTTTCTGCCAGGGAGATGCAGAAATGATGCAGAAATTTTCTGCTTCATTTCTGCATCGTGTGCACATACCCTATCTGTTCACCTTTTCTGCGTCGCACAAAGATCTCAAATTTGGACTCATCAGACCAAAGCACAGATTTCTACTGGTCTAATGTCCATTCCTTGTGTTCTTTAGCCCAAACAAGTCTCTTCTGCTTGTTGCCTGTCTTTAGCAGTGGTTTCCTAGCAGCTATTTTACCATGATGGCCTGCTGCACAAAGTCTCCTCTTAACAGTTGTTGAAGAGATGTGTCTGCTGCTAGAACTCTGTGTGGCATTGACCTGGTCTCTAATCTGAGCTGCTGTTAACCTGCGATTTCTGAGGCTGATGACTCGGATAAACTTCTCCTCAGAAGCAGAGGTGACTCTCGGTCTTCCTTTTCTGGGGCGGTCCTCATATGAGCCAGTTTCTTTGTAGCGCTTGATGGTTTTTGCAACTGTACTTGGGGACACTTTCAAAGTTTTCCCAATTTTTCGCACTGACTGACCTTCATTTCTTAAAGTAATGATGGCCACTCGTTTTTCTTTACTTAGCTGCTTTTTTCTTGCCATAATACAAATTCTAGCAGTCTATTCAGTAGGACTATCAGCTGTGTATTCACCTGACTTCTGCACAACACAACGATGGTCCCAACCCCATTTATAAGGCAAGAAATCCCACTTATTAAACCTGACAGGGCACACCTGTGAAGTGAAAACCATTTCCGTTGACTACCTCTTGAAGCTCGTCAAGAGTGTGCAAAGCAGCCATCAAAGCAAAAGGTGGCTACTTTGAAGAACCTAGAATATAAGACATATTTTCAGGTGTTTCAATCTTTTTTTGGTAAGTATATAATTCCACATGTGTTAATTCATAGTTTTGATGCCTTCAGTGTGAATGTACAATTTTCATAGTCATGAAAATACAGAAAAATATGTAAATGAGAAGGTGTGTCCAAACTTTTGGTCTGTAGTGTATATATATTTACAGATATACACACATACACATTTGATTGTCCTATATGGTCAATGGAGCTCCTCCTTGCTCTCCCCTCTTCTTGTCTTGTCCTCTACCCCTCCCTAAAAAAAGTTATTGTATCATCAGTCTTCATCATCCCCTTATTTTTAGTATAATTTTTTGCCTTGCCGCTCTGTAAATATATGTGATTATAAAATACTCTATCATATGTATAAGTATTGAAGGTGAGGTTTAGAGAGTAATTGCAATTTTATCTGTCTCTCAATTTCCCCGTTTATCAACCAATAGAGTAGTTGTGATAAATATGGTATCCACAGTTTTATCTTTGGCTATGTATATTGGTGGTCAGTGGTTGCGCTCCCGTTTGGAGCGAATCAGAGGGTTGGGCACACCTAAATTGGTTGTTGCTGTTATCCAGCGGAGTTTCTGGTCATGCACAGTACCGTGCGCTCCACAGTAGCAAGGAGAATGTCTGAGGCTGGATCGCACTGCTTCATCTGCACACGTTATTTCCGGTGTAAAGTTTCCGGTCATGTGCAGTACTGTGTGTTCCATAGCATTAAGGTGAGCATCCTGAGTCGGAACGCATCGCATCAGTGGGACGCGTCACTTCCTGCGGTGGCTGATAGGCGCGTACTCCGTGATAATGTATGGTGGTGGATGGGTTGCGCTTTCTGAGCTTTAAATGATCTTAGCCTGACTGCTTCATATGTGGTTTATATCAGGGCACACTGAGCGGCGATTATTGAGTAATGGGGGTTATATCTAGAGAGGGTCAAAGGGGCGGTTACACAGGAAGTTATCAAAATGATTGGGGAGGAGACTGTTTGAGAGGGAGCTCTATATAAAAGGACATGTAAACAAACTGCGGCCCACATAATAGATAGTGTGGGTAGGGGGTCTAAAGAGGAGGGCCAACCCCCATCTTCACACACAAGTGCCTACTCAAAACCATATATATATAAATAGGAGAACTATTGAGTATAATGGCATAAGAAGCTTTATTTCATAAATAATTCATTTAAAATTAGTACATCACATCAAAAATATGAAATATTATAAAGACAGAGACATACAGACAAATAGTCCCAATTTTTATTGCTGACCTCTACGAAGGGTCCATCCAAGGGGTCATAAAGCATACTAGTGCAGGGATAGAGAGAGAAGCAAGTGATCAAACGGCTTACATGCAATTATACTAAGTTCATGGAGCCCACTCTACCACAAGAGCTAAATTGCACCTCACTCACCGAGTAAAGGAGAGCCCAAGTCTGAGAGGAACGGCACAGGGACTGGTCAATGGCAAAAGAGAGCCTCGACGCACGTTTCGCCAGTGATTAACCTTGGCTTTCACAAGAGGCATGTGTGGTTGCGCTTTCAGGACCTTTAAATATGCCCCCAAGAGATCACGTGTATAGTCACGTGACTCTCCAATATGGCTGCCGAACATCAGATGAAAGGCGGCGTATGTGCTGCGGCTACCACCGCCTCCATGTGCGCGTCCCAGCCGTCATGACGTCAGCACGTGACCGGAAGTGCGGGTAAGCGATATTCCCGGCGACGCGCCGAAGGCTTATTTACAGCTGAGCGCAGCCATAGGGCGGGGGAGACCGGGCGCATGCGCACAACATCTGTGCACAGACAGGCATAGGGGGAAATAATAATATTCATGCATTGAACCTAATATCACATAAAGTATGAGGGATTATAGCACTCAATGATAATCATAAGGATGCTAGCAAACATCAAAATACAAAGGGGAAACATACATTATACAAAAATATATGTGCATATATTCTTCGCCATCTATCCAATCTATTACAGATATCAGGATGAGAGGGGTCCACAGACAAAGTTCGTCTCTACAAATGGTATGGGATAGACGGTTCTTAAGGCGCCATCAATTATACGAAAATATATATGCACAAATTCTTCACCATCTATCCAATATATTGCAGATGTCAGGATGGAAGGGGTCCACAGACAGAATACGTCTCTACAGATGGTATAGAGTAGACGGTTCCTAAAGTGCAATCACTATATAAAAGAAGTGAGTACAAAGAATAAGAACAAATAAAATTTTAAAAAATTAAGAATAAAAACATAGAACCATGGTCCCTAATTTAGGGACCATGGTTCTATGTTTTTATTTGTTCTTATTATTTGTACTCACTTCTTTTATATAGTGATTGCGCTTTAGAAACCGTCTACTCTATACCATTTGTAGAGACGAACTTTGTCTGTGGACCCCTCTCATCCTGATATCTGTAATAGATTGGATAGATGGCGAAGAATATATGCACATATATTTTGTATAATGTATGTTTCCCCTTTGCATTTTGATGTTTGCTAGCATACTTATGATTATCATTGAGTGCTATAATCCCTCATACTTTGTGATATTAGGTTCAATGCATGAATATTATTATGATCGGATGGCACTTTAATTTGCTACCACATTGATTCTTGGCAGTAGATTTGTCCATTACATACATATTTCCCCCTATGCCTGTCTGTGAGCAGATGTTGTGCTCATGCGCCCGGTCTCTCCCGCCCTATGGTAGCGCTCAGCTGTCAATAAGCCTTCAGCGCGTCGCCGGGAATAGCGCTTACCCGCACTTCCAGTCACGTGCCGAAGTCATGACGGCTGGGGCGCGCACATGGAGGCGGTGGTAGCAGCAGCACATGCGCAGCCTTTCATCTGATGTTCGGCGGCCATATTGGAGAGTCACGTGACAATACACATGATCTCTTGGGGGCATATTTAAAGGTCCTGAAAGCGCAACCACACACGTCTCTTGAGAAAGCCAAGGATAATCACTGGCGAAACGCGCGTCGAGGCTCTCTTTTGCCATTGACCAGTCCCTGTGCCGTTCCTCTCAGACTTGGGCTCTCCTTTACTCGGTGAGTGAGGTGCAATTTAGCTCTTGTGGTAGAGTGGGCTCCATGAACTTAGTATAATTGCATGTAAGCCGTTTGATCACTTGCTTCTCTCTCTATCCCTGCACTAGTATGCTTTATGACCCCTTGGATGGACCCTTCGTAGAGGTCAGCAATAAAAATTGGGACTATTTGTCTGCATGTCTCTGTCTTTATAATATTTCATATTTTTGATGTGATGTACTAATTTTAAATGAATTATTTATGAAATAAAGCTTCTTATGCCATTATACTCAATAGTTCTCCTATTTATGTATAAAAGGACATGTGTTGAATCAGACAGACATGCAAATATCCACCACATTTACCTGCCATCAGGCCTCCTGAAGAGCTAACAGGGCGAAACGTGTAGAGGCGATGTAGAGGATCTTTATCACACATTGATAAGTACTTTGTTTCTATCATGGTTTATTATCCTTGAAGTATAATTGCTCACATTGCTAAGGAAGATATTATTAAAGTCTCCTTATATGTATTCATAAATCGATATAAGTGTGATCCATATGGGCTGCTGGTGCAATTGGTTAAATCACATTTATATGGTCAATTTTGTCTCATGCACAGTGCACTTAAACTATGGTATAATCTTTTAAAATGTATAGGTCTGATCAACTAAATATTGATCTGCTATGGACCTGATTGTTATAGCACTATGAACTTTGAATCACTTCTCTTTCCATTATTATCAGTAAGATAGTGATTTCAAACAGAGGTGTGTGATAATGACACTACTTTAATTTCATATAATTTGATTGATTATCATTTGTTGCATTATGACTTACCCTTAGCACACTAGGAGTGATCTATGTATAGAAACAGAGCTTCCTGTTAGGAGATATAGACATTTATGCAACAAATAGAAAAATGAATAGCAGCACTCACCTTAGTCCTTTGGCTAAAAAGTCCTTTTTGTCATAGCATTCTGGACAATCATATGCAGCGGTCTATCGGAGGTGCAGCGGAGACAGCGGGGAGACGAGAGGACGACGGCCGTTTCGCGACTTACAAACGCTTCTACGGGTCCAAACTTTAAAGGAAGTGCAAAAGATTCTTCCTTTATAGGAGGAGTTTAGTATACATAATTAAAATCTAATTAACATAAAAACATTCATTAAAAAAACATACAGATGCTATACAATATTCTATAAAAAGACTGCCATATCTAGCTTTTCATTTAGCCCTAGCGGGCCCTGGGCTTCTTCTTTTAATATCCATTTCCCTTCTCTTGCTAACAGGAAATGATTGTGATTTCCCCCTTGTATGGGGTATTTTAACTGTTCAATGCCTGGAAATTGCAGTACACGAGGGTTTGCATTGTGACATTCCCGAATGAGTTGAATCAATCTAGGTGAGCCTTTACCAGAGGAAATGGAATCATAGTGTTCTCTAAATCTGACAAATAAAGGGCGGATGGTTTTTCCGATATAATAGAATTTACATGGACAGTATAATATACACTGCTCAAAAAAATAGAGGGAACACTTAAACAACAGAATGTAACTCCAAGTAAATCAAGCTTCTGTGAAATCAAACTGTCCACTTAGGAAGCAACACTGATTAACAATCAATTTCACATGCTGTTGTGCAAATGGAATAGACAATAGATGGAAATTATTGGCAATTATCAAGACACCCTCAATAAAGGAGTGGTTCTGCAGGTGGGGACCACAGACCACATCTCAGTACCAATGCTTTCTGGCTGATGTTTTGGTCACTTTTGAATGTTAGTTGTGCTTTCACACTCGTGGTAGCATGAGACGGACTCTACAACCCACAGAAGTTGCTCAGGTAGTGCAGCTCATCCAGGATGACATATCAATGCGAGCTGTGGCAAGAAGGTTTGCTGTGTCTGTCAGCGTAGTGTCCAGAGTCTGGAGGTGCTACCAGGAGACAGGCCAGTACACCAGGAGACGTGGAGGGGGCCTTAGGAGGGCAACAACCCAGCAGCAGGACCGCTACCTCCGCCTTTGGTCAAGGAGGAACTGGAGGAGAACTGCCAGAGCCCTGCAAAATGACCTCCAGCAGGTCACAAATGTGCATGTGTCTGCACAAACGGTTAGAAACCGACTCCATGAGGATGGTATGAGGGCCCGAAGTCCACAGATGAGGGTTGTGCTCACAGCCCAACACCGTGCAGGACACTTGGCATTTGCCACAGAACACCAGGATTGGCAAAGTCACCACTGGCACCCTATGCTCTTCACAGATGTAAGCAGGTTCACATTGAGCACATGTGACAGAGTCTGGAGAAGCCGTGGAGAGCGATCTGCTGCCTGCAACATCCTTCAGCATGACCGATTTGGCAGTGGGTCAGTAATGGTGTGGGGTGGTATTTCTTTGGAGGGCAGCACAGCCCTCCATGTGCTCGCCAGAGGTAGCCTGACTGCCATTAGGTAATGAGATGAGATCCTCAGACCCCTTGTGAGACCATATGTTGGTGCAGTTGGCCCTGGGTTCCTCCTAATGCAGGACAATGCCAGACCTCATGTGGCTGGAGTGTGTCAGCAGTTCCTGCAAGATGAAGGCATTTAAGCTATGGACTGACCCGTCCGTTCCCCAGACTTGAATCTGATTGAGCACATCTGGGACATCATGTCTCGCTCCATCCACGAACGTGACTTTGCACCACAGACTGTCCAGGAGTTGGCGGATGCTTTAGTCCAGGTCTGGGAGGAGATCCCACAGGAGACCATCCGCAACCTCATCAGGAGCATGTCCAGGTGTTGTAGGGAGGTCATATAGGCACGTGCAGGCCACACACAATACTGAGCCTCATTTTGACTTGTTTTAAGGACATTACATCAAAGTTGGATCAGCCTGTAGTGTGTTTTTCCACTTTAATTTTGGGGGTGACTCCAAATCCAGGCCTCCATTGGTTAATAAATTTGATTTCCATTGGTGATTTATGTGTGATTTTGTTGTCAGCACATTCAGCTTTGTACAGAACAAAGTATTCAATGAGAAGATTTCATTCATTCAGATCATGTGTTGAGTGTTCCCTTTATTTTTTTGAGCAGTGTATATACCACATGTTTGGTCCTGCATGAGAAATTATTTTACTTCGTGCCATATAGCTCCTATTTTTAGATTTTTCCCTGTAATGTGTGCCTGGCAAAAAGAACAATTACCACACCTGTAATTTCCAGTCAACGAATTTTCTTCTAACTATGTCTTTTTTTCGGTAGTGCGTCTAAATCTATTATGTATCAATAAATCTCCCAAATTTTTATTCCTTTTATATGAAAAAAAGTAACAGCTACCAATATGCTACTTCATTATGACAGTGCACATCTTTCTCATACTAAAAGAACTGTACCATATAGTCAATACTTGAGCATAAGAAAAATTAACAATACTGATCAAGGTTTTTTGAAACAGGCAGAGGAACTAACAGGTTCTCTAGGAGAGGATAGATACCCAATTACACTACCGAGAGAAGCACAAGATAGAGCACACAAGAAAAAACAACATGAATTAATCAAACAACAACATAAAAATGCAAAAGTAGATTCTAACCAAAAGAGAAAATGTATTTTTAATTTTAAACAAAGTGCCAACACAGATCTAATACAGAATGCAGTAAGGAACAATTGGCATTTACTTGAAAGTGATCCGGATCTCTGTGATATAGCTTTGAACAAACCATTATTTTCATATAGAAGGAATAAATATTATATTATAATATTATACTGTCCATGTAAATTCTATTATATTGGAAAAACCATTTGTCAGATTTAGAGAACACTATGATTCCATTTCCTCTGGTAAAGGCTCACCTAGATTGATTCAACACATTCGGGAGTGTCACAATGCAAACCCTCGTGTACTGCAATTTCCAGGCATTGAACAGTTAAAATACCCCATACAAAGGGGAAATCACAATCAGTTCCTGTTAGCAAGAGAAGGGAAATGGATATTAAAAGCAGAAGCCCAGGGCCCGCTAGGGCTAAATGAAAACCTAGATATGGCAGTCTCTTTCTAAAATATTGTATAGCATCTGTATGTTTTTTTTAATGAATGTTTTTATGTTAATCAATTAACTTTTAATTATGTATACTAAACTCCTCCTATGTGTAGAAGCGCTTGTAAGACGCAAAACGGCCGTCGTCCTCTCGTCTCCCCGCTGTCTGCGCTGCACCTCCGATAGACCGCTGCATCGAAATAAAGGACTTTTTAGCCAAAGGACTAAGGTGAGTACTGCTATTCATTTTTCTACTTGTTGCATAGATGCCATCCTTTAGCCTTTGCACCACTATTATTGTCCTTTATCACTGCTGGTGTTCAGCTATATAAATATCACACAGTGGTGCCTGAAGATTTTTTCCATTCTCCTGTTGGATATAGACATTTGACTCGGGTCATCCAGGGCATCTGGGGGCTAGCCGCCGTGGAGCGGGGGCGCCGTAACGCTTTCCCGATAGGGTGCCAACCTCCGCTGTTAGGCAGGGAAATTGATAGGTGTTAAATTAGGGTCATTTAGATAGTCAATATACAGAATTTTGAGGTATTTGAAAAGTTTCTTTTGGGTAAGGGTATGTGCACACTGTCAGGAATGGCAGCGCTTTGAAAGCAGCATACTGATGCTGCGTCCAAAGCGCTGCACACAGGTAAATCCGCATGTGTTTATTGAACACATGCGGCGTCACCGCAGCCTATACATTACACTAGTAGAATTTCTTTTGCAGTATGGAAGAGAAATTCTACTAGTGTAATGTATAGTCTTCACAGACAGCAGCATGTCAATTTCTCTTGCGGAGACTAGCATTTCAGCAAGAGAAATTGACATGCTGCGGTCTGTGAAGACGTGTCGCATGTCCTTCTCCGCGGGTGAGCCGCAGGAGCAGACAGACGGATAGTGGGCATGGGATTTATATAAATCCCACCCACTATGCTGTAACATCTGGCCGCTGCAGATTGGAAGCAGACCAAGTGTGCTGCGTCCAATCCGCAGCAAACACTGACCGTGTGCATGCACCCTAACACTTTATGGTGTCTGTGTGTTCGTGGTCATATTTTTGACATTTTAAAAACCCTCGTCAATAAAAATTTATGTTTTAACTGGTCCTATTATGATTCATAAATTAGCTTTTCGGGACATTTTTCTTAAATAAAATTCAGGAGCTTACAGGTCATCGCCCCTGGGTGACCCCGCGGCCATCTTTCGGCCCAGGGTCACCATGGAGACCATCGGCACAACGCCGATGGGCGCAGAGAGGGAGCTCCCTCCCTCTGTGAAACTCCTCGATGTCGCTGTCACTATTGATAGTAGCATCATAGGGGTTAAAAGCCCGCGATCAGTGCTAGCACTGATCATGGGCACTGCTACAGGGTGTCAGTCCTCATATAGAGCTAACACTCGCACTTGATCGCGGTGGCGGTCTCTGTGAGCCTGCCCGATGCGAGGAAGTATATGTAGGCGGTTTGCGGGATAGCAGCTCCCGTGGCGCCGTACATATACTGCTAGTCAGGAAAGGGTTAAAGAATCACAAAATAATGAAAAAAAAAACATGGTATGCGCTACCGATTCCAGACAATTTTGCATTCAAAAAGTTGAATGGCGTTCCTTCCCATTTGAGCCTTGCACCCGAACAGTAGATTTCCACAACATATGGGGTATCGGCAAACTTAGGAGAAATTGCACATCAAACTGTATGGTGCAATTTCTCCTGTTGCCCTTGTGAAAAAAAAAAAAAATTGGGGTTAAAAGAACATTTTTTTTGTAAAAATTTGATTTTTTTTATTTTCACAGCTCAACTTTATAAACTTCTATGAAGAACCCGGGGGTTCAAGTTGCTCACCACACATCTGGATACATTCCTTGAGGGGTCTAGTTTCTATTGTTTAAGCACATCAGGGACTCTCCAAATGCGATATGGCGTCCGCTAGTGATCCCAGCAAATTTTGCATTCAAGAAGTCAAATAGTTATTTCCCTTCCGAACCCTGCCATGCGCCCAAACAGTAGTTTTCCATCACATATTGGTCATCGGTGTACTCAGGAAAAACTGCATAACAAATTGTAAAGTGCACTTCCTCCTGTTACCCTTGTGAAAATGCAAAATTTGGGGCTAAAAATTTTGTAGGGAAAAATGTGATTTTTTTTTTTTCATAAGTTATGTTATAAACTTCTGCGAAGTATTGGGGAATTCTAGGTGCTCGACACACATCTAGATACATTCCTTCAGGGGTTTAGTTTCCCAAATGGGTTGACTTGTGGGGGGTGGCTTTCCACTATTCAGACACACCAGGAACTCCCCAAACACCACATGGCATCCGCTAATGATGCCAGCCAATATTGCATTCAAAAACTCAAATGGCACGTCTGTTCCGAGACCTGATATTCGCACCAACAGTACTTTTCCTCCACATATGGGGTATTGGCGTACTCAGAAGAAACTGCACAACAAATTGTATTGTGCATTTTCTTACCCTTGTGAAAATTCTACTGTGTCATGAAAGTTAGCCGCCATCTTAGGTATGATACGTCATACCTGAAGATATTCCCTATTGTCACACAGCTTCTACCATGTCAGATTTCTGCAGCCCCTGGTAAACAGAGCAATTCGCCCCCACCTCTGGAGATCAGTCTCCAGAAACGTTTTTGATATGGTAAATAGATGGGCCATTTTTTCTGTGTCCAAGAAGGACAGAGTCAGCTAGGCCCCAGGGGGGTAATTAACACCTTGATGTCACTGGAAACCAAAAGCAAACCATTTGTGCATGCCTGCAAACCTTTCCATTGTCCAGGAACCATGTGCTTTCTTTGTGGAAAATGGCCACCCAAAAGCTACAAGATACAGTATCAATTTCTAACCACACGATACAAGTTAGGGAACCCAAATAAAATGTATCATGTGAGGAAGGTGCCCGCGGACACAATCATGGGACTCATAAATCCCTGAGTGGCCTGGAAAGCTGGATATTTAGAAGAACCATATACAAGGTCTCAGGGGAGGCATGTTTAGAGTCAATGGCTTCCCCACAAGAGGAGGATCACGATGAGACCTCTGGTGATACGATGAGGTCACCCCAGGGAAAGTTATGGGTACTTTTCTAAAATGAAGCTAAAATGAGCATTGGTTGGGGGGCGGGTTTTAGTAAACTGACATCACCAAGAGTGGGCGTGACAGGACTTTAGTATAGCCGACAGTCAGAAACCCCCTCAGTTTGACCCAGGAGATGATGTGAACAACTCCTACCGTCGGGTCCAGGTATCTGAGTGGGAGGAGCACCTTTGCCATGTGCTACTGAGGCCTGGACGACTGCAACTAAGCTTGAACCTGTGGGATCGCAATCCTCCCTTGCACCACAAGAACGGTAACTGATTTATCGTTGTTATTCCTGTGTTTTGTACTTCTAATTGCTATATTTCTTATTCTGGCCAAAATACCATTGTATAGTTAATGGTATAGCCTTGTAATCTAGTGTATTCTTATAATCGATTAAATCATAAATTAATCGTGGGCTGTATCCTTTACTCTGCATATACGAATCCATTGGTCCGGAAACGCTTGGCTGAAACGCTACTGGGTTGGTTCCTGACCCGATACAAGTCTATTAACGGACCGGGCTTGTATCAAACGAGAACTGGTGGCAGCATACCATCTGGGGGATTTGAGGAAGGCTAGCAGTGACGGTCAGAGGTGTGGATATATATTACTGGCGCAGCCAGGGGAATATATGTACCGCCCTCACTGAAGAGGGCCTCAAATACCCAGAGGGCTACAGGACGGCCTCTCCGGCGACCACTCACTCTAGGTGCAGTACCTTGACTGACCTGAGAGGCAAGGGGGCGCCAGAGAGTTGTGCCTGTATCGTGGCGTCACGGATTGGTGACGTGTAAGGGACAACACACCACCGTGCTTTCCCCCCCTGGTAGCAGCTTCCTGGCACCACTTACTCTAGGTGCAGTACCTTGACTCACCTGAGAGGTAAGGGGGAGCCAGAGAGCTGCACCCACCGGCCGGCTTTCATCAAATCTACATTTGGGGCTTAATGAACATTTTTGTGGGAAAAATGTGACTTTATTTTCACGGCTCTACATTATAAACTTCTGTGAAGCATCTGGAAGTTCAACGTGTTCAACACACATCTATATACATTCCATGAAACAGGGGCGGACATACCGTCGGTGCAGCTGCACGTGGGCTCGGAGGTGCAGGGGGGCCCTTGCAGGGTGGCTAATAATGAGGGCAATTGCCCTCATTATGAGCAGCGGGCAGGGAGCGATTGATGCATCTCCGTTGCCAACAGGAGATAAGATAATGGCTGTGGAGCTGCACGAATCCATCCTCTGCTTCCTGCCCAGTGCTTTCTCTCTCATACAGGCGCGCACGGCTTGATGACATCAGCATGTAGTGCGCGCCTGTGGTAGAGGACAATGAATGGAGTGGGGAGAGGACAATGAGGAGTGGGGGAGATTATAATGGGGGGGTGCAGAGAGGTCAATGATGGGGGTGGGGAGAGAACAATGAATGGAGTGAGGAGAGGCCTCAACTGTACTTGAGGACACTTTCAAAGTTTTCCCAATTTTTCAGACTGACTGAATATATATATACAGTACAGACCAAATGTTTGGACACACCTTCTCATTTAAAGATTTTTCCACATTTTCATGACTTTGAAAATTGTATATTCACACTGAAGGCATCAAAACTATGAATTAACACACGTGGAATTATATACTAACAAAATAGTGTGAAACAACTGAAAATATGTCTTATATTCTAGGTTCTTCAAAGTAACCTTTTGCTTTGATGGCTGCTTTGCACACTCTTGGCATTCTCTTGATGAGCTTCAAGAGGTAGTCGCCCAAAATGGTTTTCACTTCACAGATGTGCCCTGTCAGGTTTAATAAGTGGGATTTCTTGCCTTATAAATGGGGTTGGGACCATCAGTTGTGTTGTGCAGAAGTCAGGTGGATATACAGCTGATAGTCCTACTGAATGGACTGTTAGAATTTGTATTATGGCAAGAAAAAAGCAGCTAAGTAAAGAAAAAGGAGTGGCCATCATTACTTTAAGAAATGAAGGTCAGTCAGTCCGAAAAATTGGGCAAACTTTGAAAGTGTCCCCAAGTGCAGTTGCAAAAACCATCAAGCGCTACAAAGAAAATGGCTCACATGAGGACCACCACAGGAAAGGAAGACCAAGAGTCACCTCTGCTTCTGAGGAGAAGTTTATCCGAGTCACCAGCCTCAAAAATCGCAGGTTAACAGCAGCTCAGATTAGAGACCAGGTCAATGCCACACAGAGTTCTAGCAGCAACATCTCTACAACAACTGTTAAGAGGAGACTTTTTGCAGCAGGCCTTCATGGTAAAATAGCTGCTAGGAAACCACTGCTAAGGACAGGCAACGAGCAGAAGAGACTTGTTTGGGCTAAAGAACACAAGGAATGGACATTAGACCAGTGGAAATCTGTGCTTTGGTCTGATGAGTCCAAATTTGAAATCTTTGGTTCCAACCACCGTGTCTTTGTGCGACGCAGAAAAGGTGAACGGATGGACTCTACATGCCTGGTTCCCACCGTGAAGCATGGAGGAGAAGGTGTGATGGTGTGGGGGTGCTTTGCTGGTGACACTGTTGGGGATTTATTCAAAATTGAAGGCATACTGAACCAGCATGGCTACCACAGCATCTTGCAGCGGCAAGTTATTCCATCCGATTTACGTTTAGCTGGACCATCATTTATTTTTCAACAGGACAATGACCCCAAACATACCTCCAGGCTGTGTAAGGGCTATTTGACCAAGAAGGAGAGTGATGGGGCGCTACGCCAGATGACCTGGCCTCCACAGTCACCAGACCTAATCCCAATCAAGATGGTTTGGGGTGAGCTGGACCGCAGAGTGAAGGTAAAAGGGCCAACAAGTGCTAAGTATCTCTGGGAACTCCTTCAAGATTGTTGAAAGACCATTTCCGGTGACTACCTCTTGAAGCTCATCAAGAGAATGCCAAGAGTGTGTAAAGCAGTCATCAAAGCAAAAGGTGGCTACTTTGAAGAACCTAGAATATAAGACATATTTTCAGGTGTTTCACACTTTTTTGCTAAGTATATAATTCCACATGTGTTAATTCATAGTTTTGATGCCTTCAGTGTGAATGTACAATTTTCATAGTCATGAAAATACAGAAAAATCTATAAATGAGGTGTGTCCAAACTTTTGGTCTGTACTGTATAACAAGTGTATTCTTGTTATTTCTGTTAGTCACAGTGCCCTCTTTTATTACATATATAAAATGCCATAAAAGGAGGGGTTCTAGGCACATTTCTTGCACAGGGTCCCCAAGATGTCAGTGTTCGCCCCCGCCTTGAATGGTCTAGTTTATGGAGGTTTCCATTTTTAAATCACATCAGGGGGTCTCCAAAAGTGACATGGCGTCCGCAGTCGATTCCATCCATTTTTTGCATTCAAAAAGTCAAACAGTGCTCCTTCCCTTCCGAGCCGCTGTGCGACAAAACAGTAGCTTTCCCCCACATATGTGTTATTGGCGCACTCAGGAGAAATAGCACAAAATATTTTGGAGTCCATTTGTGAAAATAAAAAATTTGGGGCTAAAGTTACAAATTTTAGAAAAAAAATAAAATGTTAATTTTTTTCCTTCCACATTAATTCTTGTGATGCATTAATTCCTGCGAAGGGATAAACTTCTTGAATGTGGTTTTGAGGACTTTGAGGCGTGTAATTTTTAGGCCCTGTTCACACATGTTGTTTTTTTATGTCAAAAATCTGCAGCAAAACTGATCTCTGGAAGGAAATCAGCTGGGTCAAAAACAGAGGTTTTGCTGCATTATTTATGTTGTTTTGGTGCGTTTTTGGATTTTTTTTTTGCAGAATTATCTCTTGTTCATGCTTTGTCTCTTTTATGCATGTAAATTAAGTACAGTGAAAAAAAAAATCTCATTCTGGTTTTGGCATAATAGTGGGGGAGGTAAATTGTTCAGGATTCATACTCATACGTCCAAGGTTGTAAAGGGGTTAAGGGTATAAAAATTAAAGGTTTGAAAATTGCGACATTTTCACCAAATTTCCATTTTTTTCACAAATAAACGCAAGTCATATTGAACAAATTTTACCACTAACGTGAAGTACAATACGTCATGAAAAAACAATCTCAGAATCAGTGGGATCCGTTGAAGCGTTCCAGAGTAATTACCTCATAAAGTGGTCAGAATTGTAAAAATTGGGCTGGCAGAAAGATGAAAACAAGCTTGGGGGGTGAAGGGGTTAAATAAAATTTGGTGAGATCATGGTCAAATGACCTTGATGTCACCAAACGTCCTTAGGAAGTCTTAACCTCGGAATAAAAACGCTGGTGACCTCTAAGGCTATGTGCCCACGATGCAGAAATGCTCAGGATTTTTCCCGAGCGTTTCTGCATCTCCCTGGCAGAAAAAAACACATGCGGATTGTACATGTGGATTGTACATGCGGATTGTACATGCGGATTGTACATGCGGATTGTACATGCGGAATGTACATGCGGATTGTACATGCGGATTGTACATGCGGATTGTACATGCGGATTGTACATGCGGAATGTACATGCGGATTGTACATGCGGATTGTACATGCGGATTGTACATGCGGATTGTACATGCGGAATGTACATGCGGATTGTACATGCGGATTGTACATGCGGATTGTACATGCGGATTGTACATGCGGATTGTACATGCGGTTTTCCTGCCAGGTACATGCGGAAGTGAAGTGTTCTTCACTGGCATTTCCACATGCGGGTTGTCAAGCGCTTTCCAAGCGATTTTAGCATCACTTGGAAAGTGCTTGTCAACTTGGTCACACTATATGAATCCATGCAACCGGCATATAGTGTGACCCGAGAGAATGTCAAAAAATAAACAAATAAATATATACTTACCCTCCGATGGCCCATGCTGGCTTGCTTCACCGTCCCGACTGCTGGCAGTGGTAAACTGAAGGACTTGCCGACGTCAGCGTCGCGTGACCCGTCACATGACTGTGACGTCAGCGCAGGTCCTTCATTCCATCGCGAACTGCCACCAAGCAAGGAGGAGCGCGCCGCGGGCCGCCAGAAGGTAAGTATCATATTTATTTTTTATTTTATTCTTTTTTTCACAGTTTCTATGGTACCCGGGTCCGGAGGAGAGTCTCCTCTTCTCTAGACCTGGGTACCAGCCGTACATTAGAACGCATGGAATGTGCATCTACATACAGTTATATGAAAAAGTTTGGGCACCCCTATTAATCTTAAGCTTAATGTTTTATAAAAATTGGTGTTTTTGCAACAGCTATTTCAGTTTGATATATGTAATAACTGTTGGACACAGTAATGTTTCTGCCTTGAAATGAGGTTTATTGTACTTACAGAAAATGTGCAATCTGCATTCAAACAAAATTTGACAGGTGCATAAGTATGGGCACCTCACCAGAAAAGTGACATTAATATTTAGTAAATCCTCCTTTTGCAAAAATAACAGCCTCTAGTCGCTTCCTGTAGCTTTTAATGATTTCCTGGATCCTGGATGAAGGTATTTTTGACCATTCCTCTTTACAAAACAATTCCAGTTCAGTTAAGTTTGATGGTCGCCGAGCATGGACAGCCCTCTTCAAATGATCCCACAGATGTTCAATGATATTCAGGTCTGGGGACTGGGATGGCCATTCCAGAACATTGTAATTGTTCCTCTGCATGAATGCCTGAGTAGATTTGGAGCGGTGTTTTGGATCATTGTCTTGCTGAAAGATCCATCCCCTGCGTAACTTCAACTTTGTCACTGATTCTTGAACATTATTGTCAAGAATCTGCTGATACTGAGTGGAATCCATGCGTCCCTCAACTTTAACAAGATTCCCGGTGATGGCATTGGCCACACAGCCCCAAAGCATGATGGAACCTCCACCAAATTTTACTGTGGGTAGCAAGTGTTTTTCTTGGAATGCTGTGTTTTTTTGCCGCCATGCATAACGCCTTTTTGTATGACCAAACAACTCAATCTTGGTTTCATCAGTCCACAGGACCTTCTTCCAAAAAGAAATTGGCTTCTCCAAATGTGCTTTTGCATACCTCAGCCGACTCTGTTTGTGGCGTGCTTGCAGAAACGGCTTCTTTCGCATCACTCTCCCATACAGCTTCTCCTTGTGCAAAGTGCGTTGTATAGTTGACCGATGCACAGTAACACCATCTGCAGCAAGTTGATGCTGCAGCTCTCTGGAGGTGGTCTGAGGATTGTCCTTGACTGATCTCACCATTCTTCTTCTCTGCCTTTCTGATGTTTTTCTTGGCCTGCCACTTCTGGCCTTAACAAGAACTGTCCCTGTGTTCTTCCATTTCCTTACTATGTTCCTCACAGTGGAAACTGACAGGTTAAATCTCTGAGACAGCTTTTTGTATCCTTCCCCTGAACAACTATGTTGAATAATCTTTGTTTTCAGATCATTTGGCAGTTGTTTTGAGGAGCCCATGATGCCACTCTTCAGAGGAGATTCAAACAGGAGAACAACTTGCAAGTGGCGACTTTAAGTAGCTTTTCTCATGATTGCATACACCTGGCTATGAAGTTCAAAGCTCAATGAGGTTACAAAACCAAAAAAAGTGCTTTAGTAAGTCAGTAAAAAGTAGGTAGGAGTATTTAAAACAAGAAAATGATAAGGGTGCCCATACTTATGCACCTGTCAAATTTTGTTTGAATGCAGATTGCACATTTTCTGTTAGTACAATAAACCTCATTTCAAGGCAGAAACATTACTGTGTCCAACAGTTATTACATATATCAAACTGAAATAGCTGTTGCAAAAACACCAATTTTTATAAAACATTAAGCTTAAGATTAATAGGGGTGCCCAAACTTTTTCATATAACTGTATACAGTGATGCGTAATCCATTTGTTCTAATGCAAGTCAATGGCGGCGAAAACGTAGCACTTCCGCAAAATAATTGGTAGTGCTGCGTTTTTTTCCGCAATGATAATCCACAGCGGAAATTTCTGCAGCATGTGCACAGCACGTGCGGATTATCATTGGGGAACATGGCAGGCCTTCTACCATGCGTTTTTTAAGCATTTCTGCAGCGTTTTTGCCGCTGCGGAAACACTTAAAAAACGCATCGTGGGCACACAACCGACGAGAGTTGGGGTCTTGGTCAATTGCCCAGTTTGCTCTCCACCCACTTTAATGCTGGCCTTAACTGTAACTAGGGCTTATTTTTGGGGATTATATTTCAAGCATACGCCAAAAACTCTGTAAAATCATGCAAAGGCTTATTTTAGGTGTAGGTTTTATATCCAGGAAAACACAGTATTTATAAAGATATTGTCCTAGTAATGGACATAAGAGAATGAAATCAGACTTACCCTCTTCTGTGCCGTTTAAGCTTTGTCTGCTGAAGAAAAAAAAATGTCAAGTATTTAGGATTTACACAGAGAGTGATACTACGCATCAAACACGTTCCTCCAACCTGGCCCAAACAGGTTCTGGGCAATAGAACTGTCACCAAATTGAGTTATTAGAAAATTTTCTGCGCAGAAAAAATCCTGACCATGTGCACAGAACTTGCAGAATGTCATAGGAAGTCATGGGAAAAGGTATGCAATGCGTTTCTGGAGCGTTTATGCGCTGCAAATACGCAACAAAAAACGCACCAAAAAAGCATCGTGGGCACACAGCCGAATAACTTGTGTTTTTGAAGGGTTATATAACCCTGAGCCACTGATCTCACACCATAATTACAGAAAAAGTGATGCCCTGCATCAAATTCAGGTAATTCCAGCCTAGTCCAAATGGGTTCTGGGTATCAAAAATGGCATCAAAGTAGGCAATTAGCCAGTTTTCACAGATTTGAATAAGTATCTGGTGTTGCTAAATGGTTGAATGAATATTGGTCTTACATCACCAGCACACAGAAGAGGAACACCCATATTATAATCAATTTCCTTCAGGATGGTCAAAGTGGTTACTGATCTGAAAAGCTGGCATCAAAGTGGACAAAAATTGTAACTTTGTACTGATTTGAAGAAGTTACTGGTTTATTTTTAGAGTTAGAGGGGTTGTCCGGCCTTAGGTTACAAGTCTGAAGTCACTGCATGTGATTGCAGACTTGTGAATCCTCACAATGCACACACTGCTCACTGTGAGGATCCTCCGGTGCCAGCGCCATTAGTGGGCAGTCATGTGACCACAAGTATGCAAATTGCATACTTCCAGCCACTTTCTGACTAGATTGTATCCAGCCTCACTTAATACACTTGCATTGAGGGAGGTCACGCTCATATAGTCAGGATATGGCTGAAGTATGCAAATTACACATGACCGCCAACTCCTTGTGCCGCCATCGGAGAAATCTTACAGTGAGCAATATTTGCGATGTGAGGATTCACAAGTCTGCAGGTACATACAGTAGCCTAAGGCCGGACAACCCCTTAAACTCTAAAAAAAACTAAATCAGTAACTTATTCAACCCACGACAAAGTTGAAATTTGCCCACCTTGATGCCAGCTTTTCTGATTAATAACCACTTTGGCCATCCAGAAGGAAACTGTGATGTGGGTCTTCCTCTTCTGTGTGGTGGTGCAGTAAAACCAGTAGTACTAAGTCATACAACCATTTGCCCACTTTGATGCCAGTTCACATGCCCAGAACCCATTTGGGCCATGCTGGAGTGACCTGAATCTCATGCAGGGCATCACTATTGTATAACAGTGATGTGAGATCACTGGCCCACAGTTATTTAAAAGGGGTACCCCAGGGAGATAGACATTTATTTTGGACTGTTCCTGCACTCAAATTATAAAGAGGAGATGCCCAGTGCAGATACATAATCTTTTTAACCCTTTTAATTCCGTGACAGGATCTGCTCTTTCACTGCTACCCCCTCCCGCCTGGGTCATTACATCATACACTAAGTGCTGCTCCCGCATGTAGGGAACAGGTAGCCTGAGGAGAGGAGGCGAGGCAACTCCCGTTGTCGGCAGGGAAACAACTATTAGACTGGGTAATAACAGCGAGGAGCTGCACACTGCTGTAATGTCCCAGACAGAGGGGTGAGCAGTGCAGTGAAAAGCAGCGCCTGTCACACCAGCCCCATAATGTCTCCCTGTCTGCAGTCCCAGGTGAGGGGACATGTCGAGGGCATCGCCTGCTCACAGCTTCTAATAGCAGCCCCTTGATAATGTCTCATTCACAGGGCTACTAGCAGGGAGCAGGAGTTATAAAGATTATTATAGCGCGCTGGGCATATCATCTTTATAGTGTATGAGTGCAGGAACAGTACAACTTTTTTTTTTTTTATCTCCCCGGAGTACCCCTTTAACCAATTAAAAAAAGTAACTTATGCAAATCTGTAAAAATAAGCTAATTGCCGACTTTGATGTCAGTCCTGATGCACAGAACCCGTTTAAGCTGGGCTAGAGAATTTATGTTTGATGAAGGGCATCCCTATATGTGTAACAGTGGTGTGAGATCAGTGAACCAAAGTAATTTAACCCCTAAAAATACCAGTTCTAATGCTTGAGACAAGTTAAAGTGACCTGATTTTGACTCGGACCATCACTATTGTGGGGAGTTCACACTACATACCATATAATGTATACATAGCACTATACTATATACCAGTGTTTCCCAAACTCCAGTCCTCATGGCCCCCACAGGTCATGTTTTCAGGATCTCCTTAGTATTGCACAGGTTAGAGAATTCATGATGCCTTGATAGTAATTCCATCACCTGTGCAATACTAAGAAGATCCTGAAAACATGACCTGTGGGGGCCATGAGGACTGGAGTTTGGGAAACATTGCTATATACCATCATCTAGTAGACACCTCGTAGTGTAAAACTGTACCTGTGTATATAATATGCAGTGGGGAGTTCACACTATATACTAATGTATACATACTCTATACTATATATTATTGTATAGTATATAGCTCAGAGTGAAGCTTTGCATGTGTACATCATATTTAGTGGAGCATTCACACTATATCTTGTATACAAAGTGCTATACCACATACTATCACATAGTATATACCTCATTGTGTAAAGCTGTGCCTGTGCATATAATATATAGTGGGGAGTTCACACTATATACTACATATTGTATACATAGCTCCATACTGTATACTATTTGTCAGGAAATATAAAAAATATCTCTCTCTCCAAGCCCCTCATCCCCACAAACCCTATACCATAGTAAGGAGTAAAGCTGACAATCTAAAAAGCTGCTTCAATGTAAAGTGGCAGTGCACACAAGAAGTGCCAAACTTAATTATTCAGGCTAATTACCATAAGAAATGGAGCCCTTAGTAAAAGACACATGCGATGAATAGACACCTTGAAACATATGGACTAGAGCAGGGGTCCTCAAACTACGGCCCGCGGAGGATTTTTATCCGGCCCGCCGAGCTGGGGGCAGAGGAGAGCGGTGCCAGCGCCCGCCCTTCCCCCCGCTTGCTCATGGCCCCGGCAGCCGGATACTTACCTCTCGTGCCTCCGCAGATCCACTGTCTTCCTGGAGCATGCTCCCTGTGACGTGTCAGGTCAGAGGGTGCGGTGACGTCTTTACACCGTGCCCTCCCCTGAGCCATCACAGGCAGCGCAGAGCAGGATGAGGCCGGCAACGCTGGAGTCCGGAATTGAGCAGCTGCAGCAGGTGAGGAGGAGGGAGGTGAGAATTGCATTTTTTTTTTAATGTATGGAGGCATGGGACATAATATTAAGGGTGACATCCTGCATGGGGCATTATATGGGGGAGGGGTGACATGCTGCATGAGGCATTATATGGGGGGGGTGACATCCTGAATGGGGCATTATAACGACAGGGGAGTGATATCCTGCATGGGGCATTATATGGGGGGGTGACATGCTGCATGGGGCATTATATGGGGGAGTGACATGCTGCATGGGGCATTATATGGGGGAGTGACATGCTGCATGGGGCATTATATGGGGGGGTGACATGCTGCATGGGGCATTATATGGGGGAGTGACATGCTGCATGGGGTATTATATGGGGGGGGTGACATCCTGAAAGGGGCATTATAACGACAGGGGAGTGATATCCTGCGTGGCGCATTATATGGGGGGGTGACATCCTGAATGGGGCATTATAACGACAGGGGAGTGACATCCTGCATGGGGCATTATATGGGGGGGGGGGTGACATCCTGCATGGGGCATTATAACGACAGGGGAGTGACATCCTGCATGGGGCATTATATGGGGGGATGATATCCTGAATGGGGCATTATAACAACAGGGGAGTGACATCCTGCATGGGGCATTATATGGGGGGGGGTGACATCCTGAATGGGGCATTATAACAACAAGGGAGTGATATCCTGCATGGGGCATTATATGGGGGGGTGACATGCTGCATGGGGCATTATATGGGGGGGTGACATCCTGCATGGGGTATTATATGGGGGAGTGACATGCTGCATGGGGTATTATATGGGGGGTGACATCCTGAAAGGGGCATTATAACGACAGGGGAGTGATATCCTGCGTGGCGCATTATATGGGGGGGTGACATCCTGCATGGGGCATTATAACGACAGGGGAGTGACATCCTGCATGGGGCATTATATGGGGGGGGTGACATCCTGCATGGGGCATTATAAAGACAGGGGAGTGATATCTTGCATGGGGCATTATATGGTGGGAGAAAGGGACATCCTGCATGGGGCATTATATGGGGGTGACACCCGGAATGGGGCATTATAACGACAGGGGAGTGACATCCTGCATGGGGCATTATATGGGGGGGTGACATCCTGCATGGGACATTATAAAGACAGGGGAGTGATATCTTGCATGGGGCATTATATGGTGGGAGAAAGGGACATCCTGCATGGGGCATTATATGGGGGTGACACCCGGAATGGGGCATTATAACGACAGGGGAGTGACATCCTGCATGGGGCATTATATGGGGGGGTGACATCCTGCATGGGACATTATAAAGACAGGGGAGTGATATCTTGCATGGGGCATTATATGGTGGGAGAAAGGGACATCATGCATGGGGCATTATATGGGGGGTGACATCCTGCATGGGGCATTATAAGGGGGGAACAGCCTGCATGGGGCATTATAAGGGGGAAATAGCCTGCCTATTGAGGACCTATGCTGCCTATTGGGGTCATTTACCTGCCCATTGAGGACCTATGCTGCCTATTGGGGACTTTTACCTCCCCATTGAGGACCTATGCTGCCTATTGGGGACATTTACCTGCCTATTGGGGACATTTACCTGCCTATTGGGGACCTATGCTGCCTATTGGGGATATTTACCTGCCTATTGGGGACCTATGCTGCCTATTGGGGATATTTACCTGCCTATTGGGGCCTATGGTGTCTATTGGGGACATTTACTTGCCTATTGAAATACCGGTTTATCTAACTTTACTTGTTCTTCATTTTAAATATTGTATTTGTTCCTGTATTGTTTTTTTACATCAAAATAAGATATGTGCAGTGTGCATAGGAATTTGTTCATAGTTTTTTTTAAAAAAAACTATATTCCAGCCCTCCAATAGTCTGAGGGACAGTGAACTGGCCCCGTGTTTAAAAAGTTTGAGGACCCTTGGACTAGAGACTGAATGAGTTGTGTAAAGGTAACCATTATGACACCTGAGAGAGATAGGAAACATCTCCTTAGGCTTCAAAGGGAATCTATCACACTCCTGAGAATAGCCGGGTCATTTCCAGTTGCAAATGCGTTTAATCTCCAGACTTTTAGGTACCGAAAGTAAGTGTGGAAAAGGGGAATTTCTATAATTCTGATTGTGATGGGACCTATATTTTTAGCAGCGGGGCTATGTGGGGAACAGTATGCATATTTTTCCATATCTGCGAGCCCTGCCGTTGAGCTGTAACGCAACAGGGCAAAGATAACTGAAAGCAGCCATGTCATGTTTGATCTCTAAGGAAAAGTAAAATCACAATAAAAAATATGGATTCACTTGCTAACTTCTGCGATCATCGAGCGAGGAGATATCACAGAAATTAAGAGATTTAAAAAAAAACATGAAGGGCGCAGACCAGCCCACGTGACATCATCACAGGGGAGTGTGTGGGCAGGGCCCAATCAGGCATAAAAGATCAAGCCGAATATTGATCTTCGCTCATGCTGGAAGATACATATTTTCGTGTAAGCAAGGGCCACGTTCCTTAACAGTCAAATCGAAGCGCTTTCCTTCATCTAAACTGAATCGTCTCTGCGATCGGTATAGTAAGCTTTTCTGTTAATCCCTTTTATTTCTGTAACTGTATATGCTGTATTGTTTTGTCTCCCTTTGTAAAATCTTTTGTATATTTTTTCATAAACACTGTCTCCCTTTGGATTAAATATAAAATGTAATAGTTCTGTTTCTTTTGCTCTGTAATCGTTCCTCCCCCAAAGCCACACGCTACCTATAAGGCATCCAATCGACCGGAACTGATTGGTGGTGGCAGCTAATAATCTTAATTGGGTGATCGTGAAGCTAGTAGTGATCTACGGAGCTCTATACTATATACAAGGTATATACTATATGATAGTATAGCGTATTACTATGTATACAATATAAAGTGTGAACTACCCACTATATATTATATACACAGGCACAGTTTCACACAACGAGGCATCTACTATATGACAGTATAGAGCTATGTATAAACTGTATAGCTTATAGTGTGAATGCCTCACTATATATTGCACTAGCTATTAAACACGTTCTACGCCCACGTGGCAAGCATTTTTACTGGTACATTTTTAATTTTATTAAAGAAGTTGTCCAGTACTTTTTATTACCCCACAATGGATCCCCCCCCCGGGGCCCCTAAGGATTTTTGTAAATACCTTAGGTTGCTGTTTCTACCTGTGAGCGGTGCTATCCTTGGCCGCTCACAGGCATCACGTGACCCCGCGCTGACATCACAACAAGTGAGGAGTGACATCAGTGATGCGGTCCCCGCGGTGGCTGCTGGGTTGTGGGCGGGGCTACCCCGTGTCACACCCAGCATCCACCGCGCGCTTTCCCAATGAATGGGGAGAGGCAGAGCACACAGTAGATGCTGGGTGTGACGCGGGTAGAGGGTAACCCCGCTCACAGCCTGGCATCCACCGCGGAACGCAGAAGACAGAGACCCCTGGCTGCTGCCAGCACTTGTCGTGACATCAGCGGATGTCAGAGCCGGCTGTAGTCGGGGTTCACGTCATGCCTGTGAGCGGCCAGTGATCGTGCTGCTCACAGGCAGTATCTGCAACATAAGGTAATTACAAAAATCCTTAGGGGACCCGGGGGGATACATTGGGGGGGGGGGGGGGTAATATAAAGTACTGGACAACCCCTTTAATGGCGCTGGAGTCAGCATGTGCACATACAGCGCTATCCTGCACCATTTTTTTAAAGAAACTGGGTCTGCAAATTTGCATACACAGTGTCTTCAATAAAACAGCGCCTATTTTATTGAAGTAATGTACTCCAACGTCAACATAGCAGTGCGCACAAGCTGACTATAAGGATAATGGTGATGGCCGGCTTGTGAGCACTGCTATACTGATGTTGTAGTAGAATTCTTCAATAAAATGGTGCAGGAGTAGACACGTGCGCATCCTGCGATATCCAGCTCCATTTTGTTGAAGACACTGTATCTGCGAATTCGCAAGCACAGTGTCTTCAATAAAATGGCGCCGTAGTGCGGTATGCGCACGTGCTGACTCCGGCGCCACACTGAGCAGTCTCCGCCCATCCCGGCTTTGGAAAGAAAGACGAGTCCAGCATTATATAGGATGTACTGATAATACAGGGGTGTACTCACTTATGCTAAGCGCTGTATGTGTGTGTGTGTATATATATATATATATATATATATATATATATATATATATATACTGTATATACAGTACAGACCAAAAGTTTGGACACACTTTCTCACTTAAAGATTTTTCTGTATTTTCATGACTATGAAAATTGTACATTCACACTGAAGGCATAAAAACTATGAATTAACAGATGTGGAATTATATACTTAACAAAAAAGTGTGAAACAACTGAAAATATGTCTTATATTCTAGGTTCTTCAAAGTAGCCACCTTTTGCTTTGATGACTGCTTTGCACACTCTTGGCATTCTCTTGATGAGCTTCAAGAGGTAGTCACCGGAAATGGTCTTCCAACAATCTTGAAGGAGTTCCCAGAGATGCTTAGCACTTGTTGGCCCTTTTGCCTTCACTCTGCGGTCCAGCTCACCCCAAACCATCTCGATTGGGTTCAGGTCTGGTGACTGTGGAGGCCAGGTCATCTGGCGTAGCACCCCATCACTCTCCTTCTTGGTCAAATAGCCCTTACACAGCCTGGAGGTGTGTTTGGGGTCATTGTCCTGTTGAAAAATAAATGATGGTCCAACTAAACGCAAACCGGATGGAATAGCATGCCGCTGCAAGATGCTGTGGTAGCCATGCTGGTTCAGTATGCCTTCAATTTTGAATAAATCCCCAACAGTGTCACCAGCAAAGCACCCCCACACCATCACACCTCCTCCTCAATGCTTCACGGTGGGAACCAGGCATGTAGAGTCCATCCGATCACCTTTTCTGCGTCGCACAAAGACACGGTGGTTGGAACCAAAGATCTCAAATTTGGACTCATCAGACCAAAGCACAGATTTCCACTGGTCTAATGTCCATTCCTTGTGTTCTTTAGCCCAAACTTGTCTCTTCTGCTTGTTGCCTGTCCTTAGCAGTGGTTTCCTAGCAGCTATTTTACCATGAAGGCCTGCTGCACAAAGTCTCCTTTTAACAGTTGTTGAAAAGATGTGTCTGCTGCTAGAACTCTGTGTGACATTGACCTGGTCTCTAATCTGAGCTGCTGTTAACCTGCGATTTCTAAGGCTGGTGACTCGGATAAACTTATCCTCAGAAGTAGAGGTGACTCTTGGTCTTCCTTTCCTGTGGCGGTCCTCATGTGAGCCAGTTTCTTTGTAGCGCTTGATGGCTTTTGCAACTGCACCTGGGGACACTTTCAAAGTTTGCCCAATTTTTCGGACTGACTGACCTTCATTTCTTAAAGTAATGATGGCCACTCGTTTTTCTTTACTTAGCTGCTTTTTTCTTGCCATAATACAAATTCTAACAGTCTATTCAGTAGGACTATCAGCTGTGTATCCACCTGACTTCTGCACAACACAACTGATGGTCCCAACCCCATTTATAAGGCAAGAAGAAATCCCACTTATTAAACCTGACAGGGCACACCTGTGAAGTGAAAACCATTTCCGGTGACTACCTCTTGAAGCTCATCAAGAGAATGCCAAGAGTGTGCAAAGCAGTGATCAAAGCAAAAGGTGGCTACTTTGAAGAACCTAGAATATAAGATATATTTTCAGTTGTTTCACACTTTTTTGTTAAGTATATAATTCCACATGTGTTAATTCATAGTTTTGATGCCTTCAGTGTGAATGTACAATTTTCAAAGTCATGAAAATACAGAAAAATCTTTAAATGAGAAGGTGTGTCCAAACTTTTGGTCTGTACTTTATGTATAATGTATTGATAATACAGGAGTGTGCTCACTTATTCTGAGAGCTTTATATATAATTTTGTGAAAATACAGGGGGTGCACTCACTTACTCTAAGCACTCTATATAATATACTGATAATACAGGGTTTGTACTCACTTATGCTGATTGCTGTATATATAATGCACTGATAATATGGGGGTGTACTCAATTATGCTGAGTGCTATATAAAGTACTAATAATAAACGGGTGTACACACACTGAGCACTTTGTATATAATGTTCTGATAATAGAGGGGTGTACTTACTTAAGCTGAGTGCTGTATATATAATGTACCAATAATAAGGGGGAGTACCTACTTAGGGCTCTTTCACATGTCAGTGTGTCCAGTACGTGTGGTGACAGGCGAGTAAATGTATTTTATTATTTTAATCTTATTTTACACTGAGACACTGTAGGAGCAGACACTACTACACCCAACTTTGTCTCTTGCTCGTGCTGATCACAGCGCGAGCAAAGAACAATGATGAGGGCAGAATATAGCACCCAGGGCTTGGGAACTGTACACTGATTCCCAGGCGCCGGTACGGGTGATCCTGATGCGCCACAAGTGTGACACACACAGACACACCGGATATGTATATCTCCGATATGGGTTTTTCCAGTCCCGGAAATATCCAGACGCATGAAACCGCCCTTATGCTGAGCATTGTAAAAATAATGTACTGATAATACAGGGGGTGTACTCACTTATGCTCAGCACTGTATACAAGTGCTTCTCACTAAATTAGAATATCATCAAAAAGTTAATTTATTTCAGTTCTTCAATACAAAAAGTGAAACTCATATATTATATAGCGTCATTACAAACAGAGTGATCTATTTCAAGTGTTTATTTCTGTTAATGTTGATGATTATGGCTTACAGACAATCATTATACAAAAGTCATTATCTCAGTAAATTAGAATACTTCATAACGCCGTCTTGAAAAATTAATTTAAAATCCAAAATGCTGGCCTACTGAAATGTATGTTCAGTGAATGCACTCAGTACTTGGTCGGGGCTCAATTATTGCATCAATGCGGCAATGTGGCATGGAGGCGATCAGCCTGTGGCACTGCTGAGGTGTTATGGAAGCCCAGGTTGCTTTGATAGCAGCCTTCAGCTCGTCTGCATTGTTGGGTCTGGTGTATCTCATCCTCCTCTTGATAATACCCGATAGATTGCCTATGGGGTTAAGGTCAGGCGAGTTTGCTGGCCAATCAATCACAGTGATAGGCTATGTGCCCACGATGCAGAAATGAAGCAGAAAATTTCTGCAGCATTTCTGCATCTCCCTGGCAGAAAAAACGCATGCAGATTGTGCATGCGTTTTTCCTGCAGAATACATGCGGATTCACATGCGTACCCACATGCGTTAACGCATGTGTTTCTGCATGCGGACTGACGAGCACTTTCCAAGCGATAGCATCACTTGGAAAGTGCTTGACAACTAGGTCACACAATTTAAATCCATGCAAAAGGCATGGATTTACATAGTGTGACCGTAAAAATAAAAAAATAAAGCTATACTCACCCCCGATCCCCCGCCGCGTGTGCTGTCGCGCTCGTCCTGGCTTCTTCCGGGTTGCCGGCATCTCGCGAGACAGCCTGCGGTCACATGACCGCGACGTCATCTCAGGTCCTGGAAGGAGAAGCGCTGCAGGGGCCGCCGGACAGGTGAATATAAACTTTATTTATTATTTTATTCTTTTTTTTACAGGTACAATGGTACCCAGGTCTGGATGAGAGTCTCCTCTCCTCCAGAACTGGGTACCATCCGCACATAGAGACGCATATAATCCGCTTGTATAAATGTACAGACGCGCATTATATGCGTCTCAATGCAAGTCAATGGCGGCGCTTCCGCAAAATTAATGAACATGCTGCGGATTTATTTGCGCTGCAGAAACGCTGCGGAAAAATCCGCAGCATGTGCATTGACATTGCGGAATGCCATTGGGGACCATGGGGTGCGGATTACCATGCGTTTTTGATGCGTTTAAGCAGCGGAAAATCCGCAGCATAAACGCATGAAAAAAGCATCGTGTGCACGCAGCCATACTGTTGTTTTTAAACCAGGTATTGATACTTTTGGCAGTGTGGACAGGTGCCAAGTCCTGCTGGAGAAATTTTCAACTCTTAAAAGCTTGTCGGCAGAGGGAAGCATGAAGTGCTATAAAATATCCTGGCAGACGGCTGCGCTGACTTTGGTCTTGATAAAACACAGTGTACCTGCACCAGCAGATGACATTGCTCCCCAAACCAGCACTGATTGTGGAAACTTCACACTAGACCTCCAGCAGCTTGGATTGTGGCCTCCCCACTCTTCCTCCAGACTCCTGAGACCTTGATTTCCAAATGAAATGCAAAATTTACTATCATCTGAAATCAACACCTTAGACCACTGACAACAGTCCAGGTCTTTTTCTCCTTGGCCCAGGTAAGACGCTTTTGGCGTTGTCTATTGGTCATGAGTGGCTTGACACAAGGAATGCGACACTTGTAGCCCATGTCCTGGATACGTCGGTGTGTGGTGGCTCTTGAAGCAGTCCACTCCTTGTGAATCTCCCCCAAATTTTTGAATAGCCTTTTCTTAAAAATCCTTTCAAGGCTGCGGTTATCCCGGTTGCTAGTGCACCTTTATCTACCACACGTTTTCCTTCCACGCAACTTTTCATTAATATGCTTGGATACAGCAGTGTGTAAAAAGACAGCTTCTTTAGCAATGACCTTTTGTGGCTTACCCTCCTTGTGGAGTTTGTCAATGACTGTCTTTTCGACAACTGTCAAGTCAGCAGTCTTCCCCATGATTGTGGAGCCTACTGAAACAGACTAAGGGACATTTTTAAAAGCTTGTTTTTTGTTAATTATTCTAATTTACTGAAATAATAACTTTTGTGTTTTCATTGGCTGTAAGCCATAATCATCAACATTAACAGAAATAAACACTTGAAATAGATCACTCTGTTTTTAATGACTCTATAAGTTTCACTTCTTGTATTGAAGAACTGAAATTAACATTTTGATGACATTTTAATTTAGTGAGATGCTCTTGTATATAGTATAGTGATATGTATACATTTTATGGTATGTAGTGTGAACGCTTCATTATATATTATATACACATGCACAGCTTTACACGACGAGGTATATAATATATAATAGTATATAGTATAGAGCTATGTAAACACTTTATAGTTTATAGTGTGAACTCCCCACTAGATGTTATATACACAGGCACAGCGTCACACTACTATCATACCTTATAGTGTGAAGCTGTGCATGTGTATCTATAATATAACACTACAAGCGTCCCTCTGTCTGAAGCCTCTATAGACTGCACAAGCTAGACACGCCTGCGCAGTCTGGCTCCAGACAGATAAATGCATGGAGCTGTTACAGGTAAGAGGAGTATATGGCGCCAAAGTTCGCAGTATGAAAAGACACTGAACGCATACCACGATCTCCGGCGCCATACTTACATACTTACCTGACCGGGAGGAGCGTTGCCACAGCACCTCTCTTCTCGCCAGAGACCAGGGCAGGAGTGAAGGTGTCGTAGTCGGCGTATGCGTATAGCGCTATCCGGTGCCATTTTACTGAAGACACATTTTCAGTGTGTCTTCAGCAAAATGGCACAGGACAGCGAAGTATGGGCACGTGCGTACTCCGGCGCCGCACTCCTCAGAAGAACAGGACACCGCAGCGCTGGAGCACAGAGAAGAAAGGTGAGTATAAATGTTTATTTTTTTGTATGTGTGCAGCGTGAAAGGGATGAGGGGACCACACATACCAGGATTGGGGGATGAGGGGGCCACGTATACCAGGATTGGGGGATGAGGGGGCCACTCATCTCAGGATTGGGAGATGAGGGGGCTACGCATCCCAGGATTGGGGGATGACGGGGCCACGCATCCCAGGATTGGGGGATGACAGGGACACTCATCTCAGGATTGGGGGATGAGGGAGCCACGCATCCTAGGATTGGGGGTTGAGGGGGCCACGCATACCGTGGAGTTTTGTGTGAAATGATCAATGATTTGATTTTTGCTTCGTTCTCTTTTGTGTTTTTTCCTTGCAAGCAAATTAAATGAAGAGAATAATACCAAAGAATTTGTGATTGCAATCATTTTCAGGAAGAAACTGAGTATTATCTGACAGAATTTTAGGGGTGACAATACTTTTGGCCACCACTGTAGTAGTATGAAGCTGTGTGAAGCACGATGCTGCAGTTGGTTTCTTATTAGGCAGTTTCTTATTAGGTAATTTATTTTTTTCTGTTTTTTACAGATTTAAAGCGCACCTGTCAACAGGACTGTCCTCAGTAGGCTGTGTGCCCACGATCCGGAGCCGCTGCAGGTTTGACGCTGCGGACTTATGCAGCGTCAAATAAGCAGGAGACAAATGTTACAGTACAGTGGATGGCATTTCTAGAAATTCTATGTCTACTATGCGTCTGTGGCTCACTCACGGAAACTGACATGTGGCGCGTCTTTCCAGACCGTAGCATGTCAATTTCAGTTGCAGGTCCGCTTGCAGGCTTTCCCCATAGACCTAACCTCTATGGGGAAAGTCCGTAGGTAAAAAAAAAAGGTGCCGCTCATTTGAATATCCGCATGCGGCCCCTCCGCAGCATCGGGGCCATAGGCTGGGAGGCATCGTGGGCACACAGCCTTAACCACATACACTGTCAGGTGGGCGACATTAAACTGATTAAAATTATACCTTGGTTGATGAAATCCGTCCTGTGGTTCTTGTGTAGTCTTTACTTTCAGTTTGGAGATAATGATATGCTCGTGCTTCGGGGCGGCCTGTGGGGGGGGGGCGCTCTATCTGGTGCTCTGCTTACATATTCATCTGTATGCTCTTATTACAGGTCACTGTGCCTTCACTGACCTGACTCTTATTTTACCCCGCACTAATGGATGCATTATGTAAAATAGGAGGCTCCTCAGGCCGTCCCTGATCACGAGCATATTATTATCTCCAAACTGAAAGTAAACATTACACAAGAACCACAGAATGGATTTCATCATTTTAATCAGTTTAATGTCGCTCACCTGACCGTGTATGTGGTTTACTGAGCACAATCTTTCTGACAGGTGCGCTTTGACAAAAAAAAATGCATTAATATAATACAATGCAGCGAGGTGCCCTGATTAGAATACAATTAAGAGCAGCTACAAAAGTTATAACAATGGCACAAAAATGGGCATCAAAGTGGGCAGTGGGGTTAAGTGTTTTTGGGCCCCTGATCTCACACCACCATTACATAGTGATTGCCCGCATCAAATACAAGTCACTCCAGCCTGGCCAAAATAAGTTTTGGGTATCAAAACTGACATCAAAGTGGAGATATAACCAATTTTCACATATTTGAATAAATAATTGGTGTTTTTCAAGGGTTAAATGACTTTGGGTCACTGATCTCTGACCACCATTACATACATAGTGATGGGCGCATCAAGTTCAGGTCATTCTAGCCCGTTTAAATATGCTCTGGGCATGAGAACTGCCATCAAAGGGGGCAAATAGCCAGTAACTGGTGTTTTTCAAGGGTTAAATGACTTTGGGCCACTGATCTCAGACCATCTTTACATATAAGCCACGCTCACTGAACAGTCGAGTCACTAGTTGGGGCGCAGCCTCACTTTATGCAAGTGCATGAAGCGAAGCCACACCCACTAGTCGGAATCTGGCCAGGAGTATGTATAACGCATATGGCTCAGACACAGGCGAATCCCCGCAGCTCACAGTGTGTGCTCTGAGGGATTCATAAGTCTGCAGTTACATAGAGGGACTGCAGACTTATAGATTTAGAGTTGTCAACCCCTTTAAAGTGCACCTGTCAGTAGGATTGTACTAAGTAAACTACATACACTGTCAGGTTGGCAGCGTTACGCTGATTAAAATGATAAAATTAAGAGCATTGCTTGCTGATATGTGCAACTGAGCATGCGCCGTGGCCGTTTTGCTGGAGCCAGATTGGCAGTGGTGCGTGTGCAGTAGTATCTATCACCAAGAGATGCTCTCAAACTGGGCAAGCGCCGCCCACCTTGCGCAGATTAAAAGCATCGCTTGTTGATAGATGCAACTGCCCACACGATGCAGCAATTTTGCTGAAGACTAATTTTTTTTGCTCCAACAAAATGGCCGCAGACCATGAGCAGTATTATCTATCGCCAAGCGTCAAACAAGGTATCATTTTAATCAGTGTAATGGCGCCCACCTGACAGTGTGGGCACACAATCACAATCCTGCTGACAGGTGCGCTTTAAAGTCAGAAAAGATCAGAGGCATAAGCACGATGCTGAAGTAGATTTCTTTTTCGGCAATTTATTTTTTCTGGGGTTTTTTACGGGTTTTACGACAAAGAAAATTACATTAATAAAATACAAAACAGTGCGCTGCTCTTATGTGAGTAAGCTTAAAGGCAACCTGTCACATCCCCTATACCCTCCAACCCAGCAGCATTCACCTATGTATCAGCAACTTCCCTGCCTAACCAGCCCCGTATAACATTACTGAGTGAAAACAAAGTTTACAAAACATTCACATGCTCCCCATTGCCTATGCTTATGAGGGCTTTGACTAGTTGATGGGGCATGATTACATAATTTGCACGAGCGGCGTCATTGTCGCTCATGGAAATCTTGCACATGCGCCGCTCATTCCGGCACCGTCACTGCTTTTCTGAGGCCGGGTGTACGCTTCTTGGCTACAGAGGCACACTGCACATGTACGGAAGTCATCTTCTAAACTTCCGAACATGCACAGTGCGCCTCTGATGCGGAGAAGCATACACCTGGCTTCAGAGATGCAGTGACGCTGCCAGAATGAGCGGCAAATTATCACGCCAACACGGGCGTGATAACATGGAAAGGAGGCTGACTCTTCTGGGAGCAACTAACACCCACTAGTCGAATCCCTGATTAGCATAGGAAATGAGGACCATATAAATGTTTTTTAAACCTTGTGCTCTGTGGGGATTCAGAAGTCTGCAGGCACACAGAGTGACTGCAGACTTAATGATTTAGAGCAGACAACTCCTTGAAAATTAACCTGTCAGCAGGATTGTGCTAAGTAAACTACATACACTGTCAGGTTGGCGCTGTTACACACATTAAAATGATACCTTGGTTAATGAAATCCGTCCCGTGGTTCTTGTGTAATTTTTACTTTCAGTTTGGAGATAATGATATGCTCGTGCTCCGGGGCAGTCTGTGAGGTGGGCTCTATCTGGTGCTCTGCTTACATCTGTATGCTCTTATGACAGCTCACTGATCGATCACTGACATGTCTCCAATTTTTAATTTACATAGTGTATACATTATGGGGGGAAAAAAATGACATCAATCAAAATGGCGCTCGCGCAGGCGCATCTATCTCATGCCACGGCCATTTTGTTGGAGTAAAAAAATTATTCTCCAGCAGAATGTCTGCGGCGCAAGTGCAGTAGCATCTATCGGCAAGTGATCCTCTTATTCTGCGCAAGCGGCGCCCACCAGTAGGCAAGGCCTGCGCAAAGTAAGAGCATCGCTTGCCGATAGATTCAACTGCTCACGTGCTGTGGCCATTTTGCTGGAGCCAGATTTTTTGCTCCAACAAAATGACAGCGGAGCAATTGCAATAGTATCTATCGCCAAGTGATGCTCTCAATATGCGCAAGAGCCAGCCACCAGTGGGCGGGGCTTGCGCAGATTAAGAGCCTCGATTGCTGATAGATGCCACTGCGCACGTGACGTGGCCATTTTTCTGGAGACAAATTTTTCTTTTGCTCCAACAAAATGGCCACGGCACGTGCACAGTAGCATCTATGGCCAAGCGATAGATGCTATTGTGCCTGTGCGGGCGCCATTTTGCTTGATTTGTTTGTTTTTTCTAACCCCACATTATGTATATAACATGTAAAATAGGAGGCAGGTAACTGAACGATCAGTGACCTGTCATAAGAGCATATAGCTGACTGTATAAGCAGAGCACCAGATAGAGCCCACCCTACAGGCTGTCCCAGAGCACGAGCATATCATCATCTCCAAACTATAAGTAAAAATTAACCCCTTTTTGACGTGTGCCATAATAGTATGACAAACGTGAGAACCCCCTGTTTGGTGCGAGCTCCAGCACTGAGCCCGCAGCTTTCCAGGTACACGACAGCTGATATATACAGCTGACATGTGCCCGCAACAGCTGCGGGTGGAATAGCGATCCACCCCCCCCGTGGCTGTTAACTACACAGTGTTCCAAATTATTATGCAAATAATATTTTCTCAGATTTTCCCAAATTACCTATATGAATTGCAGTCATTGTAATTTTCCAGTCAAATAACTATTAGAGTACAATTGAAACAGTTTTCAACTCAAAACTTTATTCTAGGGGATGTTACATTTGCACATAGGACCGCTTGTTCGAAAGGAGCTTCTGAACTCTCTCGTCCATTGAATTTGTCAGGTTTTGGATGGTTTCTGCTTCCAATTGTTTTGCCTGAGGACAGAATAGACTCCCAGAGCTGTTGCTTAGATGTGAACTGCCTCCCACCATCATAGACACTCCTTTTGATGATGCTCCAGAGGTTCTCAATGGGGTTGAGGTCAGGGGAGCATGGGTGCCACACCATAAGTTTGTCCACTGTTATGCCCATATCAGCCAGAGATGCAGATGTGTTATGTGCAGCATGAGAAAGGGCATTATCATGCATGAAAATGATCTTGCTGCGGAATGCACGGTTCTTCTTCTTGAACCATGGAAGGAAGTGCTGTTTGAGAAACTCAACATACATTATGGAGTTCATCTTTACCCCTTCAGGGATCCTAAAAGGGCCGTCAATCTCTCTCCCCATGATTCCAGCCCAAAACATTACTCCACCTCCTCCTTGTTAGCGCCGTAGCCGTGTTTGCATGGGGTGTCCATCAACCAGCCATCCTCCAATCCATCCATCTGGACCATCGAGATCATTTCATGCATGATAATGCCCCGTCTCATGCTGCACATAACACATCTGCATCTCTGGCTGCTATGGGCATAAAAGGGGACAAACTAATGGTGTGGCACCCATGCTCCCCTGACCTCAACCCCATTGAGAACCTCTGGGGCATCATCAAAAGGAGTGTCTATGATGGCGGGAGGCAGTTCACATCTAAGCAACAGCTCTGGGAGGGTACTCTGTCCTCAGGCAAAACAATTGGAAGCAGAAACCATCCAAAACCTGACAAATTCAATGGATGAAAAAGTTCAGAAGCTCCTTTCGAACAAGCGGTCCTATGTGCAAATGTAACATCACCTAGAATAAAGTTTTGAGTTGAAAACTGTTTGATTTCAGTTTGTAATAACCTGCTAATGCTTATAATTTCAAAAATGACAATTTTTTGTTCTTTATTAAAATGAAAAGGTTGAAAACTCTGCTGTGCATAATAATTTGGAACATGCATTTTGAGTGCAGTTGAGTTTTTTATTTTTTAAAACTATACTGTTATCATAGGCAGTTTGTACAAAAACCTTTCAATTGTACTCTAATAGTTATTTGACTGGAAAATTACAATGACTGCAATTCATATAGGTAATTTGGGAAAATCTGAGAAAATATTATTTGCATAATAATTTGGAACACAGTGTAGTTAAATTCTGCTCTCAATCTCTGACAGCGGCATTTAACTCGCGCTTCCCGGAAGCGTGTCGTTGGCTCCGCACATCGGCGACCGTGTTACATGATCGTGGGTCGCCGATAGGTTGGCATGACAACCCAGGTCTGCAGGAGACCCTAGCCATTGTCATTGCCAGATTGTGGTCGGCGCTCATAGCAGGTGAGCATTTCTGCTACACACAGGAGATCTGATCATCCCCTGTGTGTAGCAAAGGCGATCAGAGAATTGCAGCTTCTAGTCTCCCATTGTGACTATTGAAGCTAGTGTAAAGTAAAAAAAGTTTAAAAATATTAAAAAAATTATATTAAAGTTTAAATCACCCCCTTTCGCCCCATTCACAATAAAACAAAAAAAATCACTCATACACATATCCACATTCAGAATCACTTGATCTATCAATATGAAAAAATATTTAATCCGATCGATAAACGGTGTGACGTGAAAAAAATTCAAAATGCTATAATTACTTTTTTTTGGTCGCCGCAACATTGCAATAACCGCGATTAAAACATTGGATCTACCCCAAAATGGTATCAATAAAAACGTCAGCTTGGCGCGCAAAAAATAAGCCCTCATCTAGCTCCAGATCGTAAAAAATGGAGATGGTATGGGTCCCGGAAAATGGAGCCATTTTTTTTTTTTTTTTTTAAGCAAACTTTGGATTTTTTTTCACCACTTAAGTAAAAAAACTATACCTGTTTGGTGTCTACGAACTCATAATGACCAGGAGAATAATAATGGTAGGTCAGTTTTAGCATTCAGCAGACATGGTGAAACAAAACCCCAAGAAAACAACTGTGGAACTGCACTTTTTTGCAATTTCACCGCACTTGGAATTTTCCTGTTTTCCAGTACACGATGTAGTAAAACCAGTGGTGCTGTTCAAAAGCACAACTTGTCCCGCAAAAAATAAGCCATCACATGGCCATAGTGACCAAAAAATAAGAAAGTTATGGCTCTGGGAAGAAGGGGAGCAAAAAACGAAAACACAAAAATGGAAACTGGTCTGGTCATGAAGGGGTTAAACAAGAACCACTGGATGGATTTCATCAGCCAAGGTGTCATATTATTCATGGTAATGGCGCCCACCTGACAGTGTATGTAGATTACTGAGCACAATCCTGCTGACAGGTGCGCTTTAAGGTCAGAAAAGATCAGAAGCCCAAGCACGATGCTGAAGTAGGTTTCTTATTCTGCAATTTATTTTTTTCTGTTTTTTTACAGGTTTTACCACAAAAAAAAATGACATTAATAAAATACAATGCAGCGTGCTGCCCTTATGTGAATATGCTTAAAGGGAACCTGTCAGGTCCCCCATGCCCTCCAACCCAGAAGCATTCACCTATGTATCAGCAAATTCCCTGCCTAACCAGCCCCGTATAACGTTACTGAGTGAAAATAAGGTTTAAAAAACATTCACAAGTTCCCCATTACCTATGCTAACGAAGGTTTGACTAGTCGATAGGGCGTTCGTTCCCCAGACTAGTCAGCCCTCTTTCCATGTTGTCACGCCCCTGTTGGCGTGATGACATAATTTGCACGAGCGGCGTCATCGCCAGCTGATGCTAATCTTGCGCATGCGACGCTCATTCCGGCAGCGTCACTGCTTCTCCGAGGCCGGGTGTACGCTTCCCCGCATCAGAGGCGCAAACCATCTTCTAAACCTCCGAACATGCGCAGTGTGCCTCTGATGCGGGGAATTGTACACCTGGCTTCAGAGATGCAGTGACGCTGCCGGAATGAGCGGCGCATGCGCGAGATTTGCATGAGCGGCGATGATGTCGCTCGCGCAAATGATGTTATCACACCAACAGGGGCCTGACAACATGGGAAGGAGGGACCTAACACCCACTAGGCAAAGCCCTCATTAGCACAGGAAACAGGGACAGTAGAAATGATTTCTAAAGCTTTTTTCCACTCAGTAACATCAGGGCTGATTAGGCAGGGAAGTTCTATTGCCTGCTCTTCTCACAGCCCATCAGCACACAGCGCCTCCATCTTGTAACTTACCAGCCTCGCCATTTTAGGTGTTGATAGAATGGCCATCTCCTGCCAGCTGCCACAGTCTCCTGGAGATGAGAAGATGTCTTCTTGTTCGCAGTGGATGTCGCTGTATCTGTAGTAACGGTCGCTCTCTCTCACCCGCTCCCGCCAGATACGTTGTGTACTGCACGCAGTATACCAGCGACTGCCTCTGCGGGCGTTAGCTAGAGATGCTAGACTCTGCGGTGACGTCATCGGGAGGGGCGGAGCCTCCACGTCACACGGCTCTCATTGCTGTTGTCTCCAGGAAGGGAAGCTGCTTTTGCTGTGTGTGGAATATGGCTTCCAACAGGTCTCCATTCTGAATAGAGGTGACCAGACTGGAGCCTCTGAAGGGGAGGCTATCACAGCAGGCACCAGCTGTAGACAGTTTATCAGTGACATGGCTGCTGGAATGGAGGGGATTCTAGTCTGCCTACAGAGCAGGCTGCTGAGAGAGTCCCCAGTGCTATTCTCCCAGGCCTTTATCCTGGAGTAATGTGTATATAGCCACACATATGGAAATCCTTGCGCTGACACACAGCACAGTCACCCACATGTGTACATCCATGTACACTATATGCACAGTCCACAGGTCCGTATTCGCCACTAGGCACGGGGGTCCAGTGTTTAGGGAGCGACGCCTGAATCAAGATTAAAAATATTTATTATCCCCTTAAATGACAGCTGGCATTCTGTGGCATCGGCCCGGACGGATTTGGAACCGATGGGGTCCGATTAACCCGTTAAATAACGCTGTTACTTGCAACAGCTGTATCTAAAGGGTTAAATGACCCCATGTGATGACCACAGGGTACAGTGGCTTGTTAGAGACCAACGACGATCAAAGTAAAAATTATATATGTCCCGCAGTGAGACTAAGTGAAAAAGTAAAACAAAAAAAAAATAAAATGTCTGTAAAAATCCAAAAAGAAGCACACACAAATCACAAAAAGCAGCATTTGCGTTATAACAAAGATAAAAACTCGTACACATAATTGGAATTTTCGCGTCTGAAACGACCAGATCTATAAAATTGTCACATTATTTAATCCGTATGGTGAACACAGTAAAAAAAAAAAATAACACCAAAAATGTCGCTTTTTCATCATATTAACACACAAAAAATGGAATAAAAAGTTATCAAAAATACATATATAAAGAAAAATGGTATAAAAGAAAACTCAAAATTGTCCCGCAAAAAACAAGCCCTAATATGACTTACTCTAGAAAAAAATAAAACTTATAGCTCTCATAACATGGCGGAGCAAAAACAAATCCATTTTTGTAAAATATTGTTTTTAGTGTATAAAAGTAGCAAAGCATAAAAATTATATAACATCAACCACACAAAAATAAATTGAAACAATCAATCATTTAATTGCTGTTTTTTCTTCATTCTGCATCTAAAGAATTTGAATAAAAAGTGATCAAAAAAATGTTATGTTCCCCAAAATGGGGCTTCGCGCAAAAAATAAGCCCTCGTGCAGCTCTGTTCGCCAAACAATAAAAAAAATACAGCTCTCAGAATATGGCGATGAAAAAAATATTTTTTATAAAAAAGCATTTTACACTGTGATGGCAGCAAAACATAAAAAATATATATAACGCTGGTTTCGCTGTAATTGTACCGACCCAAGAATAAATCCACCTTATCTCTTATACCGCACGAGGAACCGCACAAAAATAAAAATAAGGACTATTGTACTGCTATTTTTTTGTTCATTCTACCTACCAAAAATCAGAATAAAACTCAGGTCACGTTTATCCTGCACTCTCCATTGACCACTTACATTGGGGGTTCCTTTTAACCCCTTCACCCTAAAAGCCTGTTTTCACCTTCCTGACCAGGCAAATTTTACAATTCTGACCAGCGTCCGTTTATCTGGTAATAACTCTGGAACGCTTCAACAGGATCCCGGTGATTCTGAAATTTTATTTTGCTAACTTATTGTACTTCATGCCAGTGGTAAAATTTGTTCAATATGACTTGCGTTTATTTGTGAAAAAATCTGAAATTTCGCAATTGCAAACTTTTAATTTTTATGTCCTTATAACAGAGAGTTATGTCACACAAAATAGTTAATCAATAACATTTCCCACATGTCTACTTTACATCTGCACTATTTTTTTAAACTTTTTTTTTTTTAGGAAGTTAGAAGAGTTTAAAGTTGACCATTAATTTCTAATTTTTCCAACAAAATTTACAAAACCATTTTTCAGGGACCACATCACACTTGAAGTGACTATGGGGGGCCTATATGACAGAAAATACCCAAAAGTGACTCCATTCTAAAAACTGAACCCTTCAGGGTACGTGCCCACGATCCGTAATAGCAGTGCTGCGTCCAAAACGCTTTGTTCCATATTGGAAGCATAGTGGTGGGATTTATAGAAATCCCATGCCCACTGTGCTTCTATTTGATGCCGCGTAAACTCACCCGTGGCGCGGTTTTTACGAGCCGCAGCATGTCAGCATTTCCGCAACAGAAATTTCCCCAATAGAATGTATTGGATGCAGTAAATCCGCATGTGTTTAATGAACACCTGCGTGATCGGTCCCAGCTTTTTGGACGCACCGAAAATACATTGTGCCCAAAGCACTGCTATAGCCTAATCGTGGGCACATAGCCTGAAAGTCCTCAAAACCACATTCAAGAAGTTTATTAACCATTCAATTGGTTCACAGGAATTAAAACAACGTGGAAGAAAAAAATTAGCATTTTACTTTGTTTCACAAAAATGTTGCTTGAGCCCCAAATTTTATATTTTCACAAGGGTAACAGGATAAAATGCACCCCAAAATTTGTTGTGCAATTTTTCCAGAGTACTCCGATACCCATGGCCGGCTCCAGTTTTTCGTAGACCCTGGGCGAAAGTGTCTCATGGGCCCCTTTTACACATACCATGGTACATGATGCACAGATACAGCAGAGAAATATACTGTAGGTATAGTACAATGCCCAAGATTTCACTTATTTCTTACATTACATGAGTGATATCTATTGTAAATAGCTCAGAAACTGGTGAATCCCCGCAGCGCACAGGGCGTGACCTGGGGGGATTCTAAAGTCTTCATTTTAGACCGAACAGTATAGTCTTCCATACAGTATTCTGGGCACCACATATTCCTCCATACAGTATTATGGGCACCACATAGTCATCCATACAGTATTATGGGCACCACATAGTGCTCCATACAGTATTATGGGCACCACATAGTCATCCATACAGTATTATGGGCACCACATAGTCCTCCATACAGTATTATGGGCACCACATAGTCCTCCATACAGTATTATGGGCACCACATAGTCATCCATACAGTATTATGGGCACCACATAGTCCTCCATACAGTATTATGGGCACCACATAGTCCTCCTTACAGTATTATGGGCACCACATAGTCCTCCATACAGTATTATGAGCCCTATATATTGCTCCATGCAGAATAATGGGCCCTATATAATGCTCCATACAGAATAAGGGCTTCCATATAATGCCTCATACAGTATAATGAGCCCCATATATTGCTCCATACAGTATAATGGCCCTATATAATGCTCCATACAGAATAATGGGCCCCATATAATACTGCATACAGTATGGGCCCCATATAGTGCTCCATGGAGAATGGGCCTCATATAATGCTCCATAGAGAATGGGCCCCATCAGTGGCGTACCTACTGGGGGGTAAAGGGGGCGTCACGTTGAGGGGCCCACCCTGTTAAGCAGAAGGCGACCGCGGCTCTCTGAGGTGACGCTGCTGTTCTCTTTCTGAGCTGAGACTCTGCAGGCTGCACAGCACAGCAGCCAATTGCAGAGTCTCAGTGCAGTGCACGGTGAGGGCTAAAGTGCTGCTAACCTCATCTTCTTCTACAGGCTGGCAGCGCTGCGGTTAGCTCCACACCATCAGTGCTCTGATTGGTCCACGCTGGACCCTGGGTCCTAGTGAGCTGCTGCAGTTAGGTTGTGCAACCTGTGCCAAGACAGGGCCTGGCCCGGACCAGTCATCAATCACCTTCATATGTAAGTGCTGCTGGAACCAGTTTTTTTAGTTTTAAAATAAATGACAGCATATGATGTTACTGTGGGAGACAGTGGGGTGAATGTGAGGGGAAGAGGGGGAGCTGAATTGGGGTAGTGGGGGTGGGGGTGGCGCTGAGGGCCTTGTGTTCTGAGATTATGTGCAATCTCATGTCATAGTTGCTGTCTGGGGAGGGTGGAGATAGGGAGGTAGGGGACTTAGGGCTCGTTCACAGGTCAGGATCTCCGGTACGAGTGGTGACAGTTTCCACACGTACTAGAGACACTGACACACGCAGACCCATTCAAATCTATGGGTCTGATCACATGTCAGTGTGTTTTCACAGACCGTGTGTCCGTGTGCTCCACACACTGACATGTCCGTTTTTTTGCAGATGCACGGTCCGCAAAACATACCACACGGATTTTATTATTTTATTCTTATTTTTACAAAGGGACACTGCAGGAGCAGACACTACTACTACCCTCATCATTGCCACTGCTGGTGATGATCGCAGTGATGGCACTGAACCATGATGAGGGCAGCGTTCGGCAGCGCTACCTGGACACTGATTCCCAGCCGCCCGTACGTGTGATCCTGATGCGGCACACGGGCCGCACACGGGTGCAACACGTATAACACACACCGGCATACAAGAAACAGATATCTCCAGTACCGGTTTTTCCGATACCGGAAATATACGGACATGTGAAACCAGCCTTATTATATTTACCGTTTAGGTCTTATTATAAGCCCCTGCCTGATAGTATAACAAACCCCCATACACTAACCATGGCATGAGCTGTACAACATTTAAAGGGATTGTCTGGTCTAAATGTACAAGTCTGCAATTACTTTATGTGGCTAAAAAACCAAGCAATGTGAACTGAGGTCTAAGATGGTACACATGCAAGAAATAGGAGCATGTTCACACTAGCAAAAAGAAGCAAAACCTACAAAAGACAAAAAATATATCTCATACCCTACCATCATTATATATAAATGTAAAGCAAAGTTGCATATTAAATATAGGGTACTTAGTGAACTATTTTTGTATACTTTTTTTGATCAAAAATAGTTCACTAAGTACCCTATATTTAATATGCAACTTTGCTTTACATTTATATACAGTTATATGAAAAAGTTTGGGCACCCCTATTAATCTTAAGCTTAATGTTTTTTAAAAATTGGTGTTTTTGCAAGAGCTATTTCAGTTTGATATATGTAATAACTGTTGGACACAGTAATGTTTCTGCCTTGAAATGAGGTTTATTGTACTAACAGAAAATGTGCAATCTGCATTCAAACAAAATTTGACAGGTGCATAAGTATGGGCACCTCACCAGAAAAGTGACATTAATATTTAGTAGATCCTCTTTTTGCAAAAATAACAGCCTCTAGTCGCTTCCTGTAGCTTTTAATGAGTTCCTGGATCCTGGATGAAGGTATTTTTGACCATTCCTCTTTACAAAACAATTCCAGTTCAGTTAAGTTTGATGGTCGCCGAGCATCGACAGCCTTCTTCAAATGATCCCACAGATGTTCAGTGATATTCAGGTCTGGGGACTGGGATGGCCATTCCAGAACATTGTAATTGTTCCTCTGCATGAATGCCTGAGTAGATTTGGAGCGGTGTTTTGGATCATTGTCTTGCTGAAAGATCCATCCCCTGCGTAACTTCAACTTTATCACTGATTCTTGAACATTATTGTCAAGAATCTGCTGATACTGAGTGGAATCCATGCGTCCCTCAACTTTAACAAGATTCCCGGTGCCGGCATTGGCCACACAGCCCCAAAGCATGATGGAACCTCCACCAAATTTTACTGTGGGTAGCAAGTATTTTTCTTGGAATGCTGTGGTTTTTTGCCGCCATGCATAACGCCTTTTTGTATGACCAAACAACTCAATCTTGGTTTCATCAGTCCACAGGACCTTCTTCCAAAAAGAAATTGGCTTCTCCAAATGTGCTTTTGCATACCTCAGCCGACTCTGTTTGTGGCGTGCTTGTAGAAACGGCTTCTTTCGCATCACTCTCCCATACAGCTTCTCCTTGTGCAAAGTGCGTTGTATAGTTGACCGATGCACAGTGACACCATCTGCAGCAATTTGATGCTGCAGCTCTCTGGAGGTGGTCTGAGGATTGTCCTTGACTGATATCACCATTCTTCTCCTCTGCTTTTCTGATGTTTTTCTTGGCCTGCCACTTCTGGCCTTAACAAGAACTGTCCCTGTGTTCTTCCATTTCCTTACTATGTTCCTCACAGTGGAAACTGACAGGTTAAATCTCTGAGACAGCTTTTTGTATCCTTCCCCTGAATAACTATGTTGAATAATCTTTGTTTTCAGATCATTTGACAGTTGTTTTGAGGAGCCCATGATGCCACTCTTCAGAGGAGATTCAAACAGGAGAACAACTTGCAAGTGGCCACTTTAAGTAGCTTTTCTCATGATTGCATACACCTGGCTATGAAGTTCAAAGCTCAATGAGGTTACAAAACCAAAAAAAGTGCTTTAGTAAGTCAGTAAAAAGTAGGTAGGAGTGTTTAAAACAAGAAAATGATAAGGGTGCCCATACTTATGCACCTGTCAAATTTTGTTTGAATGCAGATTGCACATTTTCTGTTAGTACAATAAACCTCATTTCAAGGCAGAAACATTACTGTGTCCAACAGTTATTACATATATCAAACTGAAATAGCTGTTTCAAAAACACCAATTTTTAAAAAACATTAAGCTTAAGATTAATAGGGGTGCCCAAACTTTTTCATATAACTGTATAATGATGGTAGGGTATGAGATATATTTTTTGTCTTTTGTAGTTACTTTATGTGGCTGCAGACTTGTGAATCCTCACATTACACACACAGCACACTGTCTGGGCTCTCTGGTTCGGGGAGCGGGTTGTCATGTGACCTTAACCCCTTAACAACGCTTGCCGTATTGGTACGCACATTTGCGTACCCCCCGTTCAGTGAGGGCTCCGGCGCTGAGCCCGCACTGAACGGAGCACATGTCAGCTGATTATTACAGCTGACATGTGCCCGCAACAGCCGCGGGTGGAATCGCGATCCACCCGCGGCTGTTAACATGTTAAATGCCGCTGTCAATCTCCGACAGTGGCATTTAACGCGCGCTTCCGGGTAGCGCAGCATAAGCCCCGCCCATCGGCGACCCCGTCACGTGATCGCGGATCACCGATGGGTGGGCATGACAACCCAGGGTCTGCAGCAGACGCCTGTGGTTGTCATGATCTGGTCGCTATGAGCGCCACCTATTGGTCGGCGCTCATAGCACAGGACCATTTCTGCTGCATGCAGGGGACCTGCTCGTCCCCTGTATGTAGCAGAGCCGATCGGACAGTTGCTGCTTCTAGTCTCCTATGGAGACTATTGAAGCATGCAAACAGTAAAAAAAAAAAGTTTTTAAAAATATAAAAAAAAGTAAAAAAATATAAAAGTTTAAATCACCCCCTTTCGCCCCATTCAAAATAAAATATTAAAAAAAAAAACCTACATAGACATATTTGGTATCGCCGCATTCAGAAACGCCCGATCTATCAATATAAAAAAATAATTAATCCGATCGGTAAACGGCGTAACAAGAAAAAAATTCTAAACGCCAGAATTACGTTTTTTGGTCGCCGCAAAATTGCAATAAAATGCAATAACGGGCGATCAAAACATCGGATCTACCCCACAATTTTATCAATAAAAATGTCAGCCCGGCGCACAAAAAATAAGCCCTCACCCAGCCCCAGATCACGAAAAATGGAGACGCTATGGGTGTCGGAAAATGGCGCTATTTTTTTTTTTTTTTACCAAATTTTGGAATTTTTTTCACCACTTAAATATAAAAGAACCTATACACGTTTGGTGTCTATGAACTCGTAATGACCTGTAAAATAAGAAGGGCAGGTCAGTTTTAGGATTCAGTGAACGTGGTAAAAAAAAAAAACAACTGTGGTATTGCACTTTTTTTGAATTTTACCGCACTTGGAATTTTTTTCCCGTTTTCCCGTACACGATATGGTAAAACTAGTAATGGCGTTGAAAAGTACAACTCGTCCCGCAAAAAATAAGCCCTCACATGGCCATATTGACCAAAAAATAAAAACGCTATGGCTCTGGGAACAAGGGGAGCAAAAACGAAAATGCAAAAACGGAAAATGCTCCGAGGCTTAAGGGGCTAAAGGGTTTTTCCCATGAACCAAAGTTGATTTTAATCAATAGATCTTGGAATAATAATAAGTTCCACAATTGGATGTGTTTAAAACGTTCCTGTGCTGAGATAATCTTATAAATGTTCCCCTGTGTAATGGCCTTGTCTGACCATACAGGAACATGGTCTGATCATACCACATCTCCTGAACAGGGTGGGAAACAAAAGAGTATACAGACATTATAGCACGGGATCACAGATGATTCTTTCTGTGAGGTAAAACATTTCCCTGTCCATTTTAAACAATGTTTTACTTAAAAGAAAGAATCAGCTGTGCTCCCCGGCTGTAATGTCTGTACGCTCTTTTGCTTCCTCCCCTGCCCAGGAGGTGTGGTACAATCAGACCATGTTTCTGTACGGTCAGACACAACCATTACACAGTACACAGCAGGGGAACATTTATAAGATTATCTCAGCACAGGAACATTTTTATAAATACATCCAATTGTAGAAATGATTATTATTACAGTAACTATTGATTAAAATGTACTTTTGTTCGTGGGAAATCCCCTTTAAGTATGTGATTTACATGCTCCTGGCCCCATTCCAACTTCGCGGCCCCATTCAATACAAGTGTATTGAGCAAGACCGGAAACAGTCTAGTCGGAATGTGGCCAGGTGTATGCAAATCGCATACTTGAGGTCTCATGACAACCCGCTCCCCGAACCAGAGAGCCTAGACAGTGTGCTGTGCATGCAATGTGAGGATTCACAAGTCTGCAGTCACATAGTCACAGCAGACTTGTAGCTTCAGACTAGACAATCCCTTTAATAATAATTTCATAATAAGCAGCTTATTATTTGTATAAAGTTATTAAAGGGGTTGTGCGGGCTTGGGATAAAAGTCTGCAGTCACTCTATGTGACTGCAGACGGGCAAATCATGACAGGGTATGGTGCGCCTGCTGTCATGAGCCCCCAATTTCAACAGTGGGATCGGGCGGGCATGTGACCACATGTATGCTATTTGCATATGTCGACTAGCTTCTCTCAATACAAGAGAATTGAGACAAGCTGTGAGAGTCTAGTCAACACATGCAAATAACATACATGTAGTCACATGACTAACCGACCACATAAACAATGCTGGGGACTCATGGGTCATTATTACTGTACATGGGGGAATCAGTGGACATTATTAAATGTTAAGTGGGCACTTAAGAATCATTATTGTTATAGGGGCACTTACGGTATTGTGGCCGTCAACGGTGCACCTGACGCATTATTACTTTTAGGGGCAAAATGTGGGCACTGTTTTCTAGGGCACTTGCACAGGGCAGTAATATTTTAAAGGGGTAGTTTTACCATCTAGAGAGCACAAAGGGGGGATTTTACTTTGTAAGAGGCACAGTATTAGCATTATTATGAGGGGGCACAGTGGTGGGCTTTATTATTTGGGATACTAAGAGGATCAGTAATAGGGACACATTCAGCAGCAGCGGCTCAGCATTGGGGTATCAGCAGGATGAGGGGTTTGTGCAGGTTGGGATAGATGGGGCTGGTGCCTGAAATGTGAGAAGTCATATGTGTCTTTGTTGTGATCTCTGCAGATGAGCTGTGGCTGGAGAAGTCGTTATATCGGTCTGGGACAGGTGGAAAAGACGGGAAAACTGAATGACTCTAGCAGAAAGGACGTCACCTGTAAGGTACTATATATATCTGTACTGTAATCTCTTATATGCTCTGCAATACTGGTATCTACTACTATATGGTCAACACAGTATGGCAGTAATATCAGTGTTAATCATTGTATAAAGATTTCTTTTAGCAACAGCACGGTCATCTGCTGAAGTTCTCCTACTTCCACTATTAGGGTGCACCACCATATTTGTAATCAGGGTTACATGGTTAGGGGCCCACTCAGAAGTTTTGCCCCCCCTGAACCCAACCCTTAGCTATGCCTCTGGGCACATGCTCCATAGAGAATGGGCCCCATATAATGCTCCATAGAGAATGGGTCCCATATAATGTTCCATAGAGAATGGTCCCCGTATAATGCTCCTTAGAGAATGGGCCCCATATAATGCTCCATAGAGAATGGGCCCCATATAATGCTCCATAGAGAATGGGCCCCATATAATGCTCCATAGAGAATGGGCCCCATATAATGTTCCATATAGAATGGGCCCCATATAAAACTCCAAACAGTATGGGCCTCATATAATACTCCATAGAGAATGGGCCCCATATAATGCTCCATAGAGAATGGGCCCCATACAATGCTCCATAGAGAATGGGTCCCATATAACGCTCCATAGAGAATGGGCCCCATATAATGCTCCATAGAGAATGGGCTCCATATAATGCTCCATACATTTAAAAAAAATAAATAAATACTCACGTTTCATTGCTGGTGGCAGGTCAGGACTCCTCAGCGTCTTCTGACTCTCTGCACTGTCAGAGCTGAGGGCGCAGTGTACTGATGTCATTGCGCCCTCTGCCCTGACACATCACAGTGTCAGAAGACACGGAAGACACCGGAGCTGCAGAGCATTGAGATGAGGTAAGTATAAATGCCAGGGCCCTGAACAAAGCATGGGGGCTCACTCGCGAATGCTGGCACCATGCTCCCCCGACTCACTGGCCCCATAGCGCACCAGGGTCCCTAACGGTGAGTGAGCACCCCCGCTTGCCCAAGTGCTGATGCTGGCCCTGCTGATACCCCATATGTGGGAGAAGACTACTCTATAGGCACATGGCAGGGTTCGGAAGGTAAAGAGCTCAGTTTGACTTTTTGGACTCAAAAATGGCTGGAATCGAGAGTGGACGCCATGTCGCATTTGGAAAGCCCCTGATGTGCCTAAACAGTGAAAAACCCCTATCAGTGACTCTATTTTGTAAACAATAAACACTATTTTATAGAAAAAATAATTATTTTTGCATTACTCTATTCTGAGAGCTATAACTTTTTTATGTTTTTCCTGATGAAGCTGTTTGGCAACCTGCTTTTTGCCGGACAAAATGGCATTTTCAGCTATACCATTTTTATTTACATTCGTCTTTTTGATTGTTGTTTTATTCCACTTTTTGTTCGGCAGTATGATAAAAAAGCATAGCTTTTGCCTCTTTTTTAAAATATTTATTTTTATTGTGTTCACTAAAGGGGTTAACTAGTTTGACAGTTTTATAGGTCGGGTCGCGGCAATACCAAATATGTTTACTTTTTTGGTTTTTTTTTACATAAAAATATTTATTGGTTTAATGTAATTTTTAATTATTATTTCACTATTTTTTTTTTTTTACATTTTTACAAATTTTTTTAACTTTTTAAAAAATCTTTCGACTTAGTCCATCAAGTGGACTTTCACTTTGATCGCTGTTATAAAGCATGCCCAAGCATTACAGTTAGTGTTGAGCGAGTATGTTCTATTAACCCTTTCGCCGAGTATGCTCGGGCCGAGCTCCGAGTGTTTACAGCTGCTCGGTGATATGTTCTACTTCCTCCAGCTCTTCCAAGTCGTCTTCTCCTTCAGGTAGGTGGGGCATTCTTGATAGGGCGTCCGCGTTGGCGTTGGTTCTGCCGGCCCGGTATTTGATTGTGAAGTCATAATTGGATAGCCGGGCCATCCACCGCTGTTCTAGGGCACAAAGTCTTGCATTGTCCAGGTGTATCAGCGGGTTGTTGTCCGTGTACACAGTGAACTTTGCGGAGGCCAGGTAATGCTTAAACCGTTCTGTGACGGCCCACACCACTGCCAAGAATTCTAGCTTGAAGGAGCTGTAATTCTCCTGGTTTCTTTCAGTGAGCCTCAGCTTCCGGCTGGCGTACGCGATCACCCTTTCTCTGCCCTGTTGGTTCTGCGACAGTACGGCTCCCAGCCCCACATTACTGGCGTCGGTGTGGAGAATAAAAGGCTGGCCATAATCAGGGTAGGCCAGGATCTCATCCCCCGTGAGGGCCATCTTCAACTGTCGGAACGACTCCTCTTCCGGCTTGTCCCACTTGAAGGGTGGCTTTTGGCTTCTGGTCTTAGATTGCCCTATCAGGAGGTCTTGCATAGGGGCTGCCATCTTAGTGAACCCGGGGATGAACCTTCGGTAGTAGCCTACCAACCCGAGGAATTGCCTCACTTCTTTGATGTTAGAGGGGCTTGGCCAGCTCTTGATTACTGTGACCTTGTCGGGGTCGGGGGCTACTCCCTCAGCGCTCACCACGTACCCTAGGTACTGTACCTTCGGTTTTAACAGGTGACACTTTGAGGGTTTCACCTTCAGGCCATAGCCTGCCAGGGCTTCGAACACCTCGGCCAGGTGCTTTAGATGTGAAAAGAAAAGAAAGGGCGCATGTGTAGACTCACAGGGCTATTTAAATAATTTAAAAAGTGCCAGTACACTCACCTGTGATGGTTGTGTACGTCTACGCAACCAAGATTAAGCGTGTGATTAATGAGGCTCCGGGTCGCCTCTATTTGTAGTACCGTCCTGTCGGTGTTTGCCTCGCAACTCCGTGCTCCTCAAGTGGTCACACGATCCTGCTGGACCAGATACTACGTCACCGCAGGTCCTCAGTAGTTTAACCCGGTGGCTGGATAACCGCAGGTCCTCAAACATCCAAATAGACCAGGCTGCTCCTGCCGCTTTGGCTCCGTATGGAGATATTTCACAAGTAAACAATGGTGCAGCGGTCTCAGGGAGCGCCAAAGGAATACTGGACAATTTAATAGATGGCAACCGACTTTTATTCTTCCTCCAATACCACTGCCACAACGCGTTTCAACGGTCTAAGCCGTCTTCATCAGGTGGGGTCTTAGTCAGCATTCCATCAGCCTCTGGAAGGCCCTGGTGCATTGCAGAGCCTGAATGGCATACAGTTGAATTCACTTAATCCCATCGGGGTGGTGAAGGCGGTCTTCTCCTTGTCAGCCTCTGCCACAGGAACCTGCCAGTACCCGCTAGTAAGGTCCAAAGTAAAGAAGAAGTTAGCTGATTTTAGGGCTGCTAAAGACTCCTCTACCCTAGGTAACGGGTACGCGTCTTTATGGGTGATACGGTTGACCTTCCTATAGTCCACGCATATTCTCATGGTACCGTCTTTTTTTTTTTACCAAAACTAAGGGAGCTGCCCAGGGGCTACAGCTATCTCTAATGACCCCAGCTTCTTTCATTTCTCTCAGCATGCCCTTTGCGTTCTGATAATGTGCAGGGGGTACAAGTCTGTGTCTCTCTTTTATTGGTGGGTGGCTCCCCGTGGGGATGTGGTGTTCCACTCCCTTCACTTTTGGGAGGCATGGCAATGGGGAACGGGTCGCTTATCCTCACGCTACCGATCTCACCACCAGACAGTTCTATCTGTTGCCGTCTCATCAGGGCTCTTATCTCTTTCTGGAGGACCCTCTGTTGACTGGAGCTCGCATTCATCGCCACCTGCTGCAAAATCACAATTACTTCTGAAAGACAGTTTTCGATCACATTAGTACCCAAGGTTATTTTAGGGTGACTTTCACGACGGTCAATGTCCACAATGATCACTCCCTGTGCCGGCAGTTCAACCTTACCAATCTTGATGGTCACCTCTCTGAACCTCACCTGCGGCACGGGTTGGCCATTGCTGGCAATGATACTTAAGTCATCGTCTGGATAACGGGTTATATCAGTGTCACTCCAGTACCGCTTGAAAAGTACGTAGGGGATGGTAGTCACTTGAGACCCGGTGTCCAGCAGTGCACTCATGAGGATACCGTCCAGCACTACGGGTAAGACCGGGCGTCCCCCCACGTACTTATCGCGCCAATTAGACGGGCCTGATGACCTTATGCCTGGGGGTTGGCCCTCTGCCCCAGGTCGGACCCATTTAAAGTACAGTACCTGGCTATGTGTCCTGGCTGGCTGCAACGGCGGCAAATCGGCTGTCCATCCTCAGTGTAACGGTCGGTGGGCCTCCCTCTGAACGACGGGATCCTTCTCTGTCGACACCACGGGACATCCTCCAGACTGGAAGCCAACTTGATTGGTCTTGACGGTTCCATCTGCAACGACTGTACGGTCCTGGTCAGTGCAGCCACACTCTTTGTTAGTTCTTGGACCTGATGGTGCAGGTTTGCAGGCTGGGATGGATCTAGGGCCTGCGCATCAGCCCCCACAAGGTCTGCGGGGTAGGGCGCCACCCCCTGGTGGAAAGTGATGGCGGGGCGCCGGGAAACCACAGCGCCACCTGGTGCGGGTTCTCGGAGCACCCGGATGGCCCTATCTTTGAACTGCGCAAAAGTCAAATCGGGGTTCTGTAGGGCCATGAGGCGCAGCTGGGTTCTGTGGGCGCTGGACAGCAGACCTTCTATGAACTGGTCAGTCAACAGTTTATCAGTGTCCTGCACGCTGCCAGGGTCAGCTTGCTTGATTGTTCCCAGAGCTTCTTGCAGGTTCAAGGCATAGTCTCTGATACTATCTTGGGCTCGCTGCTTACAGCCATAGAACCGCACTTTGATTTCTGCTGAGGTACGGGTGTCAAAGGTGTCCCGCAGACGGGTCAGAACCCCCTTTACAGTCCTTTTCTCCTCAGCTTTCCAAGAGTTTACCTCACGTTGGGCCGCACCAGTTAACTGCCCTATTAGTATGCTTACTTTCTGTTCTTCTGTCAGGGGATAAACCTTGAATAAGCCATACAGTCTTTCTTTAAAGTCGCCCAAGGTATGCGACTCGCCAGCATACTGTGGTAGCCAGGATATAGGGCATGGAAAACGACATCACAGCTGCAGCGGCTACGCTGGTGGTAGAGGGTCCCTCCGTGTCCGAATCTTCCTCCCCCCTAGTTAACCGTGGCCTACCTTCCGACGATCCTCTTCTGTAGGCCGCGGCTCCGCTCGCGATGCTCTGGATGAGGACCTTGCGTCGCGGGGTGATAACGTCAGCGTCGCTCTCTCCCCTTCCAGGACCTTGCGCAGCGTCTCAGCATAGGGCGGAGCTTCAAGTCTCACGCGTTTTTGACGTCCATGCCCCTCTTCTTCCCGCGCGGCGTCCTGAAGATGGCGTCCGATGGCGGGAAACGGCTCCGGATGGCAGGAAATCTCTGCAGTCTTTTCAGGCACGCAATACCCGTTTGTGGCGGGTTGGTCACAATCCTGCCGACTACGCCAAAAGCTGACTCGCCCCCTGGGCCGTGGGGCACCCGGAACCGGGCTTCAGTGCGATGATGGGGGTAGTAGTGGCAACCCGATCCCGTGGCTCAGGGTGGTCAGACCAAATGCTGTGGCAGTCTATTTGTAGAGTTATGAATGTCCGACTACGCCACCCGTGGATTGCGGTCAGGGATGACAGCCGCTGCAAGGCAGACCGCTGAGGCTGATGTTGGTGTGCTGCACAGGGATAGGATAACTCCCCACGGGAAGAGTGTAGCCTCAGGGCAGCGTATGTGAATGCTGGAGGTGATAGTGCAGGCCGCAATAATAAGAGTTCAGAATCCGCTTCAAACAGTCCAGGGTCTTTATTGTAGGTATTACTAATGACCCAACAGGAGTACCGGGTAGGAATGGGCCTGGGTGTCTGAGAGCATTCGGGCGAGACCCACTGGTCAGGGTGAGTGTGAAGGCCTACCGTTCTCTCTCTGCCCTTGCTGACTATCCCCCTTTTCGTGTTGTAATAGCCCACGTCCCTGAGCTGGCCGTGTACTTCGCCTGTATGGCTTGCGACTCGGGCCTTAGGCACCTTTTGCTTCTCCGTGCTGTACTGGTCCCTCTGTGTGGCGGAGCCTCCAGGCTTCTTAGGCCAAGGGACCTGAAATCCCTCGCGGGTTGGTTCTCTGCTGCTGGGCTTGCAACCCTGACAGCCTCGGACCCCAATGTCCGGTAGTGTAGTTCTCTCAGCCTGGACCGGCTCTCGTCCCCTCTGTCCCTGGCTCGCAGCTTCTCCTCTGTATCACGGACTCCTCGGCTACAGCTGAACTGTCCCTACTTCTCTCGGACTAGTCTCAGTCCTGAGCTAGGTCATCCAGTTCTCCCTAACCCTGCCCTCAGTTCCAGTTTTTATAGGGGCAGCCAGCTCCCCCTACTGGCCTGGGACAGCAGGTGCTGTATGCTAATTGTCCCTGACCAGGTAACCTCCCTCCTGCTCTCAGACACAGCCTTTAATATTTGTGGCATCCAGGCCTGGGGTGACACACAAATCCCCCCAAAAAATGTGATTCAGATAAGGCAGATGGAGTCACTTTAGACTCAGTCTGGTCTCTGTTCCGGCAGCGTTTTATCATTTTAAGTGTCTTTTTAGCGCACACGTGTGGTCGACCACAGTTCTGTGCACGTCTGAAGACGGATACCATGGAACAGATAGCAAACAGAGTCCAAAGTATCTCCATCTGCCTCATTACAGTGAGTGGTTCCGTGGGGGATTTAGTTTATATCGCATTTTTGCGGGATTTACACGGAAACCCCAACTTAAGTGCTCAGCGTAGAACTTATACTGAAAGCAATCAAAAATGTTATGTACCCCAAAATGTTACCAATAAAAACCCTAACTTATCCTGCTCAAAGCCAACCTCCAGTCAGGTTAGTCATCTGTCACTGGAACTATAGGGGGTTCCCAAGTTTGTGGCAGGCACTGACATATTGCACTGCTGTGGCCGCTGCACTTTCCTCTTCCTCTTCAATGGAGGTGAAGTCTGGGAGGAGATCAGACAGTGTCCTGAAGTGAGTGTCCCTCACTGCTGAGTATTTGGGGCACCTCAGCAAGAAGTGGACCTCATTCTCCAAGACCTCCTGGGGGCACTGCTGGCAGAGTCTGCGCTCTTCCCGCATGTAGTTCTGTCAGTGCCTCCCGGATTCGATGAATAGACTGTGGGCGCTCAGTCTGTACTGGCTCAGAATCTGTCGCTCTTTGGAGTTTGCTAGTTTCTTTAGCTATGGGGCCAGTTTGTATCCCTTCTGTAGGTTCTGGTATATCATCAGTTTCTGTGATTTGTTTATGTCGTTCCTCCAGACACTGATATATTCCTCTTTGCCGTTGTGTACCATCTTCCGGATTTAACCTTTTGTCAGGCCATGCAGGTTGGTGGCTTGGTCAGGCTGGTTTGGGATGATTTGTGTTGGGGGGTTCGTTCTCCTGGGGCTTCCTGATGTAGCGAGGCTTTGTTGATGGTAGTAGCTGGGACTACTACTTTATAGATGAGAATGATATTGCCTTCTTCTGGGTCACAAGGTGTAATGGGAATATGACCAGCTCTGCTTGGCCGGCGCTGTTTGATGTGCTCCGATGGACTTGGAGGAGCAGTTTGTAGATCTCTAGGTGGAATATTTCTGTTGGTCCAACGTTCCCACTTGGATCAGTTCGGGTATGAGACTGGACCCCAGACTTCTCTGCCATTCAGAAGGATTGGGGCAATGATGGTATCAAAGATTTTTAGCCAGATGGTTACAGGCGCCTTAAGATGGTAAAGATGTCTTCTGATGGTATAGAAGGCTTTGCACGCCTTGTTTTTCAGCAACTGTATGGCTGGCTTAAAGCTCCCTGATTGGCCGAGTTCAAGGCCCAGGTAGGTGTACTTGTTGGTTTCCGTAAGTAGACAGCTGTCTATTATGAAGGGGGTGCGGCCTGCTGCTATCTGCTTTCTTTTTTGGAACACCATGGTATTAGTTTTCTTCCGGTTGATTGGCAGTGCCCCTGTGGTGCTGAAGGTCTCTAGGAATTTCAGATTAACTTGGAGGCCTCTCTTAGTTGGTGATAACAGCACAAGGTCATCAGCATAGAGCAGAAATTTCACCTCTGTGTCAGGGTGAGTCCTGGTGCTGAGAAGGACTCCAGAGCCACCACCAGCTTGTTGATGTAAATATTGAAGAGCGTTGGACTGAGGCTGAAGCCCTGTCTTACTCCTCAGTTCTGTTGGAAACAGGCCATCCTCCTTGCATTTACCCTCATGCTGCAGCTGTTCTCAGTGTAGGAGCTTTGGATGACATCATATGTTCTGCATCATATTCTGCTCCCCAGCAGTTTTAGGACTAGCCCTGGGTAACACACTGATTTGAAGGCCTAATTGAAGTCTATAAAGCAGTCATGGACCCTCTCATGCTTTGTATTGTGGAAATGGTTCTTGATGAGGCTGTGCAGGGTGTAGATGTGGTCGGTGGTGCAGAGATTTGGCATAAAACCTCCTTGGCTTTTGCTGAAGACATTGTATTGGTTGAGGAAGATGATGATCCTCTTGTTCAGGATGCAGTTTAAGAGTTTCCCCAGGTTGCTGCTGACACATATTCCCCTGTAGTTTGCTGGGTCGTACTTATCCCCATTTTTATGTATCGGGGTTATGAGTCCTCAGTTTCAGTTTTTGGGAAAGTAGCCAGTCTGCAGTACAATATTGAATAGTTTTGCTATCGCACCCTGGATGTCTGGCGGGCTGTATTTTATCATTTCTGGGAGTATCCAATCTGGGCCGCTGGCTTTTTTTTTTACCTTTCATCAGTGTGATCCTTTCTGTTATTTCTGCCAATGTAATTGGTGTGTTCAGAGGGTTTTGGAAGTCTTTGAATTTTTTCTCCATATCCTTCAGTTTGTTCACAAACTCTTTGTGTGCCACGTTCAGGTCATCATTTGGGATGTCTTTTTTTTATAACTGTAATTTTTATTAAAATTTTTCACATATTTTTAGGAAACATAGAACACAGAGAAGTCATTCACATTTTCATATCAGAGAAAACACTTAGGCCTCCAACAGGACGACCCATTAGAGATCACTTTAAAGCTTTCAAATTCAAATATCTGATATGAAATCCATTTTAAATAACAGTCCATGAAACACAGAAAAAAAAAAAAAAAAAAACTAAGACAACACTGAGAGAAAGAAGGGAAAGGAAGAATGATATAGACAAAGATCATGAAACAGTTGGTCATTCACTACGCTGCGCCCAATAGTAGTTCCATGGGGCCCATACTGTCTTGAACAGGTCCATCTTTGCATTAAGACTTGTGTTCAAAGACTCCATCCACCTCACATCACAGACCCTAGCGTAGTACTCTTGTCTAGAGGGTGGTGAGTCCCTTTTCCAGCATAGAGCAATCATGCATCTCGCTGCTGTCAACAAGTGGAGGTGCAATTTGGAAGAATGTTTACCCATTCCCCTAGGGGTCACATTGAGAAGGAAAACAGAGGGCTCCAGAGAAATCTCTGTAAATAGCACCTCCTGAACCAGTTTTCTTATTGTTTCCCAAAAAGGAACTATTTTGCTGCAGGTCCAGAAAACATGTGTCAGAGTGCCGACAGATGATCCACATCTCCAGCATATACTCGGGACCTGCGGGTTTATTTTATTCAGGATATCCGGCGTATGGTTCCAGTGCATTAAAATTTTATATTGGTTCTCCTTGTATAGGGTGCAAATTGATGTCTTAGCTGCTTTAGACCATATTGTCTGCCATGTCTGAGGGGAAAGCCTCCTTCCCAAGAATCCCTCCCACTTAGACATATAGGGGTGCTGGAAGATGGGTCCACCCACCGGTGAATTGATTGTTTTATATATATCCGAGATCAACCCCTTGGTAGAGGGACCTCTCCTGCACAGCCTCTCAAACTCCGTGGGGATGGACACTTTATATTAGCCAAACAGGGATCTTGCAAAATACTGAATCTGTATGTACTTATAGAATTCCCGATTAGTGATGTTAAAACTTTCTTTTAAATAATCAAACTGATTATTACTAAGGTGTTTCTGTCCACTATATCCGCAAATCTAAATAATCCCGCATTGATCCAGGGGTGAACCATCGATGATTCTAGGCTCTGAGGGAGCAAAGGCTGAAAGACAAACGATATCATCGGGTAGTGTTTAGAAGAAAGAGGAAATCTCCTCCTACAGGTGTCCCATATGTCTCTAGTGAATTGCATAGGGCCCAGTAAAGTGGTTTGGAGTTTAACAGATTTCTCAGACCACAGCAGTGAATTCGGATGAACTGGGGCTATCCATAATTTTTCAATTTCTGTCCACTAATTATATGCCCAAAGGGATGACCACGAAGGAATCCTTCTCAAGTGAGCCGCTCAATAGTATTTTACCACATCCGGGACCGATAACCCCCCCTGCTCCCTCCCCGAGATCAGTACCTGCTTGGAGATTCTATGCCTCCCATTATTCCATATAAACTTCATTATGCAGGATTGGAGAGCCCTCAACTCCCCCATAGGAACCCCAACTGGTAGAGTTTCAAAATAGTAGTTAAGTTTAGGAATAAGGGACATTTTCACCGCCGATATCCACCCCAAAAATGAGATATGAAGATTGGCCCACTTGACCATAAGACCCTTCAATTCTTTAAAAAGGGGCAGAAAATTATGAGCAAACAGGGTCCCATAGTCTGACGTTATGTTAATCCCCAGATATTTGATACTCTCTGACTTCCACCGGAATTTTTAATTCAGCTTAAGATGATCTAATTCTTCATGCGTGTTACGGGTCCGGGGGGTGGAACCTCTGTGCTGCGGTGCAAGGAGGGACCCAGAGGGGCGTAACTAAGTATCAACCTGCTGGACCGACCCTGGTCGTACGGCGGCTAACTCCGTGACCAGGGAGGGACCGAGCCGAGGGACCAGGTGCTACTCTGGGGACCACCTTGTAAGGGAGCAGGTGACTCCCACGGTACAGATGGCAGGGACTGACCGGAACAGCAGGCAGGCTGGCGAGCGGAAGCCTCCAGGTAGGCTATCAGGAAAACACGGCAAATAACGGCAGGAGTCTCTAGGTGGGCTGGCAGGTGGTCACGGCAAGTGACGGCAGGAGTCTCGATGTGGTCACGGCAAGTGACTGCAGGAGTCTCTAGGTGGTCACGGCAAGTGCTCCCAGGTGAGCGGGCTGGCAGGCACGGCAGGTAACAGGCAGGCAACAGTCAAGTGCTCCCAGGTGAGCAGACTGGCAGGCACGGCAGGTAACAGGCAGGTAACAGGAAAGTGCTCCCAGGTGAGCGGGCTGGCAGACACGGCAAGTAACAGGCAAGTAACAGGCAAGTGCTCCCAGGTGAGCGGGCTGGCAGGCACGACAGGTAACAGGCAGGTAACAGGCTGGCGGGCAAGACTGGTAGTCAGGCTAGCAGCGGGACCTGAGGGCTGAAGCAGAGGTCAGAAACACTGTGCAACAACTTTTGCTCGGGCACCTCCTTTTTGGAGGAGGTGCTTTATATATGGGAGGACCCACGGCTATTGGCCGGGGACTCCTTAGGACGGCGTGCGCGGCCCTTTTAAGAGGGAGGGAGCGCGTGTGTCCTAAGCACAGTGCCCGGGGAGCTGCGCGCGCCAGCAGCAGGAAGAGGAGCGCTGGTGAACGCAGAGCGGGGAGCGAGGAGGTGAGTGGGATGGCGTCTCTGCCTGGCAGGGGGGCAGAGATGCCGATGCTACAATGGGGAAGGTTTAGTGGAAGTGCCTCTGTTTTTTTAGAATTAATCTTATATCCTGAGATCATGCCATATTCCCGAAATATCACTTTAAGATTAGGGAGGGTGATATGCAGATTCGTAAGGGTCAGTAGCACATCGTCTGCAAATAGGGAAATTTTAAATACTTTACCCCTTACCTCCACCCCCGATATGTCAGGATTAACTCTTATTGCTGCCTCTAGAGGCTCGATACACATGGCAAACAAGAGGAAACCAGGGGAGGAGTCCTGAGGAGATAATTTGCATATTCCCACTGCATTTTGGGGTAAGTGAAGAGTCTCCGCGAGCTCAAAGAACACTGGATTTTGGCTGTTGGAGCTGAAAAGAGGACATCGGTAAACCAGGGGAGGAGTCCTGAGGAGATAATTTGCATATTCCCACTGCATTTTGGGGTAAGTGAAGAGTCTCCGCGAGCTCAAAGAACACTGGATTTTGGCTGTTGGAGCTGAAAAGAGGACATCGGTAAACCAGGGGAGGAGTCCTGAGGAGATAATTTGCATATTCCCACTGCATTTTGGGGTAAGTGAAGAGTCTCCGCGAGCTCAAAGAACACTGGATTTTGGCTGTTGGAGCTGAAAAGAGGACATCGGTAAACCAGGGGAGGAGTCCTGAGGAGATAATTTGCATATTCCCACTGCATTTTGGGGTAAGTGAAGAGTCTCCGCGAGCTCAAAGAACACTGGATTTTGGCTGTTGGAGCTGAAAAGAGGACATCGGTAAACCAGGGGAGGTGTCCTGAGGAGATAATTTGCATATTCCCACTGCATTTTGGGGTAAGTGAAGAGTCTCCGCGAGCTCAAAGAACACTGGATTTTGGCTGTTGGAGCTGAAAAGAGGACATCGGTAAACCAGGGGAGGAGTCCTGAGGAGATAATTTGCATATTCCCACTGCATTTTGGGGTAAGTGAAGAGTCTCCGCGAGCTCAAAGAACACTGGATTTTGGCTGTTGGAGCTGAAAAGAGGACATCGGTAAACCGCGCGCCAGTAGGTGCGCGCATTTTTAAGCTTTTTTCACTGTTTTCAGAACATTAACAGTAAGAACATGGAAGAGTCCAGGAGCCATTTGGTGAGCTGCATATCCTGCTACATGTTCACAGACTTGCCAGTGGAAAAGCCAAACTTCACATGCCAGAAATGCAAGCTTGTGTCCCTGTTGGAGGAAAAGTTGCGAAATCTAGAAGAGAGGTTAACTACCTTGAAAATCATTAAGGAAGGTGAAGAGTTCTTAGACAGAGCAGAATTATCTCTTCATGATTCAGAAAGAGAAGAAATTCAAACTGCACCTGATGAAACAGAGGAATGGAAGCATGTGACCCACAGAAGCAGGATGATCGAGAGGCAGTCAGCACCCATACTGCTCAGGAACCAGTACCAGGCTCTCACGCAGGAGAACCATGAAGAAATACAGCAAAATAAGACTTTGCCAGCAATGAATAACCTTGTAAGCCCTCAGAATCCTCCTGGATGGAAAAAGAAGAATGTTGTGAAGAAAAAACGGAGAGTGGTGGTCATGGGGGATTCCCTGTTAAGAGGAACAGAGGCCGCTATCTGCAGACCAGACATAACCTCAAGAGAAATGTGCTGTCTTCCAGGAGCAAAAATTAAAGATGTGTCTGACAGGATATCAAGACTCTTCAGACCTACAGATCACTACCCATTCCTGCTAATACATGTGGGGACAAATGACACCGCAAGAAAGGACCTGGAAACCATCAGCAGTGACTTTGAAGACTTAGGCAAGAAAGTGAAAGAATTGGGAGCGCAGGTGGTCTTCTCATCCATCCTCCCAGTGGATGGCCATGGAACAATGAGGTGGAATAAGATTCTACAGGTGAACAACTGGCTACGTCGATGGTGCCGTCAACAAGGATTTGGATTTCTGGATCACGGAATGAATTACCTATACGATGGACTACTTGCTAGAGATGGGGTGCACATTACGAAGACTGGAAAACATGTATTTGGAAGTCGCCTTGCTACACTCATCAGAAGAGCTTTAAACTAGAACAATGTGGGAAGGGAAGCAAAAGGCCAGAAAAAGCCATACAGCTGACAAATACTATTGAGATCTCTGCTACTGGAAGTGGAAAGGAAGAACAAAAACAAAACAATTTAAATAATAAAAATATGGGAGGAAGAGAAACCAATCACAAACTAAAATGTTTTTATACAAATGCACAAAGCATGGGCAACAAACAAGGAGAATTGGAACTACTAATTCAGGAAAAGAAATATGATGTCATTGGAATCACTGAAACTTGGTGGGACGATACACATGATTGGAATAAAAGGCTAAAAGGATACAACTTATTTGCAAGAAACAGACTTGATAAACGAGGAGGAGGTGTCGCATTGTATGTTAGAAAAGCGTATATCTGCCCAGAGATTGAAGCTTCAGAGACTGGGAGTTCTGTGGAAACTGTTTGGGTAAGAATACAAGGAGAGAACAACAGAAAGGACACCATTGTAGGCATTTACTACAGGCCACCTGGGCAAGCTGAAGATATGGATGAACTCTTTATGTATCAAATGACCAAGTTCTCCAAAAAATATGACGTAGTGGTCATGGGAGATTTCAACTATCCAGACATTTGTTGGGAATCTCTCTCAAGTAAAACTAACAGGTCAAGAAAATTCTTATCCTCTCTTGCTGACAACTTTATCTTCCAAAAGGTAGGGGAGAAAACAAGGGGATCTGCTACTTTGGATCTAATCCTTATAAACAGGGAGGAAATGGTTGAGGAGGTAAAGGTGGCTGGGACCCTAGGAGGCAGCGATCATGCTATTATAGAATTTTGGATAACTAGAGGAGGAAGACATGTGAAGACTCAAACTTCAAGGTTAGATTTTAGAAAGGCAGATTTTAATAGACTCAGAAAGAGAATAGGAGGGATCCAATGGCTGGATGTCCTTAAGGACAAAAATGTCCAGGAAGGATGGGAAATTTTTAAAAATGAGATTCTCAAAGCACAATCGTTAACAATCCCGAAAAGTAGGAAGAATGGGAAGCATTTAAGGAAACCAGGATGGATGAACACAGAACTTAAACACATGCTAAAAAGAAAGAAAGAAATGTTTATTAAATGGAAAGAGGGAGGCATATCTAAAGAAGATTATAATGCAGTCTGCAGATCCTGTAGGGCACGTATCAGGTTAGCTAAAGCTGACAATGAATTAAGGCTTGCAAGAGATGTCAAAAGCAATAAAAAAGGATTTTGGGGGTATGTCAAAAGTAAAAGAAAAGTCAAAGATGCTATAGGATTTTTACAGGATGAAAATGGAGAAATGGTAAGAGAGGATGTTGAGAAGGCCGAACTTTTTAACTCCTATTTTGCATCTGTTTTCTCTCAGAAAGAAAATGTAACATCAACTGATCTTCACTGTCCTTTTAAAGGAATAGAGGAATCCAAGTTATCTGTAAACAGAAAGATTGTGAGGGAATATTTAGCTAACATAAATGAGTTCAAGTCTCCAGGTCCAGATGAATTACACCCCAGAGTACTGAAGGAGATCGTAGAAGAAATTTTAGAACCACTCTCCATAATCTTTGAAAATTCTTGGAGAACAGGAGAAGTCCCAGAAGACTGGAGAAGAGCAAATGTTGTTCCTATCTTCAAAAAGGGGAAGAAGGTGGACCCAGGGAACTATAGGCCGGTGAGTCTGACTTCTATACCAGGAAAGATCTTTGAACAAATTATTAAACAACATATATGTAAGTACATGGATAAGAATGAAGTGATTAACCAGAGTCAGCATGGATTTGTAACTAACAAGTCATGTCAGACTAACTTAATTTCCTTCTATGACAGAATCACTGACTGGGTGGATCAGGGAAATGCTGTAGATATAGTATATCTTGACTTCAGCAAAGCATTTGACAAAGTATCTCACACCATCCTTATTGAAAAAATGACCAAGTATGCAATGGACCAGGCTACTGTTAGGTGGATTCATAACTGGCTTAGTGATCGGACTCAAAGGGTGGTTGTAAATGGCTTCACATCCAGCTGGATGAATGTCTCAAGTGGGGTACCACAGGGCTCTGTCCTGGGACCTGTATTGTTCAACATCTTTATCAATGATTTAGATGAAGGAATTGAGGGTAAACTGATTAAATTTGCTGATGACACAAAGCTAGGAGGGATAGCTAATGCTAGAGAAGAGAGAGAGAGGATTCAAAAAGACCTAAATAAACTGGAGCAGTGGGCAGCAACCAACAGAATGGTTTTTAACAGGGAAAAATGCAAAGTACTACATCTGGGCAATAAAAATGAAAAAAGCATATACAGAATGGGAGGAATAGAGCTAAGCAACAGTACATGTGAAAAAGACTTAGGTATACTAATAGATCATAGACTGAACATGAGTCAACAATGTGATGCAGCAGCAAAAAAGGCAAATACAATTCTGGGATGTATTAACAGAAGCATACAGTCTAGATCACGTGAAGTCATTATTGATCTTTACTCCTCTTTGGTCAGACCTCATCTGGAATACTGTGTACAGTTTTGGGCACCACATTTTAAAAAAGACATAGACAAACTGGAGCAAGTTCAGAGAAGAGCGACCAGAATGGTGACTGGTCTGCAAACCATGTCCTATGAGGAACGGTTGCAGGATTTGGGAATGTTTAGCTTGCAAAAAAGAAGACTGAGAGGAGACTTAATAGCTGTCTACAAATATGTCAAGGGCTGTCACATTGTAGAAGGATCATCTTTATTCTCATTTGCACAAGGAAAGACTAGAAGCAATGGGATGAAACTAAATGGGAGGAGACACAGATTAGATATTAGAAAAAACTTTGTGACAGTTAGGGTGATTAATGAGTGGAACAGGCTGCCACGAGAGGTGGTGAGTTCCCATTCAATGGACGTCTTCAAACAGAGGCTGGACAGACATCTGTCTGAGATGATCTAGTGAATCCTGCTTTGAGCAGGGGGTTGGACCAGATGACCCAGGAGGTCCCTTCCAACTCTACCATTCTATGATTCTATGAAGAGCGGGGATAAAGGACAGCCTTGCCTTGTGCCATTTACTATAGAGAAACTGGGTGATACACAATGGGGAAGTTTAATGGACGCTGTGGGAGAAGAATAAAGGGCCTTTAGTGCTGTTAGAAAAGCACCTGATATCCCAAAAGTCTTCACTGTCTCAAACATAAAGGGCTGTAAAATAATACTCTTCCTGTATTATTTTTTCCTACCGAGGACTTCGCAAAGTATCAATATCACGATATTCTTATAAAAAATGTATCTATTTATTCTTGGATTGTCCATTAAAAAGAATCAGATTGCAGCAGGTACATACAATAATTAGTTATAAAGTAATTGTCCATTTGTCCATAATTAGCTTAATTGTTGAGATTCACCCATCTTTCCTTGGATCCTGGCTGGTAAATCATGTCTTTGTCCAGCACGTGTCCAGGCCTACATGTCAGATACTTCTCAGCATGAAGATTCTTCTTGTGGGGTGGGAAGAGCAAGAGAGCCCCGCCTTTCTGTACCATGGGCTTTTATAGCCAGTCGTATGGACACCTGTTCTACATATGGTAGTGAACCAAAAATACACACACAAATAGCGCATGTCAACTAGACACGATGGCTGAGGCATAGAACTCAGAAAAATGATTATCGATTAACATTCCAAATGAATTTCCATAATTAACCATTTAACATTTCCCCCTTTTTTGAGAATAAAAGGACTTTAACTGAAAATTCTCAAAAGAAGATACATTCATCAATCATTTTTTTCTTTCCTTCTTCCTTGGCAATATCATTAAATTTCCATAATAATAATAATAATAGTAATAATAGTATCAATATCGGATTATTGTTATATAATGATGTGAATTCATGTTATGGTAAGCCGTGACTAATATTCATTTAATATGTATAATTATACTTCCCTATATCTAAATTGAAGTAATCGCGGGTTCAATCGTCATCATCTGATGTCATCGGGTCTTCGTCTCATCTTCTTCTTGGTTCTTTTATAACACAGTCTTTAGATGAAAACTCCTTTGAAATAAATTACAGCGTGTAGATATGGTACAGTCCATAATTGTGTTCATTATTGTGCAGTCCATAAACTGTACTCTTTATTAGAAAGATCATGTGTATCAACTGATAAGAAAACAAAGTCCATGGATGAAATGTAGCTTTAATATCTGTGCGATATTCTGGAATCTTCCATATGTCCGCACTGGTCTAGTGTCACTTTTGGAACAGATGTGACGTCTTTGGTCAGTAAAGCAAGGGTTAACTTGACACTTCGCTGCTTTATATAGCACCATAACCAGTACTCAGTCCTTTATATACAGGACACATATGCCAGGTATTACCTGTTCACCAGCTTTCATTGAAGCGTTGCAGGTGATAAGAAACCACTGGAACGTGATGAAACTTGAACACAACACAGTTCATTCAGGATCATCGTCCTCTGCCGTCCTGGTGATCAGTGGTGTGAATTGTATTGTATGTAATTGACACAGTCTATTATCACTCAGCATTCACACCTTCTGAGACGTCCGGATATCAGTTGCTTCTTTTTGTAACTTTTGAGAATCTCTTTGATTTATAAAAATTAAAAGTCTTTATTAAGATAGAATTCATAATTGCGATGTCTTGATTGAAGTCTTCATTCCCTAATCTGATACCAAATCTGGCAATTTTCCTAACCTATAATATCACAGCGTACCATAGCAATCAATAATATCCATCTAATTATTATCAAAATATTAAAATAAATTATGTTTGGAATAATAAACAATAATAGATAATAATTCAATCAAGTTCTCCATGTGATAAAATATTTTTATGTCATAGGTGTAATTACCTTTTTCAACCCATAGGTGTCAGTGTGTTTTGAAACAACAAGTGTTTATATCTTTATTAAACCAATAATACCAAAGAATGTATGTATACTCATGGATCAAAAATGAATAAATATATGAATGAATGAATGAATGAATGAATAAATGAATGAATGAATTGTTGTGTTTACTCAGAAAATGTAAACATTTTTCTTATAGTAATTCATATCATCATTATATTTAATGAAGCAATATTCTTTGTACTTGACATTACCCCATTAAATATTAATGTGTTTTCTCAATTGAAATATTGAACTGAATTAAAATCAAAATTGAAAATTAAAAATGAAAAATGGAAAAATAAGAAAATAAGTAAGAATAAAATTTGAAAAATGAAAAATAAAATTAAGAGTAAAAATAAGAATAAAAATAAAAATAAGGCCTTTAAATTTTAATGACAAATGCAGAGTAATTATATTCTCCATAAAAAATACCCTTATATCTCCATTATCTGGATGATTTCATATTTGTCATAACCTTGTATCACCAAAAAATTATTAAACTATGCAACTTTGCATGTAACACCCTTCTTAATTATATCATTGTACCTTATTATTGTTTCTTCTTTATTAAAATGTGTGGAAAATAAGTATTGATCAAAAGTGATTATGTAATCAGGATCAAAAACACATTTTCCCCCTTAATACCAAAAATATTATTTTATAAAATTTATGTATATATCAGAACCAAATTAAAAATAGTTATTCTTCTAGAAATATTGTGCATAAATTTCATATCGATGAGTAGCATAGATTTGTCTAAAGAGAGGTGTGTACCTATTTAGGTAACCATTAAAAATAATATCATAGTTATTCAAGAATATTATCATGTGGAAAATTATTCTAAATATAAATTTGCTTTGTAAACCATTTTGATGTGTGGTTGCTCTTATCCACTATTAGTTAAATCAAGAAATAATAATTATTAAGAAATATAGAAGTATATATATATATGTAGATAATACCTAATTATGTATTATAATTTTTCTCAGAATTAAATATATTTGTGTACCTTCACATAAAGAAACATTTATTTATTTTTTTTCAAACATACAAACGTACAAGGCCTCTGTCACATCAATCACGCTTAGCAGCTGCTGATTTGCTCATCTGTCACCTTCACTCTGACATTCACAGATCTGTTCAACTCAAACATTCCACATATGAAGTTTTATATATATATATTTAACCCAAAATTGTTGTATCCCAATTTATTAATGCGCATTTAATATCTTAATATTTCTTTGAATATTCCCCAAATACATATTATATAATATGAGAGTAAGTCACTTAAATTTCAGACACTTAAAAAAACTATTGTCTTGCAAAAATAGAAATGTCCTTAGGTTCCTTTTTTTTTTTTACTCACTGGCTGCCAGGTTTTAAGTTACATCAGCTGGAAATAGAATGAATGGGATCCTATACTATTAGCTCAAAAGTCAAAGGCCGCAGCTGTCACACGTCATGCTGTAAAGCTACAGGTTAAAACGAACACTTCATGCACAGAAAATATTAGCAACACAAAAGAATTAATAAGTATTACATATATATTATAGTCCAACTAGTTATATTGTTATTATTTTAAAATGTAACACACATAAAATCATGCAATTTTTTCCACTTCCTGTGTGAATAAAGAAATAAATCCATTTTAGAGTTGTTTGATCAAATCCTGCTTTGGAATGAAAACTCTAAGGAAATATAAGAAAACAAAATTAAATATCAAATTCATACAGAAACAGAATTATTTAAATATCTTATACATATATTGGTTGGTTCTAATGTAATTCAAAATATTGTTACTTAAATTTATATATGAAGTTCTAATTTATTAATTAATATATATATATTTTATAAACATATATATAAATACAATTATACACAATCTCTACTTAGACAAGTGTATATATATATATACATACATGAACTACTAGAAACTATGTAACTACAATTTTACTGCATAAGATTATAAATAAATATTGAGACATTGTATAACATTTTGATACAACATCATAATTACAGTTTTTCCTTAGCCACTCCCTAAACCAAATCTTCTGTCTCTCTCAAATATCTCCAGGAACGCCCTATTTAGGAAAGACATTTTTCTATCCTTCAAAACCTCAGAGAACTGTCTGTTCTTCTGTCCACATTCCATGACGTCACTGTGAGCCGGTCGTCTCACCTGTCTCTGTCCGTCTATTTCGGCCATTTTCCTTTTTAGAGAATCACAGTCCTGACTGAGAATTAACTCATTCTGTGGAGAGATGGATCTTTACACTGGCTGATATGGCTTATAACAGATATGAAATCTCCTGCGTATTTGATAGAGTTCACTATGAGGATGACTCAGTCTAGGAGAGTTTGATATTGGCTTTTGGTAAGATTTTACCTTTCCTGGTTTTATAAAATTAACTTGATTTATTTTCTTTGCACGATTCTCATGTTTTCTAACAGAATCCAGCAACTGCGCACATTTGAATAGGGATTCTTTTTGTGACGCTATAACTCTAGATACTGGATCTAGGAATTTGAATTTTTGTACAAAAGTTGTTATCATTTGTTGTACTTTTCCATTTTTGATGAGAGCTTTGTACAACCGTTCAAATATGGACATGAATGTATATGTACATTCCTTCCTACCAATCCTTAGTTTCTGCAGATCTTCTATGTTGGGAAAATCTTTTGTGACACAATAAATCAAATATCTTAATCTGTCCGAATCATTTTCCCATCCATTAGGAGAGTCATTTTCACAGGGCATTAAATGTAAACGTCTGGACAATGTGACAGGAATCCATATTTTAAATAATTGATTCCTCTCCTCATTGGATAAATCAAACTTATCAGAGAAGCTCTCAAATGTCTCTGAATTTCTACAGGCATGGATTTTGACATCATATTTTGGCATGATTTTGTATAATTTCAGCAAATTTTTCCTCATTTTAATTTGTAGTTGAGCCTGGGTAATTCCTGAATTCTCTGATATTTTTAGTGGCTCTTGAACGTCCGCTCCTCCTACGTCACTCACGTCTCCTCCCACTTCACCTAATATGTCAGTTTCTCGTATGTCAGTCATGTCTCCTCCCATGTCAGGTTTCTGTATGTCCGTCTCTTGGTCAGACCCAAGGTCACCTTCAGTTACAGACACGTGTCTTACTTCTTGTTCATTTTCCACATTACAGTCAGAATCAGTATCACCATCTGACACTTCTACACTATTTTCCTGCTTAGAAATCTCTAACACAAGACTATGAAAAAAATCTACCAAATGTAGAATATTTCTCAATTTCTGTTTGTCTCTATTTACCAATTTAGAAGTTAACTGTAAATTCTGCAATTCACATTCTTTGTATAAACTGAGCCACAAAACTTCTATATCATCTCCTACATTAACTTTGAAATTAATATTACTTTGTTTAGCAAAAGAAGAAATTATATCCATATTTTGCTTACCTTAAGATTCCTTAGCTTCTCTTTATCAGCACGTCCTGTCTTTAGTTCGTCTGATTCTTTTCCTGTGTGTAGGTCCTTTCTGCTTCTCGTGACAAATTAGTGAATTTACTGACACGTGAACAACAGCTGTTCAGCTCGTCAGGACTTCCCCCCTTGTTCACGGAAGAAATTCACTTACTTAATTAAAAAAAAAAATGAAAAAACAGGACTGGCTGGCTCACCATTGTAAAATAATACTCTTCCTGTATTATTTTTTCCTACTGAGGACTTCGCAAAGTATCAATATCACGATATTCTTATAAAAAAATGTATCTATTTATTCTTGGATTGTCCATTAAAAAGAATCAGATTGCAGCAGGTACATACAATAATTAGTTATAAAGTAATTGTCCATTTGTCCATAATTAGCTTAATTGTTGAGATTCACCCATCTTTCCTTGGATCCTGGCTGGTAAATCATGTCTTTGTCCAGCACGTGTCCAGGCCTACATGTCAGATACTTCTCAGCATGAAGATTCTTCTTGTGGGGTGGGAAGAGCAAGAGAGCCCCCCCCTTTCTGTACCATGGGCTTTTATAGCCAGTCGTATGGACACCTGTTCTACATATGGTAGTGAACCAAAAATACACACACAAATAGCGCATGTCAACTAGACACGATGGCTGAGGCATAGAACTCAGAAAAATGATTATCGATTAACATTCCAAATGAATTTCCATAATTAACCATTTAACAAGGGCCAATTAAGGCGGTCAAAAGCATTTTCCGCATCAAGACTGTGGAGAAGCGCCCGAGACTTATTCCTATTGACCACATCCACCAGGTCCACAGCCATCCTTGTGTTGTCTCTTCCCTGCCTGAAGGGCACAAACCCCACCTGATCCTTATGAATCATGTGCGGAAGCCAGACATTCAGTCTGTTTGCAAGGAGACGGGTAAATATTTTTAAGTCCGAGTTCAAGATGGCTATGGGCCTATAGCTGGCGCAGTCAAGGGGATCTCTACCAGCCTTGTGAATTAACACCAAATATGAATGAGACAGCGAGCTAGGAATCGGGGTTCCCGTCAGAAAGGAGTTAAAAAGGTCAACCATATAGGGGAGTAGTATATCCGCAAAAGTTTTATAATATAGATAGGTCAAACCGTCCAGGCCTGGTGACTTACCCAGGGGCAAATCTTTCAAAATGTCAGTTAATTCCTCAAGAGTGATCTGTTAAGGGAATCTTGTGCCTCCGTCAAAAGAACTGGTAGACTAATTTTCCGAAAACAGCTGTCTATCTTTGATCGCATATATTCTGGATTGCCTGCCAGTGGGTCCTGAAGATTATATAATTTCTTATAAAATTTATAAAAGATATTTGACAATTCCCCCGGGTCATAGTGGGTAGTTCCCTCATCGTCTCTAAGAGCCTGAGGAGCCGCGGCCACAGAGTGATCCTGCAATTGCCTAGCCAACAAGGTATGGGCCTTGTTCCCCTTTTCATAATATCTCTGTTTTGAAAATACAAGCATCTTCTCCACTTTACAGATGGAGAGATCCTTCAATTTGTACCTAGTGGCCAACAGCTTCCTCAGAGTCCCAGTTGACGGAGAAGAGGCAAATCTAGGTTCCAGAAGGCGAATCTGAGAATTAAGATTCGAGAAAAATTGCCTTGAATTTTTTTTAAGCCTCGCTCCCTCTGCAATACAGCACCCTCTTATTACCGCCTTATGCGCTTCCCACAAAATAGGAAGGGAGGGCACAGATCCCGAATTTAGTTCAAAATACTGGGTTAAATGATCTGATAAAGATTTTCGAATACAGGGATCCTTTACCAGAAATTCATGCAGTCGCCAGTGACAGGCTCTGGATGAACTGAGACCCAACTTAAAATTTAATATTACCGGCGCATGATTCGACCATGTTATGGACCCCACCTCTACATTCTCTATAATTCTAAGTGTGACAATATTAGCAAAAAAGTAATCAATTCTGGTATGAGTCTGATGCGGATTTGAATAAAAAGTGTAAGCCTTTTCTTTGGGATGATCTATTCTCCACATATCAAAAAGGAAATTTGCCCGGATCAATTTTCTAAATTCCAATGATAATCAGGACGAACCAGCAGATGGAGGGTTCCCCCTCAAGGCAAGCCTATCATTTATTTCTGAGAACGGGATATTAAAGTCCCCCCCCACCAACAATGCCCCAGGCTGCAGCCGTCGAAGGCTAGCTAGAACCTTGCGAATAAAGGGTATTTGGCCCGAATTTGGGGCGTAAATGTTGCACAATATTATTGCTTTGCCCTGAAAAAAGCCCTCCTGTATCAAGAATCTACCTGCCGGGTCCTCATGAGATTTAGAGATTTGAATTGGACATAAAGATGATATAAGTATGGCCACTCCACCCTTTTTATTATTGTTATAGGCAGAGTAGGCAAAAGGGTAATGATGCACCGCAAATCTAAACGTCCCACTCCGGTTATAATGCGTCTCCTGTAAAAAGGCAATGTCCGCTCTCTGAGCCTTCAACTCCTGCAGTGTGAGCCTTCTTTTTCTAGGGGAATTAAGCCCCTTTACATTCAAAGTGATCAACTTAACCATTGCTAGTGAGAAAAGGTGAGCTACTGCTTATAATCATACTCACTGACAATCGTTGCAGCCTCCCGCCCCATAATGACCTGCCAAGGAGCTCCATGAATAACCCCTGCTCTCTTGATAAGGAAAAGAAAAGGTAAAAAGGAGGGAGGGGAAAGACAGTGGGATGCGGGGGAGACACAGACTGAAACAAACCAACATAAAGAGAAAACATGTACAAATATCAATACAGATCAGAACAATTTTCCCAAGAGTAACTCTTGGAAAAGGGTTATTACTGTGGCACAAGGTGAGCCCACTAAGTTTCAAAAACGTAGTATGCAGTTAAGGGAAATCACAATGTTCTTGCTATCCAACAACCCTTTGGAAAAATATATTGGAGGGAGTCCAGAAAAAGGGGAAAAAAAACTTTCCTGTGAGATGAGAAACAATAACCAAAATCCTTGTCCTGAAACCCAAGGAACCCCACTGGGCATTTATAAACAGGTTGTCAAAGTGACACTTTAAAATATTCATTCATTTAAGGCATAGAAAAAAATCAAACATAAGTATCAGAACTTGACGTTGAGTACCGGCTTGTAAGTGAAAAAGAGCGATAAAGACAAAAAGTAAACCCTCTAGCGAAGCCGCTTATGCTCTGGGTTTTACAGTCAACCATAGTTATTCTTATGCACTCCAGAGGACGGGCCCTGCTCCCCAGGCCTGCGAGGCGTCGTTCCCTCTTTGCCCCGCCTCCCCACCTTTTGCCATACGGGAGGTGGAGCCTCCGTGGGGCAAAGATTGTTCCATTCCGGAATGTTCGGTGCTGTTAGTTAGAGGTCCCCACAAAACTTGTCCAAATCCCCCATAGAGCGGAGCGCTGCTGACACCCCATCCCTGCGAGCCATTAAAGCAAAGGGGAAGCCCCATCTATAGGGAATCTTCTTATCCAGGAGCATGCTGAGCAGAGGTTTAAGATGCTTTTGTTACGAACTGCTACAAACACTAAGGAAAGATAGGAAAACTGTCCCTACAATAGGACTAAGCTGATTCCCTACGATGCAGCGGGGGACCTGTTCCTTGTGAACAGACCCGCCTAAGTCCTCGGCTAGTCTGAACACAGATCTATAGATCTAATGGAGGGGTCCCTACAAGAACTAAGGACTGGGATATAGTTGGACACCTCCTAACAGAAATTGTAGCAGAGCAAAGACAAACAAACAAAAAGTACTAGTGGTCAAAAGACCAAGCAAACTACAGAGTAAGGTACAAGGAACCTGGCTAGCTTAAGAGTAAATGTAACACTGAAGTCCAGTAAGGCCAGAAGGGCGGAGCTGGATTATATAGGCAGAAAGTCATGTGACCAACAAAATAGGAAAAAAACTAACAGGAGGGTTCTAACAGTATCCCCTCTTCTATGAGGATCCTCTGGATCCTCCAGGCCCAGGTCTATCAGGAAACCTCCTGTGAAACGCTCCGACAAGTCTAGGAGCAGAGACATCATCCGCCCTTACCCAGGAGTTATCCTCGGGACGGAAACCTTTCCAAGCGACGAGATACTGCAATCTCCCTCTATGCCATCTAGAATTAAGAATGCGAGAAATTTCATATTCACCGTCTTTCACCACCGGAGGAACAGAGACAGTGGCGTCCCTATCAGAAACATCAGCTTTTTTCAATAAGGAAACATGAAACACCGGATTAATCTTCCAGGAGGTAGGAACCTCCAACCTAACAGCAGATTGGTTAACTACCTGAAGCACCTTAAACGGCCTTACAAACTTCGGGCCCAATTTCTTAGAAGGAATCCTCAACCGCAGATTCTTAGAGGACAACCAAACCATGTCACCAACCGTAAACAAAACCTCTTGACTAGTGTTGAGCGATACCTTCCGATATCGGGAAATATCGGATCGGACCGATGCCCAAAAAGTATCGGATATCGCCGATTCCGATACCGATACCGGAAACCAATGCAAGTCAATGGGACAGAAATATCGGAATAAAAATAAACCCTTTCTTTCCTTGTAGGTTAATTCTACATGAAGGAAAACAACTAAGAATAATGTATAATGTATTGGGGGAGGTGGGGGAGACAATAAAGGCATAGAGGTTTAGCCCAATCAAATGGAATAGCAGGAATTAATATTTTTTAAGACGTTCTGAGTTACGGAAATATTGACTATGTTAAGTTTTTTTATATTTTGTCAGATATTTATGTTTCATTACTTCCATGCTCTTCACCTTCTTTTTTACTTCTCCCACACTTTCCCCATTCATCATCCTCAGCATCAGCATCTTTTTCATCAACTTCTTCTTCACCTTCTACATCTTTTTCTTCTTCTTCTTCTTCTTCTTCACCTTCTTCCTATTATTCTTTTTTTTTTACATTCTTCATATTCTTCTTATTCAACTATTATTCTTCATATTTTACTTCTTCATCTTCTTCATCTTCTTCTTCTTCATCATATTCTTATTTGTGACAGGCATTCCTGTAGTTGTTATCTATAAAAGTTTGAACATTACACCTTTCGTTCTGTCCGTCACAAAAGATTTACAACAGGATATGTCCGCGTTCAGTTTGGCCTGCAGCAGCAGGTCTTTTCCAGGGGCACCACGAGGAGGAACAGACTCACCCCCATACACTGCTTAGTCATCTTCTGCTTATAATTTAGATATTATCTTTTGCTCTGATTTTTAGTCTTATGCTTAATGTTCTTCCGCTTTTTGTTCTGCAGCTTCTTGTACTTCTGCTTCTTGGTTATCTGTCTCTTGTTCTTCTGTATCTTGGTGGTTGTCTTCTTCTTCTTTGTCCTCTTGGTCAACTCCTTCAGGGTCATCTTCTTGGTCTTCTTCGGGGTGATCTTCAGGGTCGTCGTCTTCAGGGTCGTTGTCTTCCGGGTCCTCGTCTTCGGGGTCCTCGTCTTCAGGGTCATCGTCTTCGGGGTCCTCGTCTTCTTCTGGGTGGTCTTCAGGGTCCTCGTGTTCAGGGTCGTCTTCGGGGTCATCGTCTTCTTCGGGGTCGTCTTCAGGGTCCTCGTCTTCAGGGTCGTCATCTTCGGGGTCCTCGTCTTCTTCGGGTTGGTCTTCAGGGTCCTCGTCTTCAGAGTCCTCGTCTTCGGGGTCCTCGTCTTCTTCGGGTTGGTCTTCAGGGTCCTCGTCTTCAGGGTCCTCGTCTTCGGGGTCCTCGTCTTCTTCGGGGTGGTCTTCAGGGTCCTCGTCTTCAGGGTCCTGGTCAGGGAGATCCAGAGTGATTACCAAGAACCATTTCAAAAAGCTTGAACTTGGAAATGTAGCAGAAGGTACAAGAAGGCTGAGGAACTGCCGAGAACCAGCTGATGGTACTGGAACCTGGATGGGTAGCAGAAGGTACAAGAGCCAATGGAACTACCGAGGACCAGCTGACGGTACTGGAACTCGGTTACTGAGCAGGAGGTACCTGTGCCAGAAAGCACTACCAAGGACCAGCAGACGTTGGTGGAACTTGGATACCGAGAAGGAGGCACCTAAGTCAAAGGCACTGCCGAGAACCAGCTGACGGTACTGGAACCCGGATGGGTAGCAGAAGGTACCCATGTAAAAAAAAGTTGCAAGGCCGCGAGCCGGCCGCAGTACCAAAACCCACAGTCCTACAGGGGGTGCTTGTCCTATTGGCACTATGGAACCAGCCTTCATTGCCAGATCCTGCAGCCCACATAGGAGTCACCTAAACTGCAGGCACCACAGAGTCGGCTAACCCGACCGCAACACGACAGGACAACGCATTGGAGGCAAAGTGACGTTGACACTACCCGGAAACAGCTGGCGTGCTGGAACCAGGCTGGGCAGGAGGGAGTACCTGTGCCAAAGACACCGCTGGGAAACAGCTGGCGGTGCTGGAACCCAGGGTAAATACTAAAGACAGAGTAGAGCCAGAGGCCTAATTGGAGCAAGTTTAAAATCAATAGTAGTGTGAATGTGGACAGAGCAGGAGAATTTGCCGGACACACGGCAGGGAAACAGATGATGTTACTGAACCCCAATAACACGGCAGCAAGCGTTGACTGTGCAGATGGCACTTCTGAGCAGCAACTAGCGGTATTGGAGCCCAGGGTAAATACTAAAAACAGAGGAGCCAGAGGTAATTGGAGCAAGTTTTAAATCAGTAGTACAGTGGATGTGGACAAGGCAGGAGAATTTGCCAGACACACAGCTGGGGATCAGCTGACGTTACTGAACCCCAATAACACGGCAGCAAGTGTTGACTGTGCAGACAGCACTTCCGAGCGCCAACTGGCGGTGTTGGAGCTCAGGGATAATACTGAAAACAGAGGAGCCAGAGGTGTAATTGGAGCAACTTTAAAATCTGTAGTAGTGTGAATGAGGACAGAGCAGGAGAAATTGCCGTCCGCACAGCAGGGGAACAGCCGACGTTACTGAACCCCAATAACACGGCAGCAAGTGTTGACTGTGCAGACAGCACTTCTGAGCAGCAACTGGCAGTGTTGGAGCTCAGGGATTACAGTTCAGGTGGTAGAAACATGAACACAACAGGAGACCTGGATACTGTTGCCAACCAATTATTTATTCTGGAAGAGGACTGGCAAATTCATGCAAGATCCAGGCCTTGTTCATTTTGAGAAAAGTAAGCCGGTCAACGTTATCGGAGGATAGTCGCATGCGACGGTCTGTTAGTACACCACCTGCGGCACTAAAGACGCGTTCCGATAATACACTAGCAGCAGGGCAAGCTAGCACCTCCAATGCATACTGGCTAAGCTCTGGCCATGTATCCAGCTTACAGACCCAAAACTTGAAGGGAGAAGAGCCGTCTGGGAGTACACTGAGAGGGCAAGACATGTAGTCTGTCACCATCTGACGGAAACGTTGCCTCCTGCTGACTGGAGCCGTCTGTGATGGTGTAGACATTTGTGGCGGCGGGGACACAAAACTTTGCCACATTTGGGCCATACTGGTCTTGCCTTGTGCTGAGGCGCTGCTTCTGCTCCCTCTTTGTGTAGAGCTTCCTCCACTGTCTCGACGCACTGAGCTGCTTTGTAAAGCACTAGCAGCACTGCTCTCGGTTGGAATGGAGAACATGATGGAATGCACCAGTGCGTCTTGGTACTCCCGCATTTTAGACTCCCGGTTCAACGGTGTTATGAGGCTTTGTAAGTTGTCCCGGTAGCGAAGATCTAGGAGGGTGGACACCCAATAATCAGCCGTGTTGAGAATGTGGGCGATGCGGCGGTCGTTTCTCAGGCACTGCAGCATGAAATCAACCATGTGCTGCAGACTGCCAACTGGCCAAGAAACGCTGTCCCCTGCTTGAGGCGTGATCTCTGCCTGCTCTGCATCACCCCACCCTCGCTCTAGATACTGACTACTAGAGCATTGTGTACCTCCCTCCTCTGGACAGATGTATTCCTCCTCCATTGACTCCTCCTCATCCTCCTCACAAAGTGTCCCCTGCGTAGGCCTTTGTGAGGAACCACGTTGCGCAGACTGTAGAGAAGCAGATGGCATTTGTGACTCCTCATGCTCCACCTCTTCCAAAACCTCGTCCCTTAGTGCTTGCAGTGTTTTTTCAAGCAGGCAGATATGGGGGATAGTCATGCTGACTAGTGCATCATCTGCACTCGCCATCCACGTGGAATAATCGAAGGCACACAAAACGTGGCAAATGTCCTTCATAGAGGCCCACTCAGTGGTGGTGAAGTGTGAACGGCGCGCACTGCGACTTGTTTGCGCCTGCTGCAGCTGGTACTCCATTACTGTTACCTGCTGCTCACACAACTCTCCAACATATGTAACGTTGAATTCCACCTGGTGGGTAGGTCACATATGATGCGATGTTCCGGAAGATGTAATCGCCGCTGCAGAGCTGCAATGAGCGATCTTGCGATGCTGGAACGCCGCAAGTGAGGGCACTCTATGTGGACCTTGTGAAGCAGTGCATCAAGATTCGGATAGTCCCTCAAAAAACTCTACACGACCAAGTTGAGCACATGTGCCAGACATGGGATGTGAGTGAGGTTGCCTAGGCCCAGAGCTGCCACCAGATTTCGGGCATTGTCACACACTACCATGCCTGGCTGGAGATTCGCTGGCACAAACCACATGTCGCTCTGCTGCTTGATGGCATTCCAGAGCTCCTGCGCTGTGTGGCTTCGATTCCCCAAAGAAATTAATTTTAATACGGCCTGTTGACCTTTGGCCACGGCTGTGCTCATATCGGTCATCACAGCAGGTAACCGTTCACGGGTCGATGTGGAGGTAGACCGTGACGGCTACTGCAGCGCTGATTCAGAGGAACTGGAGTATGAGGAGGAGCCAGTGTGTACAGACTGGATTCCTGCAATCCTTGGAGTTGGCAGAACACGTACAGCGCCACTCTCAAGATCTGTACCCGGCTCCACAACATTTACCCAATGGGCAGTGAGGAAAAGGTATCGTCCCTGTCCATGCTTACTGGTCCACGCATCGGTGGTCAGGTGGACCTTGCTACTGACGGCGTTTTGTAGCGCATGTTTAATTTTTCCCTCCACATGACGTTGCAGGGCAGGGACAGCTTGCCTGCTGAAATAAAAGCGGCTGGGCACGTTGTATTGTGGGACTGCCAATGCCATAAAGTTACGGAAGGTGTCAGTCTCCACCAGCCTGAATGATAGCATTTCAAGGGCCAGTAGTTTAGCAATGCCAGCATTCAGAGCCTGTGCTCGGGGGTGGTTTGCCGAGTATGGGCGCCTTTTCTCCCATGCCTGTGCTAACGATGGCTGTAGACTGGCCTAGGAGTGTGAGGATGACAGGGAAAGTGGTGCTGTGGGTGGAATTACACTGTGTCTCTGTACAACAGTGCCAGAGATTCTTCCATGGCGATCCTGTGAGGAAGCCGAACCAGCTGTGTGTGAGCTGGAGGAAGAGGCTACAACACGAGCTGAAGAGGTGGTAGGTGGCGCTGTAGGTTGGCCTAGGTCTTCAGTGTGTTTTTGTAACTCCACCACGTGCTTGGTCCGCACATGTTTCCACATATTTGTGGTATTGAGGTTGCTGACACTTTTCCCTCTTTTCACCGTCTGATTACACAGCTTGCATTTGACAAAGCAAATGTCATCTTCAACTGTGTCAAAAAAGGACCAGGCACTGCAAGTCTTGGGAGCGCACGCTTTGGATTTTGGAATAGCCATGCTCCTAATGGGTGCCGAAGTGGAGGCTACAGGCAACCAAGTCTGCTCCCTCCCTCTCCCTCCTTTTTGGACCGTTCGGGGAATCTCTTCCTCAGAGCTGCTCCCACCACCTTCCTGTCCCTCACGCCATGATGGGTCAAAGACCTCATCATCTACACCACCCTCTTCAAACAACTGCTTCTCCTGGGTAGTCTCGACAGCACAGTACGCACCAGAAAGTGGCACCTGAGTCTCATCATCAGATGCGTACTGAGGTGTGCTGCTGACCATAGGCACTGGCCCACCTGCCTCTTCAGATTCAGAAAGACAAAACGGTTGTGCATCACTGCATACTACCTCTTCTTCAAATTCTTGAATTCTGCTTGGCTGGCCCCCTCTTTCCAAGCCAAGAGATTCAGAGAACAGAAGTAGAGATGGCTCCTGTCCAGGGCTCTCTGACTGTCTGGGCAATTTGGCAGGCGGTGAAGAGACAGATGGGTGCTCTTCAGTGCTCAGGACTTGAGAGGATCTGGAACTAATTGAAGTCGATGCGTTAGCTGCCATCCATCCGACAACGGCTTCAATTTGGTCCTCCCGCAGCAGTGGGGTATGGCTAGCTCCTACAAACCTGCGCATAAAGGACTGTTCCCTGGTAAAACTGGGGGATGCTGAGTCACTGGTGCCCGCAGCAGGCACAGAATCCCCCTGTCCTCTCCATGAAGGCACAGAATCCTCATGTCCTCTCCCTGCAGAAACTCCACGACCACGACCACATGCCTTACTCCCTGCCTTCTTCATCTTGATAGACTGATAAAGATAGGCAGAAATGTACTAAGGGCTTAGTGTGCTTATTCCTGAACAGCTGCTAACAGGTATAAGAAACACTCATTTTATAAAGTGTGGACTAGACTTTAATATGAGCTAATGTGGCCTACACAACTGTAAAGTGGAGTGTTTGGTGAACTTTATTTATTTTTTTTTGTCACAAAAAGACACTGGATGTGCCCAAAGATGTAATACCGATAGTATCACAAACTTTTTGTAGCTATTACAATGTAGGAAGGTAACCTACAATGCAATAGATGAGGCTACAGAAAATAGGCTAATACTAATCTGGCTGGGGCTGCAGGGCACAATGCTGCAGAAAGGCTCCTCTAACTACTCCTATATAGTGTGTTTGGAACCAATTTAGCTGAATACGGATGGAACCACCACACTAATAGGAGAAATGAGGAAAAATTATGAATTGGCAATAAAGGACAATGTATGAGGCAGTGACACACACTGAGTGCACTACAACCAGACGTGGCTGAAGCACACACTACAGGGTGAGCTGCACTCACACACACAGACCTTGCTGACAGCGGTGAACAGTGCAGATGCAGAGCACTGTGCACTAGCGCTGCAAGACAAAAAAAATTCTCTATCTACTCCTATATAGTGTGTTTGGAACCAATTTAGCTGAATATGGATGGAACCACCACACTAATAGGAGATATCAGGAAAAATTATGAATTAGCAAAAAAGGACAATGTATGAGGCAGTGACACACACTGAGTGCACTACAACCAGACGTGGTTGAAGCACACACTACAGGGTGAGCTGCACTCACACACAGAGACCTTGCAGACAGCGGTGAACAGCACAGAGAACTGTGCACTAGCGCTGCAAGGCACAGCGATTTATAAAGTAGCTTGGGTAAAGCAGAATAGACCAAATAGGTAGCTAAAACTGTCCCTCAGAACAACAGCGTCCTATTCCTAACTGAATTCACAGCAGAGTGAGCTGAAAATGGCGGCGGCGGCTTTTATAGTGCATCATGACATCATTTCAGCAGCCAATCACAGCCATGCCATTAGTTAAGATGCCTACATGCCTAACAGGATGTGCCCACAATTCTTAGGATCCTCATTGGCTGAATAAAATGAAACTGGCTCATTGCATTATGGGAACTTCCGATTCCGGTATACGATATTGTAAAAGTACCGGAATTAAGTATCGGAATTCCGATACTGCGAATATCGGCCGATACCCGATATTTCAGTATCGGAATGCTCAACACTACTCTTGACGTTTCCCGTCAAAGTACCTCTTGGACTTTTTGTTAGCCTCTTGAAGGTTACAACGTACATCAGTCCAAACTCTCTCCAAATCACCGGAAAAATTCTCCTCCTCCGGCTCAGCCGATACCAATTTGGAGAATGACCCAAACGACGGATGTCTCCCAGTACAACAAAAAAATGGAGAACACCCAGCAGAAGAGGATGTATGGTTGTTAAGAGCAAATTCAGCCAGTGGCAAAAACTCAGACCACCCCTCTTGATTGTCAGCCACAAAACAACACAAAAACTGTTCAACATCTTGGTTCTTTCTTTCTGTCTGTCCATTAGACTCAGGATGATATCCAGATGAAAATGACAAATGAACTCCCAACCTGTCACAAAAGGCACGCCAAAAACGAGCCACAAACTGAGGTCTCTATCGGAAACAATGTTGGTAGGAACGCCATGGAGCCTGACAATTTCCTTAACAAAGTGTGCAAATTGAAGTGGTCAGTGGGGCGCTAGAAACTGGATAAGGCGCTGGAAAAGGATAAAACAAACCTCTTTATTGAAGTATTAATGCCCACAACGCGTTTCTGCAGCGGTCTGCTGCCTTCATCAGGTGGAGTTAATTTCCTTAACAAAAGCCTTAGCGAGTGTCTTAGCGCAGGGCAGTTTGATGAAGCGAACCAAGTGACACATCTTGCTAAAACGGTCCACGACCACCCAGATGACAGTGAAACCCTCAGAGGCAGGAAGGTCAGTAATAAAATCCATAGCAAGATGCGTCCAAGGTGCACTAGGAACTTCCAGAGGGCAAAGCAACCCCGCAGCAGGAGCATGTGAAGACTTAGATCTAGCACACACAGTACATTGACGCACCCACTTAATGACTTCCTTCTGCCATCCAGGCCACCAAAAACTGCGACCTACAAGTCTCTTAGTCTCCGAAATTCCTGGATGACCTGCCAACCGAGACTCATGACACTCCACAAACAAATCTCTCCTAAAGTTCCTAGGTACAAACAACCTCCCAATGGGAGTGTTAGGTGGGGCATCCTCCTGGGCTTTCAGAATCCCATCTTCCAAAACGGAGTCCAATGCTGCTATCACAACACCTTCCTGTAAAATGCTCTCCTCCTTCTCGGTACCAACCATGGGAGAAAAACTGCGAGATAAAGCATCAGTTTTTACATTCTTGGTACCTAGGATGTAAGTAACAGAAAAATTAAACCACGAAAAAAAAAGTGCCCACCTAGCCTGACGGGCATTCAAGCACTTGGCAGCATCAAGATAGATCAGATCCTTATGATCAGTGAAAACCTGAATAGGAAATTTAGCACCTTCCATGAGATGACGCCAATGTTCAAATGCGAGTTTAATCGCCAGAAATTCCCGATTACCGACATCGTAATTAAGTTCGGTCTCAAAATTTTTTTGAAATAAAAGCACAGGGATGTACTCCATCCTTGTTTTCCTAAGACAAAACAGCACCGACCCCCTCCGAAGAAGCATCAACCTCGACCAAAAAAGGCTTGGTCTCATCAGGCTGCATAAGGATGGGGAAAAAACCAAGCAATGTGAACTGAGGACTAAGATGGTACACATGCAAGAAATAGGAGCATGTTCACACTAGCAAAAAGATGCAAAACCTACAAAAGACAAAAAATATATCTCATACCCTACCATCATTATAAATAAATGTAAAGCAAAGTTGCATATGAAATATAGGGTACTTAGTGAACTATTTTTGATAAAAAAAAGTATACAAGCCGTCCCACCAGCGACAAGGTGACCCTAAATTGGGACGGTCCTACACTGTCTATATTAAAAACCTTACTGTATATCAAAGTTGAAGTAATGCATATAAAAGAGTAGACAAATAGAACTGGGTCCCAATATCAGACCACCTAAGCCCGTGGTAAGCTACATATATACTAACCAATTATTTCTCATTCCTCATTCTACATTGATAATTTAAATAAAGAGATCAAGGTACTCAGTAAATCTGCTATTTCAAATTTTTATTAATGTTATCACAAGACATACACACACCCCATAAAATCAAGTCAAAAAACCCCTAAGACATAGAAAGCCCCAATAAAATTGAGGCAGTGTGGTCAAGGGATATCACTATAAGCACAAAAAATACAGTTCAGAGAGTAGGAATGTAAGATTATATCAGTAAAATTCCAGACCTCTTAGTTCCATATCCTTAATAATAGATATAATCTTACATTCCTACTCTCTGAACTGTATTTTTTGTGCTTATAGTGATATCTCTTGCATATGAAATATAGGGTACTTAGTGAACTATTTTTGATCAAAAAAAGTATACAAGCCGTCCCACCAGCGACAAGGTGACCCTAAATTGGGACGGTCCTACACTGTCTATATTAAAAACCTTACTGTATATCAAAGTTGAAGTAATGCATATAAAAGAGTAGACAAAGAGAACCGGGTCCCAATATCAGACCACCTAAGCCCGTGGTAAGCTACATATATACTAACTAGCTCAACAAAGGGGATGCGACACCCCTAATTTGCACAGAATAAAAACAAGACAAAAAACCAAGCAATAGTGAACTGAGGACTAAGATGGTACACATGCAAGAAATAGGAGCATGTTCACACTAGCAAAAAGATGCAAAACCTACAAAAGACAAAAAATATATCTCATACCCTACCATCATTATAAATAAATGTAAAGCAAAGTTGCATATGAAATATAGGGTACTTAGTGAACTATTTTTGATCAAAAAAAGTATACAAGCCGTCCCACCAGCGACAAGGTGACACTAAATTGGGACGGTCCTACACTGTCTATATTAAAAACCTTACTGTATATCAAAGTTGAAGTAATGCATATAAAAAATAGTAGACAAATAGAACCGGGTCCCAATATCAGACCACCTAAGCCCGTGGTAAGCTACATATATACTAACCAGCTCAACAAGGGGGATGCCACACCCCTAATTTGCACAGAATGCAAACAAGACAAAAAACCAAGCAATGTGAACTGAGGACTAAGATGGTACACATGCAAGAAATAGGAGCATGTTCACACTAGCAAAAAGATGCAAAACCTACAAAAGACAAAAAATATATCTCATACCCTACCATCATTATAAATAAATGTAAAGCAAAGTTGCATATGAAATATAGGGTACTTAGTGAACTATTTTTGATCAAAAATGTATACAAGCCGTCCCACCAGCGACAAGGTGACCCTAAATTGGGACGGTCCTACACTGTCTATATTAAAAACCTTACTGTATATCAAAGTTGAAGTAATGCATATAAAAAAGAGTAGACAAATAGAACCGGGTCCCAATATCAGACCACCTAAGCCCGTGGTAATCTACATATATGCTAACCAGCTCAACAAGGGGGATGCCACACCCCTAATTTGCACAGAATGCAAACAAGACAAAAAACCAAGCAATGTGAACTGAGGACTAAGATGGTACACATGCAAGAAATAGGAGCATGTTCACACTAGCAAAAATATGCAAAACCTGCAAAAGACAAAAAATATATCTCATACCCTACCATCATTATAAATAAATGTAAAGCAAAGTTGCATATGAAATATAGGGTACTTAGTAAACTATTTTTGATCAAAAAAAGTATACAAGCCATCCCACCAGCGACAAGGTGACCCTAAATTGGGACGGTCCTACACTGTCTATATTAAAAACCTTACTGTATATCAAAGTTGAAGTAATGCATATAAAAAATAGTAGACAAATAGAACTGGGTCCCAATATCAGACCACCTAAGCCCGTGGTAAGCTACATATATACTAACCAGCTCAACAAGGGGGATGCCACACCCCTAATTTGCAAAGAATGCAAACAAGACAAAAAACCAAGCAATGTGAACTGAGGACTAAGATGGTACACATGCAAGAAATAGGAGCATGTTCACACTAGCAAAAAGATGCAAAACCTACAAAAGACAAAAAATATATCTCATACCCTACTATCATTATAAATAAATGTAAAGCAAAGTTGCATATGAAATATAGGGTACTTAGTGAACTATTTTTGATCAAAAATGTATACAAGCCGTCCCACCAGCGACAAGGTGACCCTAAATTGGGACGGTCCTACACTGTCTATATTAAAAACCTTACTGTATATCAAAGTTGAAGTAATGCATATAAAAAAGAGTAGACAAATAGAACCGGGTCCCAATATCAGACCACCTAAGTCCGTGGTAATCTACATATATACTAACCAGCTCAACAAGGGGGATGCCACACCCCTAATTTGCACAGAATGCAAACAAGACAAAAAACCAAGCAATGTGAACTGAGGACTAAGATGGTACACATGCAAGAAATAGGAGCATGTTCACACTAGCAAAAAGATGCAAAACCTACAAAAGACAGAAAATATATCTCATGCCCTACCATCATTATAAATAAATGTAAAGCAAAGTTGCATATGAAATATAGGGTACTTTGTGAACTATTTTTGATCAAAAAAAGTATACAAGCCGTCCCACCAGCGACAAGGTGACCCTAAATTGGGACGGTCCTACACTGTCTATATTAAAAACCTTACTGTAAATCAAAGTTGAAGTAATGCATATAAAAAAGAGTAGACAAATAGAACCGGGTCCCAATATCAGACCACCTAAGCCCGTGGTAAGCTACATATATACTAACCAGCTCAACAAGGGGGATGCCACACCCCTAATTTGCACACAATACAAACAAGACAAAAAACCAAGCAATGTGAACTGAGGACTAAGATGGTACACATGCAAGAAATAGGAGCATGTTCACCTAGCAAAAAGATGCAAAACCTACAAAAGACAAAAAATATATCTCATACCCTACCATCATTATAAATAAATGTAAAGCAAAGTTGCATATGAAATATAGGGTACTTAGTGAACTATTTTTGATCAAAAAAAGTATACAAGCCGTCCCACCAGCGACAAGGTGACCCTAAATTGGGACGGTCCTACACTGTCTATATTAAAAACCTTACTGTATATCAAAGTTGAAGTAATGCATATAAAAGAGTAGACAAATAGAACCGGGTCCCAATATCAGACCACCTTAGCCCGTGGTAAGCTACATATATACTAACCCGCTCAACAAGGGGGATGCCACACCCCTACTTTGCACAGAATGCAAACAAGACAAAAAATCAAGCAATGTGAACTGAGGACTAAGATGGTACACATGCAAGAAATAGGAGCATGTTCACACTAGCAAAAAGATGCAAAACCTACAAAAGACAAAAAATATATCTCATACCCTACCATCATTATAAATAAATGTAAAGCAAAGTTGCATATGAAATATAGGGTACTTAGTGAACTATTTTTGATCAAAAAAAGTATACAAGCCGTCCCACCAGCGACAAGGTGACCCTAAATTGGGATGGTCCTACACTGTCTATATTAAAATCCTTACTGTATATCAAAGTTGAAGTAATGCATATAAAAGAGTAGACAAATAGAACCGGATCCCAATATCAGACCACCTAAGCATGTGGTAAGCTACATATATACTAACCAGCTCAAAAAGGGGGATGCCACACCCCTAATTTGCACAGAATGCAAACAAGACAAAAAACCAAGCAATAGTGAACTGAGGACTAAGATGGTACACATGCAAGAAATAGGAGCATGTTCACACTAGCAAAAAGATGCAAAACCTACAAAAGACAAAAAATATATCTCATGCCCTACCATCATTATAAATAAATGTAAAGCAAAGTTGCATATGAAATATAGGGTACTTTGTAAACTATTTTTGATCAAAAAAAGTATACAAGCCGTCCCACCAGCGACAAGGTGACCCTAAATTGGGACGGTCCTACACTGTCTATATTAAAAACCTTACTGTAAATCAAAGTTGAAGTAATGCATATAAAAAAGAGTAGACAAATAGAACCGGGTCCCAATATCAGACCACCTAAGCCTGTGGTAAGCTACATATATACTAACCAGCTCAACAAGGGGGATGCCACACCCCTAATTTGCACAGAATGCAAACAAGACAAAAAACCAAGCAATGTGAACTGAGGACTAAGATGGTACACATGCAAGAAATAGGAGCATGTTCACACTAGCAAAAAGATGCAAAACCTACAAAAGACAAAAAATGTATCTCATATCCTACCATCATTGTAAATAAATGTAAAGCAAAGTTGCATATGAAATATAGGGTACTTAGTGAACTATTTTTGATCAAAAAAAGTATACAAGCCGTCCCACCAGCGACAAGGTGACCCTAAATTGGGACGGTCCTACACTGTTTATATTAAAAACCTTACTGTATATCAAAGTTGAAGTAATGCATATAAAAGAGTAGACAAATAGAACCGGGTCCCAATATCAGACCACCTAAGCCCGTGGTAAGCTACATATATACTAACCAGCTCAACAAGGGGGATGCCACACCCCTAATTTGCACAGAATGCAAACAATAGAAAAAACCAAGCAATGTGAACTGAGGACTAAGATGGTACACATGCAAGAAATAGGAGCATGTTCACACTAGCAAAAAGATGCAAAACCTACAAAAGACAAAAAATATATCTCATACCCTACCATCATTATAAATAAATGTAAAGCAAAGTTGCATATGAAATATAGGGTACTTAGTGAACTATTTTTGATCAAAAAAAGTATACAAGCCGTCCCACCAGCGACAAGGTGACCCTAAATTGTTATGGTCCTACACTGTCTATATTAAAAACCTTACTGTATATCAAAGTTGAAGTAATGCATATAAAAAAGAGTAGACAAATAGAACCGGGTCCCAATATCAGACCACCTAAGCCTGTGGTAAGCTACATATATACTAACCAGCTCAACAAGGGGGATGCCACACCCCTAATTTGCACAGAATGCAAACAAGACAAAAAACCAAGCAATGTGAACTGAGGACTAAGATGGTACACATGCAAGAAATAGGAGCATGTTCACACTAGCAAAAAGATGCAAAACCTACAAAAGACAAAAAATATATCTCATATCCTACCATCATTGTAAATAAATGTAAAGCAAAGTTGCATATGAAATATAGGGTACTTAGTGAACTATTTTTGATCAAAAAAAGTATACAAGCCGTCCTACCAGCGACAAGGTGACCCTAAATTGGGACGGTCCTAAACTGTTTATATTAAAAACCTTACTGTATATCAAAGTTGAAGTAATGCATATAAAAGAGTAGACAAATAGAACCGGGTCCCAATATCAGACCACCTAAGCCCGTGGTAAGCTACATATATACTAACCAGCTCAACAAGGGGGATGCCACACCCCTAATTTGCACAGAATGCAAACAAGACAAAAAACCAAGCAATGTGAACTGAGGACTAAGATGGTACACATGCAAGAAATAGGAGCATGTTCACACTAGCAAAAAGATGCAAAACCTACAAAAGACAAAAAATATATCTCATACCCTACCATCATTATAAATAAATGTAAAGCAAAGTTGCATATGAAATATAGGGTACTTAGTGAACTATTTTTGATCAAAAAAAGTATACAAGCCGTCCCACCAGCGACAAGGTGACCCTAAATTGGGACGGTCCTACACTGTCTATATTAAAAACCTTACTGTATATCAAAGTTGAAGTAATGCATATAAAAAAAGAGTAGACAAATAGAACCGGGTCCCAATATCAGACCACCTAAGCCCGTGGTAAGCTACATATATACTAACCAGCTCAACAAGGGGGATGCCACACCCCTAATTTGCACAGAATGCAAACAAGACAAAAAACCAAGCAATGTGAACTGAGGACTAAGATGGTACACATGCAAGAAATAGGAGCATGTTCACACTAGCAATAAGATGCAAAACCTACAAAAAACTAAAAATATATCTCATACCCTACCATCATTATAAATAAATGTAAAGCTTTACATTTATTTATAATGATGGTAGGGTATGAGATATATTTTTTGTCTTTTGTAGGTTTTGCATAAGGATGGGGGCAGCACTGAACCTCTCCTTGAGATACACAAAAGCTTCAATGGCCTCAGTAGTCCACTGGACCGTATTCGCACCTTTCCTGGTGAGATCGGTCAGCGGCTTAACAATTATAGAAAAATTCTTAATGAATTTTCTGTAATAATTGGCGAAACCCAAAAATCTCTGTATCGATTTCAAACCAATAGGCCTAGGCCATTCCTGTACCGCCTGAACCTTCACCGGGTCCATCTCAAAGCCCTCGCAGGAGATAATGTAGCCCAAAAAACGAATTCTCTGCACAGCGAACTCACATTTCTCCAGCTTAGCAAAAAGTGAATTGTCACTTAACAACTGCAATACCTCACGTACGCTCTGCCAATGAGACTCCAGATCCGGCAAATAAATCAAAATGTCATCCAAATACACCACCACATTCTTACCGATCAATGGTCTTAGGATGTCATTAATAAGGTTCTGAAAAAACGCTGGTGCGTTGGTAAGACCAAAAGGCATAACCAGATTCTCAAAATGACCCACCGGAGTGTTAAAAGCAGTTTTCCACTCATCACCTTCCTTCATACATAACAAATTGTATGTCCCCCGGAGATCAATTTTAGAGAACCACTTGGCCCCCACTAACTAGTTGAACAAGTCAGGAATTAATGGCAGTGGGTAGGAATTGCGTACTGTAATTTTATTAATTTCGCGAAAGTCCAGACATGGACGTAAACCGCCGTCCTTTTTTTTTTACAAAAAAAAATCCAACAGCCACAGGTGACTTAGAAGGTCTAATGTGACCGGCGGCCAAGCTTGTCTGTATGTATTCCTCCAAGGCCTTTCTCTCAGGGATAGTAAGATTAAATAAGCGACTCCTGGGAAAAGTAGCTCCAGGGACAAACTCAATAGTACAATCATAGTCCCTATGAGGAGGCAAAACTTGCGACTCCTCCTCAGAAAAAACCTTCCAAAATCCTGAATAGGTACAGGTAATTCCCCTCTTTCACAGCAGCAATGCAACCGTTACAACATTTATCATAACACTTAGGACTCCAAGACTTAATTTCATTGGTAGACCAGTCCAGTACAGGATTGTGCAATTTTAACCAAGGTAACCCCAAAACCACTGGAGAAGGCAAATTATTTAATACCGCCAAATCCAAATTCTCTTAGTGAATACCATTAATGGTGAGGGGAAATTCAAAAACCTTGTAATACATTTCAAGGGAGAGCCATCAACAGCAACCACAGAAATAGGGGATGACAAAAGTTTAGATTCTAATTTAAATTTTTCCAAAAATCCCTCATCAATCACATTGAGTGTAGAACCACAATCCACAAATACCTGAAATTCAAACAACTCCTCCTGGAATGAGGTGCTTCCAGAAAGAAATACTCCTTTTGAGTTTGAACAAGCTATACGGGCGTAACTGACCTTTTTTTTTTCCTTGTTCAAACGAAGCACACAGTTCTAAATAAAGTGGTCAGATTTACCGCAATAAAAGCATAATCCCTTAGCAAACCTGCGGTCTTTTTCCTGAGAGTGGGGTGACATGGCCCCAATCTCCATCGGTTCTCCACCTTCCGAGCAGACCCTCTGCAAACTAGGAGCTGCCATAGCAGTAGATTTCTCTTCATTAATCCTAGCACGCAGTGTCCTGTGCACACGTATAGCTAATTGCATTGCCTCCTGCAAGGTTCCAGGTTTTGGGAAGGCAATCAGCAGATCCTTAACCCTTTCACCTAGACCAGCAAGAAACAGACATTTTAATGCTGAGTCATTCCATTCCACTTCAGCTGACCATCTTCTGAAGTATGTACAATAATTTTCCACATCACCTGATCCCTGCTTCAAACGTCTTAATTCAGTTTCAGCAGATGAGACTCGATCAGGATCATCATACAACAACCCCATAGCAGAAAAAAAATCTTCCACAGATCTAAAACACGGATCATTAGGTTGTAGAGAAAAGGCCCATCCCTGTGGTTCTTTGCGCAAAAGTGACATTATAAACCCAATGCGCTGTGATTCATTCCCCGAGGATCTGGGTCTTAAACGAAAATATAATAAACAAGCGTTTTTAAAGGAAAAAAAATATTGCTGTTTACCATAAAAAAATCTGGCAGTCCTACCTTCGGTTCGACAAAATGAGCTCCAGGACAGCTACTCACGTGTTGCTGGAGCTCGGCCACCTCCAAAGACAGTCCGTGCAGGCGTTGAGCCAACTCCTGAACTGACACTGTGCTGAAATCTGGATTTCTTTCCTTAGAGTGTTTTTTTTGGGCTGGACTTACTGTTACGAACTGCTACAAACACTAAGGAAAGATAGGAAAACTGTCCCTACAATAGGACTAAGCTGATTCCCTACGATGCAGCGGGGGACCTGTTCCTTGTGAACAGACCCGCCTAAGTCCTCGGCTAGTCTGAACGCACACCTATAGATATAAGGGAGGGGTCCCTACAAGAACTAAGGACAGGGATATAGTTGGACACCTCCTAACAGAAATTGTAGCAGAGCAAAGACAAACAAAAAGTACTAGTGGTCAAAAGACCAAGCAAACTACAGAGTAAGGTACAAGGCACCTGGCTAGCTTAAGAGTAAATGTAACCCTGAAGTCCAGTAAGGCCAGAAGGGCGGAGCTGGATTATATAGGCAGAAAGTCATGTGACCAACAAAATAGAAAAAAAACTAACAGGAGGGTTCTAACAGCTTTCTCTTCTGCAGGGTAATTCTAGACAGGTCCGGGAAGAGCTGGATGTCCGCCTCCCCTATACTTTATGGCTTTCTGGGCCCTTGCCTTGGCCATTATCTTTTCTTTCAGCTCAAAGTCATGCAAGCAGGAAATGCTGTAATACCTTTTGGCTTCAAGGCTCTGTGAGCTCTATGAAATTTGATCGAGGCAGGCTGGTTATCACCCAGGATAGAGTTGAAGATCTCCTGAAGTATAGCTCTGAGATCCCCCCCCCCCTCCGACTCGGGGAGACCCCTCACCCGTATGTTGCTTCATCTTCCCTATTATCAAGATCTTCAATGTGGGCATGCATATCCTGCATCACTGATTCTTGCTGAGTGGTCACTTGTTGTAGTTTGGTTACATGAGCTCTAGTAGTATTATGATCTTCCTCCAGTATTTCTATACGATTTGCCAAGTGCCTCAGGTCTTGTCTCACATAAGCAATCTCTGAACTGCAGGTATCCTTGACTTCCTTTATAAGGTTTTTGAAGTCTGTCTTGGAGGGTAAATGCTCTAGGTACTTCTGCCATGGGGGGTGGGGGGGGGCACAGAACTGCAGGCTCCCAACCCGCCATTCATCCTCAGTACAGCCAGGGGAAGAGGACAAGTCTCCACCCCTTTATCATGGACAGTGAAAATATTCCGCTCTCCTTCAATCTCCCCGGCTGCCTGTCTGCTCCTTTTCCCATGGGAATGCATAGAGAAGGTCCCTCCATCTTCTGATGGGGGCTGGGGATGATCAGCAGCACATGCTGTTATTTGTGCAATTGTCTGAGGGGAGGAGGGGGAGGGGGGCTCTGATGTGCACCTCATGTGAGCTGCAACAGTCTTATTTGCAGAGGAGACGACTCCCACAGCTCTGCCTTGGCTTTTTGCTGTTATCTGCCCCGGCAAATCCACATCAGCAGGGGCTGCAAGCTGAGATTGGTTCCCACTCCCCTCACCTCTGTGCTCTGTCTGAAGCTGCTGCATCCCGGTCTGTTCCAGCCAAGATGGCTCCGGGACACCATGAGGTGCTGAGTCCTTCTGAAGAAAGGTGTCCAGTGCGGTCGCTATCACTGGCCCTGGAGTGGATGCCGGTGTCCTAGCATGTCGTGGCCCCATGTGTGCTGTAATTGAGGTGAAAATGCCGGCACTCTGCCTTTTCTATGCCTCTATTGTGTTCAGCTCAGCAGGAGCTCCTCACACACACTTCCTCTCACATTGAGGTCCTGGCCACGCCCCCACTTGGGATGTCTTTGTAAAGGTCCTTGAAGTACTGGAGCCATATGTTCCTGGTCTGGATATGGAGGTTGTAGCTTTTTTGGTTGGATCCTAGGTGGTTTCATAGTTCCCAAAAGCTGTTGTCTTCAAGGGCATCTTGGAGTTGGAGGAGTTTTGTGGAAATGTGTTTTTTCTTTTTCCTTTTGAGGATGGATTTCTAATTTTGTTGCATGGTGTGGTAATTTTCTCTCAGAGTAGAGTTGTTTGGGTCTCTGTGTTTTTTATTTGAGGTCGTTCTTAGAACCTTCCTTATAGCTTTACATTCCTTGTCAAACCAGTTGTTGGGATTTTGTTTACTCAACCTCTTGTTGCTACATCTTTTTGGGTCGGACATTTCTGCCATGGCATAGAGTATGTTGTTAAGGTTCCTTACTGCCAGGTGTACGCCTTCTGCTTTAAGTTCGTACATGTTATTTTGGAAGCGTTGGAGCTTATCCTTGATCTCTGGCCTGTTGATGGCATCTGTATATTTTGGGGCCAACATCTTGGACGAGTTGAAGGAAATAATAGTTTCCGACAACATATAGGGTATTACCGCATTCGGTAGAAATTGCACAATAAATTGTGGGTTCCATTTTTACCTATTAACCCTTGTGTAACTGACAAATTTGCAGCAAATACAAAAATGACATTTTTAGAACTAAAATGTTATATTTACACATCCCAATGTTATAAAATTCTGCGAGGCACCTGTCGGTTCAAAATACTCACTACACCCCTAGATGAATCCCTTAGGCAGTGAAGTTTCCAATATGGGGTCACCTGGTGGGGTTTCTGCTGATCTGACACTTCAGAGGCTTGTCTCAAGGACCCACAATCTATAATAATAATAATAATAATCTTTATTTTATATAGCACTAACATATTCCGCAGCTCTTTACATACATTATCATCACTGTCCCCTTTGGGGTTCACAATCTAAATTCCCTATCAGTATGTCTTTGAAGTGTGGGAGGAAACCGGAGAACCCGGAGGAAACCCACACAAACACTGAGAGAACATACAAACTCCTTGCAGATGTTGTCTTTGGTGGGATTTGAACCAAGGACCCCAGCGCTGCAGTGCTAACCACTGAGCCACCGTGCTATTCAAACAATCAGCGTACTAAAAGTCAAGTAGAGCTCCTTCCAATCTGATCCCTGCCGTGTGCTCAAACAGTAGTGTACAACCACATATGGGGTGCTGCCATGTTCAGTAAAAATTGCATAACATATACTGGGGTCCAGTTTCTCATATTATATCACATGTAAATTATATATTTGGCACTAAAACAGTATTTTAGTGGAATAAATTAAATTTTTTGTTTTCACATCTAAATGTTATAGTTTTGTGAATCACCTGTAGGTTAAAAATGATCAATACACCCCTTTATCAATTCCTTGAGGGGTTTAATTTCCAAAATGGGTTCACTTATGGGGGTTTCAGCTGTTTGACCTGTCAGGGGCTCTGCAAATGCGACTTGGCATTAACAATCTATTCCAGACAAATTTATGCTTCAAAAATCATATAGCGCTCTTTCCATGCCATGTGCCAGTTTTCGTCACATATGGGGTATCTGTCATGTGTGTGTGAGATGTGACAGACAGTCGCCCTCGAGTTGTTTGCAGAATATCTTTTCGTTTGACATTACAGACACCTTCTTATCTGTCTCACTCTAGGACCCAGCGTCTACCTCCCTCTGGCTAACTGACACCCAGGCCTGGCTGTTGAAATACTTGCTGTTTGATAGAGGGAGGTGCCGGTGATATTCACTTGTTCTCTTGAGAAGGCTTGGAGCTGTTGCAGTCTGCTTACTTTCTCTTTTGTGCTTGGAGGACGTTAGGAATAATCTCTCTGAAGTTGGCTCAAGCTAAGTTACTTTTCCCCATGTTTGTTTCCTTTGTTGTCTTTAGTTGTTAGTGTTCATCCATCTTGCGTGACAGTATCTTTATGTTCGGAAGAAATTGCATAACAAATTTAAGTTTCTGTTTTCTCCTATTATACACTCTGGAAATTTCAAATTTGGGGTGGGGATAAAACCATATTTTAGCATAGAAAAGTAATTTTCATTTTCACATCCACATTTTAAAAAGTTCTGTGAAGCACCCATTGGTTTAGCAAGCTCAACAAACCCCTACATGAATTCCTTGATGGGTCTAGCTTCCAAAGTGGTGTCACTTGTGGGGCTTTCTGTTGTTTTGGTACCTCCGGGGCTCTGCAAATGAGACATGATTTCTGCAATCCATTGTAGTCAAATTTACATTCAAAATACCAAATGTCGCTTCTTCCAAACCCTGTCGTGTGTCAAACAGAACTTTTTGACTACATGTGGGGTATCGCCTTGCTCAGAAGAAATTAGGCAGCAAATCGCGCTGTCACCTTTTTTATGATACCTCTTGCAAAAGTAAAAATTTGGGGCTAAAGCAACATTTTCGTGAAAAATTAAATGAACATTTTCAATGTGGAGACCAAATGTTATCAAATTCTGTGTAGTAGTTGTGGATTTAAAATGCTCACCATACCCCTGGATAAAATCCTTGAGGGGTATAGTTTACAAAATGGGGGTCACTTCTAGGAGTTTTCTGCTGTTTGGGTACCCTAGGGGCCATGGAAATGCAACATGATGCCCACAATCTATTTCAGTCAAATTTGTGTTCCAAAATTCAAATGGTGCTCCTTCCCTTCCGGGCCTGGCCCTTTCTCCAAACAGAGGTTTCTGACCACATGGGGTATCAGTGTGCTCAGAAGAAACTAGGTAAGAAATTGTGGAGTCCATTTTCTCGTACTATTCCTTTTAAAGAAAAAAAATTGTGGCTAAAGCAACATATGGGAAATGGTATTTGTACAGTATGACTAACAACTTTGAGCATATAAACATTGAAAGTTCATCAAAATTATGATATTTTCACAAATAAACCCAAAACCTATCGATCTAAATTTACAACAAGCAAAGTAAAATGTGTCACGAAAAAAACAAATCTCAGGATCACTGGGATACGTTGAAGTTATTACCACATGAAGTGACACTGGTCAGATTTCAATTCTATGGCCTGGTCAATAATGTTACAATTGGCTCGGCAACTTAGGGATTAAATTTCCCTCCTCCAGACTCGTTAACAGAACCAACATTTTTTTGGATGAGGGATGAAGAGTGTTGCATTCATTTGTATTTGCGTCTTTATGACTCAAATACAAATGAATCTCTGAACGCGCCGACACTTCCTGGGTGTCACGGGTGTGTCAGAGGTGACAGACAGTTGCCCTGAAGTTAGTTGCAGGAGATCTCTACATTTGGCATTACAGACATCTTCTTGAGACTATCTAAACAGGTTCCAGATGGTATCCGAACGGAGGAAATTAACCTCCACCGCCAAACTCAATCAATATAGTAACAACTAGTGTGGGATATATAAATCCAAACCACCACAAAGAGTAACTAAGGTTTAAAATATATTATATTTATTGGTATTCTTTAAAATTAAAGATATAAAAAAACAGTGGATAATCCATACCACAGATGTAGGGTGTTAAACCATTAATCATTACAAGAGATGTATATACATGCTACTACTTGGCAATATATTTGGGAGGTAAATGATACTGAATTGGGCCCTAATATGCATAGAGAGATATATATTTAACAGGTGAACAGATCAATCCACATCAAAAGATATACACATGCATAATAAATAAGAGCCCAGATTACCTTAAGCCAATGTTTGTATGAATGAAAGCATGATAAACACCCACCGCTCCGACGATCGTTTCAACACCTTTTTCAAGGAGCGCTGCATATGGTGTGTGCATGTGTTCATTTATATAGGAGTGATGAGATTGAGTTAATCCCCCACAGCTGTGTGAAAGGAACTGCAGAGCCATGTGGCGCGCATGCCTGATGACTGCTTCCTATCAGGCAACTTCCTTCCACGGACGGTGACCAGCAAGCACTCGGTTGCTATGCAACGTGCGTGCCAGTGGTCACATGATCCGTGTGGGGAAGTGCCGGAAGTCAAAGACTTCCTGCATGCGCGACCTGTCTGCTAAAGCATCGGTAAGTATTATAACAACATTGGGGTGAATGAGTGAAGAGACTGAATGAATATTATCGCTGGAGAGTAAGATAAATATGTATATGAGAAAATGAGAGTATTTTATATATAACAGTACCAATGCGTGATATATATATAAGTGTACGGGTGCACATGTATATTATACCACTAGGGACTGAGATGTATATGAGAAGGAAAAATTTATATATAACAATGACTGCTGCATACAATATGTATGAGTGTACAAATGCATGTATATACTATATGTGCGTATATATAAATCCAAGATTGTTATATCACACAGGCCATCAAGACCCAAAACAAATACCATATATAATTATCCTATGCGCCAAGCATAGCCTAAATAAACGGGTTAATTTACAAATATTAATAAACATTCTTAAAGATATATTCTTTGGACACACATAGAGTACATACCTCAACCTCACACAATTAATCTGCAACATGCCCTAACTATTGTATCTCAAACCTACAATTTACATGCAAAGTAAATTTAAAAAAAATAAAAAAATATATATATACAGTACAGACCAAAAGTTTGGACACACCTTTCATTTAAAGATTTTTCTGTATTTTCTTGACTATGGAAATTGTACATTCACATTGAAGGCATCAAAACTATGAATTAACACATGTGGAATTATATACTTAACAAAAAAGTGTGAAGCAACTGAAAATATGTCTTATATTCTAGGTTCTTCAAAGTAGCCACCTTTTGCTTTGATGACTGCTTTGCACACTCTTGGCATTCTCTTGATGAGCTTCAAGAGGTAATCACCGGAAATGGTCTTCCAACAATCTTGAAGGAGTTCCCAGAGATGCTTAGCAATTGTTGGCCCTTTTGTCTTCACTCTGCGGTCCAGCTCACCCCAAACCATCTCGATTGGGTTCAGGTCTGGTGACTGTGGAGGCCAGGTCATCTGGCGTAGCACCCCATCACTCTTCCTCTTGGTCAAATAGCCCTTACACAGCCTGGAGGTATGTTTGGGGTCATTGTCCTGTTGAAAAATAAATGATGGTCCAACTAAACGCAAACCGGATGGAATAGCATGCCGCTGCAAGATGCTGTGGTAGCCATGCTGATTCAGTATGCCTTCAATTTTGAATAAATCCCCAACAGTGTCACCAGCAAAGCACCCCCACACCATCACACCTCCTCCTCCATGCTTCACAGTGGGAACCAGGCATGTAGAGTCCATCCGTTGCCGCACATCCCCCCAGCATTCCAGGACACGCTGCCTTTACCGTTCCTTATATGGCACAAGGTAAATAACATACTACGGAGCCGCTGCTCATGATTAAATAGTAATGCTACCTACTTAGCGCTACCAACTTAGTAAGATTTGTGCATCACTGTCATGTACCCTGGTGTTATCAGCATTATGCTACCTGTTTAGCGCCATCTATTCATTTGTGCATTCATGCGTCTCTGCTATATGCTCTGTTGTCTTACATTCTGTCATGTTATTATGTGTTCACATACTGAGATTGCTATCTTAATTGTTGTACTTCATACTTTGTATTCTGACATGAAGATTATTATCAGTGAAGACACAGATTGATATTATTTATGTTTGCCTTTACTTTAACTATTTATTGATTGGCAGCTCATACGTACACCTGGTTTACCTTTAATGCTGGTCCAGGGATGTTTGTCTCCTTACAGGGTTTGACCCTGTTTCTATAGTTGTCCTACCACCTCTTTTCCTTCTCTTTGATATATTGTTATGTAACTTTTATATTTTCTAATAAAATTTGATATATTTTGGATTTAAATCCCTTTCATGTCATTTTGGGGTCTACTAATATGTGGATTGAGATATAACTTATAGGGGAGACGCGTCCCCTTTTATTTAAAGTTTCTCTCCCCCACTATAGGCTATTAATCAGTTTTTCTAGTTTTCTAGGGATTATTGACCATATATTACATGGTTAATTTGTAGGTCTTTTTTTTTTTTCCATCCGTTCACCTTTTCTGCGTTGCACAAAGACACGGTGGTTGGAACCAAAGATCTCAAATTTGGACTCATCAGACCAAAGCACAGATTTCCACTGGTCTAATGTCCATTTCTTGTGTTCTTTAGCCCAAACAAGTCTCTTCTGCGTGTTGCCTGTCCTTAGCAGTGGTTTCCTAGCAGCTATTTTACCATGAAGGCCTGCTGCACAAAGTCTCCTCTTAACAGTTGTTGAAGAGATGTGTCTGCTGCTAGAACTCTGTGTGGCATTGACCTGGTCTCTAATCTGAGCTGCTGTTAACCTGCGATTTCTGAGGCTGGTGACTCGGATAATCTTATCCTCAGAAGCCAAGGTGACTCTTGGTCTTCCTTTCCTGGGGCGGTCCTCATGTGAGCCAGTTTCTTTGTAGCGATTGATGGTTTTTGCAACTGCACTTGGGGACACTTTCAAAGTTTTCCCAATTTTTCGGACTGACTGACCTTAATTTTTTAAAGTAATGATGTCCACTCGTTTTTCTTTACTTAACTGCTTTTTTCTTGTCATAATACAAATTTTAACAGCCTATTCAGTAGGACTATCAGCTGTGTATCCACCAGAGTTCTGCACAACACAACTGATGGTCCCAACCACATTTATAAGGCAAGAGATCTCACTTATTAAACCTGACAGGGCACACCTGTGAAGTGAAAAACATTTCCGGTGACTACGTCTTGAAGCTCATCAAGAGAATGCCAAGAGTGTGCAAAGCAGTCATCAAAGCAAAAGGTGGCCACTTTGAAGAACCTAGAATATAAGACTTATTTTCCGTTATTTCACACTTTTTTGTTAAGTATATAATTCCACATGTGTTAATTCATAGTTTTGATGCCTTCAATGTGAATGTACAATTTTCATAGTCATGAAAATACAGAAAAATCTTTAAATGAGAAGGTGTGTCCAAACTTTTGGTCTGTACTGTATAAAAAAAAAATTAAAATTATCCATTGAATGTGCCAAAACCTATTAGACCCATTATGTGAATATGGATTAACAATAAAAATTGTGTGTGTTGGGAGTGCGAAATGTAAAACAGTTACAAAAGGAAAGTGCATAGAACAAATACAAGAATGTAAATGAAATTAGTGTGTGTGAATAACATTAATAAGCATACACTACTGCTAAGTCAAAAAATTGTGCAGTTATGCATATAAGCTTGTTAAGTTACTTGTGTAAGTGAATAGTGTATGTGAAAATCATAAATAATGATGCGTTATGCATTGTAAATATATTATAAGTTAATTAAGTGAACAATTAGCAATATAAAAACCCTGATGATAATGACATGGAAAGAAAAAAAACAAAAAACAAAAAAACCCTAATAAATATTGACATATGGGAAATTGGATATTGCAGAAAATAACAAACATACAATTGTATATGATAAATAATAATCCACAAAAAATAGTATCATGATTCTCTCCGTTTCTCTTTTCCTCTCTTTTATTCTTCATTCCATTCATCTCAGGTGCGGGCTCTTGCAGCAAATATTTCAGACAACTATACCGATGGAGACCATGTCATCACAGCAGAAACAGCACAGGGTGAGTATAACAACGTCACTGGATAGAAGAATAAATAATTAAAACCAATTAAAATCAAAGAAAGTAAAAAGTACACTGTGAATCTATAAGAAAGAGGCAAACCCAGAACTCCTCTAGCCCCCAAAGATACCTTGTCAATGGCTTTCACCCGCAAGAATGATGGATCAGAATTATGGAAGCATTTAAAATGTCTAGGGAGGGTCTTCAAATAATCATTGCTCTCAGCGTCCTTTGCTTTTTCAATGTCACGTATGTGTTCCCTTACCCGGATTCTAAATTCGCGAGTAGTCATACCCACATAAATCTTGTGGCATGGATATTCAGCCACATAGATTACTCCTTTTGTCGAGCACGTTAAAAACTGTCTGATGGTGAATTTTCGAGTCTTAGAGGAATTAAAAAATTCCTTGGACCTTTCAGTATTGAGACAGGCTTTACATTGCCCACAAGGACAGAATCCTTGGATTTGTTCACTAAAGAGTGATACATTTTTTCTTGCTGGCTTGTACTCACTACGTACCAACAAATCCCTCAAGTTTCTTGACCTTTTGGCAATGATACATGGCCTGTCAGATATAATTTTGTTCAATACTGGGTCCGTTTGCAGAACGTGCCAATGTTTCTGGATAATGTTGGAAAAGTTTTTCCATTGATCATTATAAGGAGTAATCAATCTGACTTGGTCCGAGCGAATTTTCAAAGGTTTGGTAGAATAAAGAAGCTGGTTACGGTTGCTGTCTTTCGCCCGTCGATATCCCCGACGGATTTGCCTATGGCCGTACCCACGTTCTCTGAATCTTGTGTAGAGATCAGAGGCTTGTTGCTCAAAAGTCTCGTCTGATGAGCAGATTCTTCTTGCCCTCAAAAATTGTCCCACAGGGATACCACGAATGGTGGAGGGCAAATGTGAAGAATCCGCCCTAAGAATTGAGTTGGTGGCAGTAGGTTTGCAAAATATGTTTGTTTGTACCACGCCTTCAGGGGACACTGTGATGTCAATATCCAAAAAACTGACCCTATGCCTGTAGGCATATGTCAATTTAATATTAAGATCATTATTGTTAAGTTGACACATCAATTTTTGTAGGTCATCAGAGCTGCCATCCCATACGAACAGTACATCATCGATATACCTAATCCAGCTGAGGATGTTTTCACAGCCAGGTATGGGAGAGCTCTGAAAAATCTCACGCTCCCAGGCTCTAAGGAACAAATTAGCATATGAGGGGGCACAAGCCGCCCCCATTTCTGTCCCTTGTGCCTGTAGGAAGATTTCATCCCTAAACATAAAGATGTTATGTGTAAGGATGAACTCAAGTAGTACCATGATCAGGTCACTTAATTCAGTGTCCAGATTGCTATTATACAGGAACCAAGATGCAGTCTTGAGACCATGTGTATGCATGATGGAGGTATATAGTGCCTCTACATCAGCTGTTACAAGTAACATTTGATCTTCTAAATGAAGTTGGTCTAATCGTCTCAAAGCTGCAGTTGTGTCCTGTATATACGAAGGAAGCGTGGCTACAATAGGTTTAAGATAAAAATCAATTACCCGACAAACCATTTCGCAAAGACTCCCATTGCCCGAGACAATTGGTCTGCCAGGCGGGTCATGAATGTCCTTATGTATCTTAGGGATGAGATATAAAGTAGGCATCCGAGGTTTTAATTTTTGTATATAATCAAAGAATTTTTTTGTAACAATGCCATTTTCATATGCTTGCTCCAAAATTTTAATCAATTCCAATTGAAACCTGTCAGATGGGTTATGGGAGAGTTTCTTGTAGCAATGGTGATCAGATAGCAATTTGTAGGCCTGTTTCTCATAAAGAAGGTTGGGCCAAATGACCAGATTTCCACTTTTGTCCGCGGCTTTCAACACACAATCATCCCATTTTCCAATTTCTTGGATAACCTCCCTCAATTGCCTGCTGTCATGATATCGAGGACCCCCAAATTTCAATTTTTCGATATCATGGGTTACCAATTTGACAAAAGTGTCCACCGCTGAACATGTATTGAGGTTGGGAAATTTACTGGACTTGTTCATGAGAGAAACAGGGAAATTGTTCGTTGGTTCAGCTTCCTGATCAGCCAGTGACTCAAGAATTGCCACAGCCGCTCTCTCCTCTTCAGTATCAAATATAAATCCCAGATTAGATTTTTCATAAAATCTTTTTAAAATGAGTTTTCGTGCAAACAAATGCACATCTTTTACCGCAGTGAAAATATCAAGAGACTGAGGAGGAGAGAACGTAAGACCCATTTCTAACACGTGTTCCTGCTGAGGTGTGAGTATATGAGTGGATAAATTGATTACCTTTGGTTGATTGCAACGCTTTTGATTGTGGTTTGGTCCATCATAATCTCGAAACGTATTTTTACCACCAAATCTTGTACGAGAGGGTCGGCCATTCTGTGTTTCATGCTCAAGCCCTGAGACGGTGCTACTGGCTACGGATGAGATGGATGACGTGGAGGAATTTCTCAGCAAAATATTCTTATCATCAGCTTTCCTATATTGCCAGCGAAAAACTCTTTTATTTTCGTAATCACTAATATCCCGCTGGTATTTTTTAGATTTAGATTTGCTGATATTTTCCTCCCATTTTTCCATCTTCTTGTCCATATCAGCAAGGAATTCTTCCAGCATTTCAGCTGGAATATCTTTCAGCATTTGTTTATGTACTTGGTCCAGCTCATGATCAATCTCTCCCAGGACATTAAGATTTCTCTCATTAATAATTTCAATGAAAGTCAGTGAACAGGACGAAGCGGCTGCCTCCCATTTTTTGTTTAGCTCTGCATCCTCCAAACCAAATGTGGGAAACAGTTGAATGCGTAGCCCCCTTGGAACAATTTTTTGTTTATGATAATTGTCCAAGGAGGCTTTGGTCCACCAAATTCTTGTTTTTTTCTGGAGCAGATTTTTATATTTTTTAAAAAGTTCTTTGTGATCAACATGTGTACTATTAAAAATACCTGCGGTACCGGGTTTAAACAATTCAGATGCTTTATCTTGCCAGGACAACATCCTGGCTTTTAGGTACATGTTCCGGAACTATATCTGTTGCAAAACAGAACATCAATATTAACAATCTAAACAGGTACCGGATAGTATCCGAACGGAGGAAATTAACCTCCACCACCAAACTCAATCAATATAGTAACAACTAGTGTGGGATATATAAATCCAAACCACCACAAAGAGTAACTAAGGTTTAAAATATATTATATTTATTGGTATTCTTTAAAATTAAAGATATAAAAAAACAGTGGATAACCCATACCACAGATGTAGGGTGTTAAACCATGAATCATTACAAGAGATGTATATACATGCTACTACTTGGCAATATATTTGGGAGGTAAATGATACTGAATTGGGCCCTAATATGCATAGAGAGATATATATTTAACAGGTGAACAGATCAATCCACATCAAAAGATATACACATGCATAATAAATAAGAGCCCAGATTACCTTAAGCCAATGTTTGTATGAATGAAAGCATGGTAAACACCCACCGCTCCGACGATCGTTTCAACACCTTTTTCAAGGAGCGCTGCATATGGGGTGTGCATGTGTTCATTTATATAGGAGCGATGAGAATGAGTTAATCCCCCACAGCTGTGTGAAAGGAACTGCAGAGCCATGTGGCGCGCATGCCTGATGACTGCTTCCTATCAGGCAACTTCCTTCCACGGACGGTGACCAGCAAGCACTCGGTTGCTATGCAACGTGCGTGCCAGTGGTCACATGATCCGTGTGGGGAAGTGCCGGAAGTCAAAGACTTCCTGCATGCGCGACCTGTCTGCTAAAGCATCGGTAAGTATTATAACAACATTGGGGTGAATGAGTGAAGAGACTGAATGAATATTATCGCTGGAGAGTAAGATAAATATGTATATGAGAAAATGAGAGTATTTTATATATAACAGTACCAATGCGTGATATATATATAAGTGTACGGGTGCACATGTATATTATACCACTAGGGACTGAGATGTATATGAGAAGGAAAAATTTATATATAACAATGACTGCTGCATACAATATGTATGAGTGTACAAATGCATGTATATACTATATGTGCGTATATATAAATCCAAGATTGTTATATCACACAGGCCATCAAGACCCAAAACAAATACCATATATAATTATCCTATGCGCCAAGCATAGCCTAAATAAACGGGTTAATTTACAAATATTAATAAACATTCTTAAAGATATATTCTTTGGACACACATAGAGTACATACCTCAACCTCACACAATTAATCTGCAACATGCCCTAACTATTGTATCTCAAACCTACAATATACATGCAAAGTAAATTAAAAAATAAAAAAATAAAATAAATAAATAAATAAATAAATTACAATTATCCATTGAATGTGCCAAAACCTATTAGACCCATTATGTAAATATGGATTAACAATAAAAAATTGTGTGTGTTGGGAGTGCGAAATGTAAAACAGTTACAAAAGGAAAGTGCATAGAACAAATACAAGAATGTAAATGAAATTAGTGTGTGTGTGAATAATATTAATAAGCATACACTACTGCTAAGTCATCAGGCATGCGCGCCACATGGCTCTGCAGTTCCTTTCACACAGCTGTGGGGGATTAACTCATTCTCATCGCTCCTATATAAATGAACACATGCACACCCCATATGCAGCGCTCCTTGAAAAAGGTGTCGAAACGATCGTCAGAGCGGTGGGTGTTTACCATGCTTTCATTCATACAAACATTGGCTTAAGGTAATCTGGGCTCTTATTTATTATGCATGTGTATATCTTTTGATGTGGATTGATCTGTTCACCTGTTAAATATATATCTCTCTATGCATATTAGGGCCCAATTCAGTATCATTTACCTCCCAAATATATTGCCAAGTAGTAGCATGTATATACATCTCTTGTAATGATTCATGGTTTAACACCCTACATCTGTGGTATGGGTTATCCACTGTTTTTTTTATATCTTTAATTTTAAAGAATACCAATAAATATAATATATTTTAAACCTTAGTTACTCTTTGTGGTGGTTTGGATTTATATATCCCACACTAGTTGTTACTATCTTCTTGAGACTGTCTCTAGGACCAATGCTGTGTTTCAGAGGGAGTTGCCGGCGATATTCATTACTCCTAGTGAAGTCTTCAGTAAGAGCAGTAACTCCTCCTTTCTGGTGTTTGAGGACATGTGCACATTTTTCTGGAGTCGTCTAAAAGCTAAGAAATTTCCCCTGTTTGTCATTCCTTTTTGTCTGTAGAGTTCAGTGGAGATTGACTAGTGCTCCTCTCCTCCCTTCCCTACCCTTAGTCTAACGCCAGGGAAAGGGGGAAACAGCAAAAAGGCAATGGTAGTTACCAGCCAGGATGTCAAGGAACATGCACAACAGGACGCAGCGGGCCCCTTTTTGTTAGAAGGAGGTAACACAGGTGCAGAATGAAGATAACGATAAAGTAGGGACTCGCAAAATCGTGGGGACCCTTGACGGGGATTGCGACCTTACGTATTTTGGCCAAAATATTAACTAATACCTCATATGATATTTTTGCACTTTTTTATCTGACAGGACACAGCCAGGCCCATTAATGGTGACCTTGTGAATTAGGGGCTGGCACCTCTGTGATACACGGATAGGGTGCCGGGCATCCAACCTAATCGAATAGTAGGGGCGTCTAATAGGATGCTGGCTAGGCACGATGCCACATGTATGTGACCTGCACCCTATTCCAAGTTTCATCTGTGTGCAGTTTTAGTGCTAGGCAATCAGGATGAGAGGATGAGAGTGATTGTTCATTAGCATTCTGCACCTGTGTTACCTCCTTCTAACAAAAGGGGGCCTGCTGCGTCCTGTTCTGCATTTTCCTTGACATCATGGCTGGTAACTACCACTGCCTTTTCCTGTTTTCTAATTTGATTTTGGAATTTTTAAAAAAATCTGTTTACTGTTCTGGCTGGGCTCTTTGTTTTTAACGCCAGGGAAAAACAGGGCCAGGAACACTATTGGTTAAGAGCCAATATAGGGTCGATATTTGAGGCAGGGTGACACTAGACCAAACTAGGAGGTCTCCACTCCCCCCTTTCCCTAGTGTCTGGGCTCCCTTTCCCTCTTCCCTCTGTGTTGCACTAAGTCTTTCCCACACCTTGCGTGACATTATCACCGGCCGAGCACATTTTGAAAGGAGAAAAAAAAAGTAGAAAACTGACACTTTGTTTTTTTTTTTCTCTGTGTGTTTTTGGGCATGGACCTTTTTTTTTCTCTTTCTCCCTTGGTATGGGTTCAGTTGCAGAGCTCGCAGAGCGGCTGCACATGCTGTCGCTGGAGGTGAATGATGTCCGCGGTGAGGTACAGCAGCAGCATCAGCGGTTACAGGTCGCCAATGTGGGGGTCTCTGCAGGTAGGCCTGTCCAGCCTAAACCCAAAGTTTCCCTCCTAGACAGGTTTTCAGGAGGTAGGGACAATTTGTTTGTATTCAAGGAGGCATGCAAACTGTATTTCAAACTTCATCCTTACTTCTCCGGAAATGAGGAGCAACAGGTTTGAATTGTGATCGCTGTACTTTAGAGAGATCCTCAGACGTGGGGGTTTTCTTTACCGCAGGACTCGGTCTTGGCCCTCATCTATGATGACCCTTACCGAGTCTCCTTGGCTGAGTTTAGGCTATATAGCCTTCTGCAGGGGAATCGGTCAGTAGAAACGTACAGTTCGGAATTCCATAGATGGGCAACGGATTCCAAATGGAATGACTCAGCCCTTAGAAGTCAATTTTGTGAGGGGCTTACTGAAAGGTTGAAAGATGCCTTGGCATTATATGAAACCCCTCAGTCCTTGGAGGCTGCCATGTCGTTGGCCATACATCTTGATAGACGACTTCAGGATAGACAGGTGAGACCACCTTCTCCGTGGCCTTCTTGTCGGGGTTGTGTACCTCTGTCGGGGGGAGCAGTCTGGGGTGAACCAGTACTGGGGGAGGTGTAGGAACCCATGCAGTTAGGGGGTGTCTCTGCATTATACATCTCCCTGGAGATTCGCAAGATAAAAGGTGTATGTTTTTGTTGTGGGAAAAAAGGCCATTTTGATGGGACCTGTCCTTCAATTCCTAAACAAAAGGAGACTCGATTAACTCTTGGTAGTCTGGAGTTAGATAAACAAGTGGTGCATTTGAGGCCAAACTGCAGTTCCCGCTTTGTCCTGACAGCAGAGGTGGTGCTAAACCGACAAAAATTTCTGTGTTTGTTGACAGCGGAGCCGGAGTCAGCATGCTTGATGCTGAGTTTGTGAAGACTCATGGTCTTGCTTGCTGTACTTTAGATAAACCTATTTCCATTTTTGCCATCGACTCAGCGCCACTTGCACAGAAAGCATTTACTCAGATTGTACATAATGTAAAACTGAGGGTGGGGTCAGTTCATCGTGAAATTATTCCTTGCTATGTCCTGGACAATCTTCCTACACCGATTGTTTTGGGTATTCCGTGGCTTGTTAAACATAAGCCATTGATGGACTGGCAAGCGGGGAAATTATTGAATAGGGAGATTACTGCCATGCAAATTGTTTAGATATTTCCCTTGCTACTGTCTCTACAGAAATATTACCTGCTTTTCTGTCTGGTTTTGAGGATGTTTTTTCTGAGAGGGGGAGTCAGGATTTTCCTCCTCATCGTGTTTAAAACTGTCCTATTACCTGACCCCCGGTGCTAAACTACCGAAATCCAGACTGTATAATCTTTCTGGCCCTGAGAGATAAGTCATGAAGGATTTCATTGTGGAGAGTCTGAAGAAGGGACAGGAATCCTCTGATTCCTGATTTGTTCAGCCAGGTTGTGGGAGCTTAGGTATTCTCCAAGTTGGATCTAAGGGGAGCCTACAATCTGGTTAGAGTCAGAGAAGGGGACGAATGGAGTTTGGTTATGTCTTTTGGTTTGACTAATGCACCTGCGGTATTCCAGCATTTCATAAATTATATTTTTAATTGTTTGGTGGGGCGGTTTGTGGTGGTCTATCTGGACGATATTTTGGTTTACTCACCAGATTTTGAAACTCATCGGGGGCATGTTAAGCAGGTTCTTCAGATATTAAGGGACAACAAACTTTATGCCAAACTGGAAAAATGTGTTTTTGCTGTTCAGGTGGTGCAGTTTTTGGGGTACTTGTTGTCGTCTTCAGGTTTTCAGATGGATCCGGAGAAGATCCGTGCAGTCCTTGATTGGGAACGTCCCGAGAACCTGAGGGCTTTACTAATTTTTACTGGAAATTCATCCAAAATTACTCTGTAATTGTGAAACCCCTTACTGACATGACTAAGAAGGAGTTTGATTTTTCCAAATGGTCGGATGCCTCAGTCCAGGTTTTTTCTTCTTTAAAGAACTGTACCTATACTCAGTCAACCCGATGTTTCCCAACCCTTTATGTGGATGTTGGTGCGTCGGATTTCGGGATTGGGGCTGTGTTGTCTCAGGGTCCGTCCCCTGGTAAATGGCGTCCATGTGCCTTCTTTTCTAAAAAAATTGTCTTCGGCTTAGAGAAATTATGACGTGGGTAATAGGGAACTTTTGGCGATCAAATTGGCGTTCGAAGAATGGCGACATTGGTTGGAAGGGGCTGTCCATCCTGTTACTGTTATTACTGACCATAAGACCCTGTCATATCTCCAGTCAGCTAAACATCTCAAACCTAGGCAAGTCAGATGGTCCCTGTTTTTTAATTAGGTTCAATTTTGATGTCACTTTTCATCCACGGGTCAAAAATGTCAAGAGTGATGCTTTGTCCCGGAGCTTTCCTGGTGGTGGTGAACATGAGAACCCTGTCCCAACATTAGAGAAAGGGGTAGTCATTTTGGCACTGTATTCTGAACTGGAGGGTGAGGTGTTGGAGGCTCAGGGGGACACTCTTGCCTCCTGCGCTTCAGGAAGGTTATTTGTACCATTAAATCTGCACCACAAAGTAATTAAAGAGCATTATAACTCTGTGCTTTCTGGGCATCCAGGTGGTAAGGCAACCGCGGACCTCCTCTCTCATCGTTATTGGTGGCCGGGGTTACATCAGGATGTGATTGAACACGTAGCTGCTTGTAGTATTTCCGCGCGTTCTAAGGTTTCGCATACCCGTCCATCTGGTACTCTTCTTCCGCTACCTATCCCTAGTAGGTCATGGACACACTTGTCCATGGATTTTATTACTGACCTACCAGTTTCTGCAGTCAAAACGGTGGTTTTGGAGGTAATAGATAGGTTCAGTAAAATGGTTCCCTTTGTCACATTGCCTGCACTTCCAAATGCCAAGACAGATGTTCATAAATGAGATTGTGAAGCTTCACGGGGTTCCCTCCGATGTGGTGTCAGATTGGGGGACCCAGTTTGTTTCCAAGTTCTGAAAGGCATTCTGTTCTCGACTGGGGGTGCAGCTGTCCTTTTCTTCTGCCTTTCACCCTCAGTCGAATGGTCAGAGCGAGCGTGTCAATCAGAATTTGGAGACCTACTTCAGGTGTTTCATCTCCGAAAATCAGGAGGATTGGGCATCTTACTTACCGCTGGCAGAATTTGCCATTAATAATCATCGTCAAGAATCCGCTGGCAGGTCACCGTTCTTCGGTGCATACGTTTATCACCCACAGTTTGGTACCTTTAGTGGGGGAGGAGCTTCAGGAGTTCCTGAGGTGGAATGGTATGCTTTGTCGCTTTCCTCGGTATGGCAGGGTGTTCTGAGTAATTTAAAGATCATGGGAGACAGGTATAAACGTATGGCTAACAGAAAATGCTTGCCAGGTCTGGACCTGAATGTAAATAACCTTGCGTGGTTGTCTACCAGGAATATAAGATTGAAAGTTCCTTCTTGGAAACTGGGACTTAGGTTTATTGGTCCCTATAAAATAAACCGCCATCATTAACCCAGCAGCGTTTCGTCTTGAAGTTCCTCAGGCCCTTAAGGTCCACAATGTGTTCTACAGGCCCTTACTCAAAAAGTATATGGAACCTCTTGAGCCCTCACCTCTACCACCGCCCCCAGTAATAGTTGATGGTAATCTGTGTTGCACAGCTTCTGGATACCCACAGTTGCAGTAGAAACTTCACAGAGCAGAGTACTTGGGATAACAAGGTATTACTTCTCAGAACATGAGGTAAAGGAAAAAACGCACAGTCACACAGTACTGCACCAGGAAGTAAGAACAAAACAGAAAATACAAGAGAGATTTTTTTTCTTTTTACAATACAGTAAACAAGGAAACTTTACACAACATCGCCATCTACTGTCAGATCAGCATAAAGTCCTCCTTCACACAAACAAAGAAGTCCACAACTGTTGCATATACCAACAATCTGGAGTTTCAAATTTCAAGGATTGTACATTCTTGTCTCCAACGTCGTTCTCTACAATACTTGGTGCACTGGAAAGGCTATGGTCCAGAGGAGAGTATGTGGGTTTCAGCGTCAGAGGTGAACGCTCCCAGGTTGGTTCGATCATTCCACACCTCTTATCCTGAGAAACCCGGTCCTGAGTGTCCGGAGGCCACTCGTAGAGGAAGGGGTACTGTCACGGGTGTGTCAGAGGTGACAGACAGTCGCCCTACAGTTGTTCGCAGGAGATCTCCACATTTGGCATTATACACATTTTCTTGAGGTTTTCTCTAGGACCCAGCGGCTACCTGGCCTGGGTGTATAAATACCTTCTGTGTTTCAGAGGGAGTTGCCGGCGATATTCATTACTCCTAGTGAAGACTTCAGCAACAGCAGTACTTCCTCTTCTCTGGTGTTTGAGGACATGTGCATATTTGTTTGGAGTCATCTAAAAGCTAAGCAATTTGCCCTGTTTGTCCCTCCTTTTAGTCTTTTGAGTTCAGTGGAGATCGGCTAGTGCTCATCTCCTCCCTTCCCTAGCCTGAGTCTAACGCCAGGGAAAGACAGGGCGAGGAACGCGTGCGGCAATTGGTTAAGAGCCAATACAGGGTCGATAGTTGAGGCTGGGTGACACTAGACCAGACTAGGAGGTCTCCACTCCCCCCTTTCCCTAGTGTCTTGGCTCCCTTTCCCTCTTCCCTCTGTTTTGCACTAAGTCTTTCCCACACCTTGCGTGACACTGGGTTAGTTGAGCTCCAATCAGCTCCCTGATCCAATGTACAGAGATGTACTCATGCTGCTGATGTCACTGCAGCGCGATGAGGTCAACTCATCACCCTACTGATGTCATTGCAGAGCACCATGAAGAAGGAAAAGCCAAATCTTGCAGCAGGTAATGACTCATAGAGACAAATATACTCGGGGGTGCCTTGGTATGGAGAATGGGGTGGGGGCCTTGGTATGGTGAATGTGATGGTCCTTAGTATGGAGAATGGGGTGAGGGGCTTAGTATGAGAATAGGGAGGAGGGCTCGATAATAGAGAAAGGGTAGCATGAGGGTGTTCGCTATGGAGAAGGGGTAGCATGAGGGGGCTCAGTATGGAGAAGGGGTAACATGGGAGGCTCATAAAAGAAAATGGGATAGCATGGGCAGGCTCAGCATGAAGAATGGGGTAGTGTGGGGGCCTCAATGTGGAGAATAATGTAGCATGAGGGGCTTGGTAAGGAGAATAGGGTAGCATGGGGGCTTGGTATGGAGAAGAGGTAGTATGAGATGAGAAAGCTTGATATGGAGAAGGTATATCATAGTGGGGTTTGTCATGGAGAATGTGGTAGCATGGGGAGGCTTGGCATGAAGAATGGGGTAGCATGAGGGGGCTCGGTAAGGAGTATAGAGTTGCATGAGGGGGCTCGGTATGGAAAATGGGGTAGCATGGGGCCTCGGTATGGAGACTGGGATAGCATGAGGGAGTTCTGTATGGAAAATGGGGTAGCAGGGGTAGTATTCAGGTGGCATTATAATGACAATGTCATTTTTAATGGTACTATTTCTGGAAAAATCATCATGGAGTCAGGTACTTATATCTAATGTGCATTTACATTGGTCAGTTTCAGCCTTTAAATGATCGCTGATCTGCTATATGAAGCCAATCGGCAGTCCCATAATAACCTGTTTAGACAGGATGTCATTTTGCTTTCATGTGCACAGAACGAATATTAACATGATCATCCTGTGCACAAAGAAAAGCACTCTTCTCAGCAGTACATGTGTACAAAGGACATTTAAACGGAGTGGTTCACTCCCAAAATGCCAATTAATTTGCTTACACATTTCTATTGGAGACATAGCCCAGGTTATAATTTATTATTTCATGTTTTAGATGCAAATAAGGGCTCTTATGTGCACCCTTGGCTTGGCTAATTATGTCTTCTTAGATCATTACACCCTACCATTTAAAAATTAAAGTCAGTCCCTTTTCTTGATTGACAGAGTTCCATTGGTAATGCTGCAATATCGTACTCATTAATGTGCAGAAACTCTGAATAATATCCTTTGCTTCTATGATCAAAAAGTAGAATAAATAAAGTCCACGTCTCCTTTATACACGGAAAGCAGGGGCGTACATAGAAGTCATGGGGCCCCATAGCAGAAGCTCTAATTGGGCCCCCCCCCCTACAAAAAATAAATATTTGTCTATGTCACAGAAGAGCAGCTCTCATAACTTTCCAGCCTTTAGGCTGTGTGCACACAATGCGTTTTTAATGCGTTTCCGCAGCGTTTTTGCAGCTGCGGAAACGCTGCGGAAACACATTAAAAACGCATGGTAGAAGGGCAGCAATGTTCCCAATGATAATCCGCATGTGCTGTACCCATGCTGCGGATTTTTCTGCAGCGTTTATGCTGCGCTCAAAAATCCGCAGCATGTCCATTAATTTTTCGGAAACGCGGCGTTTTTGCCGCCATTGACTTGCATTAGAACGCGCCAATACCGCAAGACTGCATTTGTACTTGCGTTATTGGCGCATTCTAATGTGCGGATGGTACCCGGGTGTGGAGGAGAGGAGACTCTCCTCCACACCCAGGTACCATTAAAAAGCTGTAAAAACAAGAATAAAATAAAAAATAAGATATATTCACCTTCCGACGGCCCCCGGTCTCCTTCCCTCTGCTTGCGTGCAAGACTGAAGAGTGAGAAATGCAGCAGCTACTGGTACATTTCCCCATCCTCGTATGTGTGGCCCCCTCAATCCCACAATCCCTGGTATGTGTGGCCCCCACAATCCCTGGTATGTGTAGCCTCCACAATCCCCCAATCCCTGGTATGTGTGGCCCCCTCAATCCCACAATCCCTGGTATGTGTGACCCCCTCAATCCCACAATCCCTGGTATGTGTGACCCCCTCAATCCCACAATCCCTGGTATGTGTGGCCCCCTCAATCCCACAATCCCTGGTATGTGTGGCCCCCTCAATCCCACAATCCCTGGTATGTGTCGCCTCCTCAATCCCCCAATCCTGGTAAATGTGGCCTCCTCAATCTCCAAATCCTGGTACGTGTGGCCTCCTCAATCCCCAAATCCTGGTACGTGTGGCCTCCTCAATCCCCAAATCCTGGTATGTGTGGCCTCCTCAATCCCCAAATCCTGGTATGTGTGGCCTCCTCAATCCCCAAATCCTGGTATGTGTGGCCTCCTCAATCCCCAAATCCTGGTATGTGTGGCCTCCTCAATCCCCAAATCCTGGTATGTGTGGCCTCCTCAATCCATGTATCCTGGTATGTGTGGCCTCCTCAACCCCTCAATCACTGCACACATAAAACAATAAACACTTATACTCACCTTCCTTCCTCACCTCTGCTCCAGCAGCTCATGTCGGCATCTGAGCTGCACGCGCTCTCAGAAGCTGAGGTGAGCTGCTGCTGCTGCTGGCACATTCACTCCTCTCCACGCCGAGACTATGGGCGTGGAGAAGCTTGAATATGCTTTCTCTTTAGCGGCGGGCAGGCACTGACAGCAGGAGCCGGGGCTCAGCGCTCCTCCGTGCCCGCTACTAAAGAGAATGAATATTCCATCTTCTCCACGCCCATGGGAGTGGAGAAGAGGGAATATTCATGTACCTTTAGCAGCGGGCACACGTGGTAGCTGCAGCAGCGGCTACTGTGTGTGCTCCGCTCCTCCACTGCCGCAACCCGCTCCTCTGCCGCTGCAACCTCCTACTTACCTATCCTCCTCGCTCCCACGCTGCTTGGGGCCCTCACGGGCCCCCTCCAGCCACGCGCCCCATAGCAGTGGCGTAGTCTGCCGCCATTGGCGGTACGCCACTGACAGAAACTGTACATGTGACTACTCCATGCTTCAGAGAGACGAACCCTTTGAATATTTACTCCTCTAATAAGCTCACGTTTATTACGTTTTCTCGAATCAGATTGATATATTGGGTTGTGCACGCGTCTTCTTGTGCAAAGTGGCTTCGGAGATAAGTGGCAGTTATTTCAGAGGCCATGGACTAACACCCGTCTTCTTCTCTTTTCACACAGGTACATGCTCTTCTCCTGCACAATTCCTCTGCCTGCTGTATATGCCGCCATCTAATGCTCTGCTCTCCTGATTCAACTCACTGGTAGAATTCTCTGCTTGATATTTCTACTTTATCTGTCCCATTCCACTCAATACTCACATATGTCTGTCCTATCCCCACTGTAGATTTTATCTGATGTTTAGAGGTGCCAAACTGCAGAGCCTACAGAGTCCTAGCTCTGTGTTTGATCACCCAGCCATCTCCTGGTGAGATGACCAGCTGCTAATTTAGCCACAAGCAGCTCCCACAATGCCCCTCACCTGATGGTTTAGTGTGCCCTCTATATTTAGAAGATCTTTAAGGGGTGCACACGTGCTGGGTTGTGCACCGTCTTCTTGTGCAAAGTGGCTTCGGAGATAAGTGGCAGTTATTTCAGAGGCAGTTAGTCAGGGCAGGAGTCAGGTAACCAACACTTTGACCACTTACTCTCTTTTAACTATGTTTCTGTTAGCTCTCACTTTTTCCTCTATAGTCCTCCACTTTCTAGTAACCCCTCAAATCCCTACACCTAGTAAGAAACTCTTCATCTCTCCCTCCATCCTCCCCATTCATCTCACCTCCTCCTCCGAATTATTCCTCAAAATTCAATCCTGGATCTCCAAACACAGACAGCCACCTCATGCTCTCTCTTGCTCCCACCTGCTAACACCTTCTCTGCTCCTCCTCACTGCTGGAGATATCTCTCCAAATCCTGGTCCTCCTCGCCATATCCCCACAGTTACTTCTACCTCCTATCCACGACCTTCCACAAACTGTCGCAACCCTTCTAACCTCATACCCATCCAACTAATCCCCACTTCCTTAGTTGCTCTAACAGGAGCTCTATGGAACGCTCGCTCCGTCTGCAACAAACTTTCCTACATCCACGACCTTTTCATTACTAACAAACTTTCGTTCCTCGCCATCACCGAAACCTGGCTCACCCCCTCTAACACACCCACACCCCCCGCCCCAATGGCAAACATGGCGGAGGCGTAGGTTTTCTCCTGTCAGATACCTGCGTTTTCACCCAAATATCACTGCCACCCTCTGTTATACTCCCCTCTTTTGAGGTGCACTGTGTGCGCATCTATTCCCCCTCTGACCTCTAACTGGCCGTCATTTACCGACCCCCAGGGCTAGCCACCACTTTCTTAGACCACTTCACCACCTGGCTGCTTCACTTCCTTTCCACTGACATCCCCACTATCATAATGGGTGACTTCAACATCCCCATTGACACTTCCCACTCATCTGTCTCTAAGCTCCTATTCCTCACTTCCTCCTTCGGCCTTGCTCAATGGTCTTCGGCAGCTACTCATAAAGATGGCCACACACTGGACCTCATCTTCACCCGCCTCTTTTCCCTATCTAACCTCTCTAACTCACCCCTCCCTCTCTCTGACCATAACCTCCTCACATTCTCTACCCTCTCCTGTCCAGGTGCACAATCCCCACTCCACAAACTTACACACGCTCGCAGAAATCTCAAACACCTTGACCTACACTCACTCTCTGAATCCCTCCTCCCTCTTGCAGACATAAATTCCTTACACAATGCAGATGTTGCTGCAGCTTCATATAACACTACATAACACCACAATAGCTGCAGCTCTCGACTCGATCGCCCCTCTCACACATACCAAATCTCGCACAATCAACAGGCAACCCTGGCACACCAAACTTACTAAAGAACTGCGACGGGCCTCCAGGGTTGCGGAGCAGAGATGGAAAAGGTCTCACTCCATCGAGCACTTCATCGCATTCAAACAATCCCTCACTATTTTCAAGTCCGCACTCACTACAGCGAAACAATCCTACTTCTCATCTCTCATATCCTCCCTATCTCACAACTAGAGATGAGCGGTGTTCGACTAGAACTGTTCGCCAATCTCAAATTTGAGCTGTTTTGGGCGGTATTGGACGAGCTCGAACGATTTGCAAAAAATTCGGCTGTTCGAGGTTATGTTCGATAACTGTTCGTGCACCAAAAGCGTGTCCTGCATGTCTGGCGCTATTTTTGAGCACCAATCATGCAGGGATTGTCTGCCACTCACTGTAATGCCACAGCCATGGTTGTTGTGGCATTACAGTGATTGCCCAAATCGATGGGAACAGTGCCCACAGTGAAACATGAAAAGCCGGCAATTCAGCAGCGGCATACACCGGTACCCGACAATTTAGAACAGAAAGAATAGAGAATCACACATAGATTAGATAGATAGAAACATGTCAGTCACATATATATGAAGTACAGTGACAGTGTTGCTTACTGTACTTGTCATTTAGTGTAAAGGATTTATTAAAAAAAATAATAGTGTTTTCATGCACCGTCTCTTTAAAAAAGCCGGCCGGCATTTCAGCAGCGATACCTGACAATTTAGAATAGAAGGAATAGAGAATCACAAATAGATTAGATAGATAGAAACATGTCAGTCACATATACAGTATATGAAGTACAGTGACAGTGTTGCTTACTGTACTTGTCATTTAGTGTAAAGGATTTATTAAAAAAAATAATAGTGTTTTCATGCACCATCTCTTTAAATAAGCCGGCCGGCAATTCAGCAGCAGTACCCGACAATTTAGAATAGAAGGAATAGAGAATCACACATAGATTAGATAGATAGAAACATGTCAGTCACATATATATGAAGTACAGTGACAGTGTTGATTACTGTACCTGTCATGTAGTGTTAAAATAAAGGATTTATTTAAAAAAAAATTGGCGTTTGGTTCCCCATAATTTTAGGCTCTAGCGGATGTTAAGCAGATGGCTGGGGCAGATGTTTGAAGCCTGGGAAGGGGGTAATACCCACGGAGCTTCCCAGGCTACTAATATCAGCCCCCAGCTGAATACCTAGCCTTTACTAGCTATTAAAATGGGGGACCCCCCCAAAAAAATGACGTGGGGTTCCCCCTATTTTAATAGCTAGCAAAGGCTAGGCAGACAGCTTAATAGCCCAGGAAGGGTGCCATGAATATTGGCCCCCTCCCAGGCTAGAAACATCGGCCATCAGCCGTCCCAGAAATGGCGCATCCATAGGATGCGCCAATTCTGGCACTTAGCCTCGCTCTTCCCACTGCCCTGTAGCGGTGGCAGTGGGGTAATAGGGCTGGGGTTGATGTCAGCTTATAATGCCAGCTGACATCAAGCCCAGGTTAGTAATGGAGAGGCGTCTACAAGACACCCCCATTACTAACCCCATAGTCAAAGTTAAAAGAAAACACAAACACCCAGAATAAAGTCCTTTAATTGAAATAAAGACACAATACTTTATTGTTCTAAATTAAACCATACTTACCATCACGCCCATTCCAGCTGAAGCCAACGATCTCCTGCAATAAAAGTAAAATAATAAAGCAACATCATCCTTACCTTTCCATGGTTCCCACGACAGCTTCAGCTCTGCTACATCGAGATGACGGGCTGGACCGCAGCAGAACGCTGCCATTTAGCTTGCCATGCCGCACACACTGAGAAGCGCAGGCATGCTTGCGCTCCTCAGTGTCTCGCTGTGACGGCATAAAAATGAGACGAGTTCATGTCCAATGAACTCGGCTCACCTCATGCACGTCACTGACAGCGTGGGAGAATTCTCATGCTGAAGCGCTGAGTGCAGGAGAATTTTCCCACGCTGTCAGTGACGTGTCTGGCCGGCGGCCGCGACCAATCAGCAGAGCCGGGTTTAAATTTGACGCCAATACTGCTGATTGGTCGTGGCCTGCAACCGCGTCCAGTCAGCCGAGCAGGGTTTAAATTTGGCGCCAATACTGCTGATTGGTCGCGGACGGCGATCGCGACTAATCAGCAGAGCGGTGTTTAAATTTTGCGGCAATATTGCTGATTGATCTCGGGCCAGCGACCGCGATCAATCAGCAGAGCGGTGTTTAAATTTGGCGCCAATAATGCTGATTAGTCGCGGCTGGCATCCGCGACCAATTAGCAGAGCGGGGTTTAAATTTGGTGCCAATCTCGCTGATTGGTCGTGGCTGGAGTCCGCGACCAATCAGCAGAGCGGTGTTTAACTTTAGCGCCAAGATCACTGATTGGTCGCGTGCAGAGAGCGCGACCAATCAGCGAATCGTATTGGTGAGGACCGGGGAGCGCCGCTGCCTGTGCGGATACTTCCGCTGCGAGAAGCCGGGAGATGAGCGACTGCTCGCAGCAGAAGTATCCCGACCCGCAGCGCCGTTCCCCGGTCCTCCCTTGACACCCTAGCCGTTGATGTCCCCACAGTATCCGCATGATGTTATAAAGATCCGGACATTTCTGTTAAAAATCGCTGATTGGTCGCTGGCGCTGTCCGCGACCAATCACCGATTTGGGCGCCAAATTTAAATATCGGCCGCGACCAATCACCGATCTTGGCTCCACATTTAAACACCGCTGTGCTGATTGGTTGCCGACGCTGGGCGCGACCAATCACCGATTTTTGCGCCACATTTAAATAGCGTCCGCGAAAAAATCAGTACAGCGGTGTTTAAATGTGGAGCCAAGATGGGTGATTGGTCGCGGCCGATATTTAAATTTGGCGCCCAAATCGGTGATTGGTCGCGGGCAGCGCCAGCGACCAATCAGCGATTTTTAACACAAATGTCTGGACCTTTGTAACACCATGCGGATACTGTGGGGACATCAGCAGCTAGGGTGTGAAGGGAGGACCGGGGAGCAGCGCTGCGGGTCGGGATACTTCTGCTGTGAGCCCCCGCTCATGTCCCTGGTTCTCACAGTGGAAGTATCCGCACAGGCAGCGCCGCTGACATCCATGCGGCTAGGGTGTGAAGGGAGGACAGGGGAGCGGCGCTGACATCCAATTGGTCGCAGCCGCTATTTAAATGTGCCGCACAAATCGGTGATTGGTCGCGGTCTTGACCCGCGACCAATCACTGATCTTGCAGCCAAAGTTAAACACTACTGTGCTGATTGGTCGCGGACGCTGCCCGCGACCAATCACCGATTTGTGCGCCAAATTTAAATATCGGCCGCGACCAATCACCGATCTTGGCTCCACATTTAAACACCGCTGTGCTGATTGGTCGCGGCCGATATTTAAATGTGGCGACCAAATCGGTGATTGGTCGCGGGCAGCGTACGCGACCAATCAGCACAGCGGTGTTTAACTTTTGCGGTAAGATCAGTGATTGGTCGGGTCCGAAGACCGCGAAAAATCATCGAATCGTCTTGGTGAGGACCGGGGAGCGGCGCTGCCTGTGCGGCTACTTCCGCTGCGAGAACCCGAGACATGAGCGGGCGCTCGCAGCAGAAGTATCTCGACCCGCAGCGCCGCTCCCCGGTCCTCCCTTCTGCATGGAGGTCAGCGACGCCGGCGGTCCTTCCGCTGCTACCGGCCGGGAGATGAGCGCCTCGCGCCGCTCATCTCCCGGCTGCATCTCCGTCCCGCAGATGGGTCCGGCGGTCGGGGTCCTTCTGCTGTTACCAGCCGGGAGATGAGCGTCTCGCGCCGCTCATCTCCTGGCTGCATTGCTGCTGAGCTCCTTCCCGCAGATGAGCCGCTAACGGCCGCCATCTTTTTTCAGAAATTCCGCGGCGCTGATTGGCCGCTGCCGGACCAATGAGCGACGTGGGATTTCCTGGACAAACAGACAGACAGACAGACAGACGGGATAAGACAATTATATAGTAGATAATTTAAAAAAAAAGGGCTTCTCTATATTGTTGTGTCCGGCCATGTACAAATAGGCAGCTGGTGGTTGGGGGCTGCCCGTTCCTGCCTGCTGTACCTGGCTGGACACAAATATAGTGCGAAGCCCCACGTCAATTTTTTTTAAATTATTTCATGAATTTCCTGAAATAATTTAAAAAAATTGACGTGGGGCTTCGCACTATATTTGTGTCCAGTCAGGTACAGCAGGCAGGAACGGGCTGCCCCAAACCACCAGCTGCCTATTTGTACCTGGCCGGACACAACAATATAGGGAAGCCCTTTTTTTCTTAATTATTTCATGAATTTCATGAAATAATAAAAAAAAAAATACGTGGGGCTTCGCCCTATTTTTGTGTCCAGCCAGGTACAACTAGGCAGCTGGGGGCTGGAATCCGCAGCACTGGGAGGCCCAAGCTTTCTGGGCCCCACCCACTGCAAATTGCAGTCCGCAGCCACCCCGGAAAATGGCGCGTTCATAGAAGCGCCATCTTCTGGCGATGTACCCAACTCATCCAGGGCCCTGGTGCGGTGGCTCACTGGGTAATAAAGGGGTTAGGGCCAGCTTGGTATTATCAGCTGGCCCTAAGCCCGAAATTCATGGGGTCACGCCAATATTAGACATGACCACCATGAATTTCTAGTAAAGTATTAAAAAAAAACACAACACCCAGAATAAAGTCCTTTAATTGAAATAAACACACAATTCTTTATTGTTCTAAATGAAACCATACTTACCATCACGCCCATTCCATCTGAAGCCAACGATCTCCTGCAATAAAAGTAAAATAATAAAGCAACATCATCCTTACCTTTCCATGGTTCCCAGGACAGCTTCAGCTCTGCTACATCGAGATGACAGGCTGGACCGCAGCAGAACGCTGCCATCCAGCCTGTCATCCCCCAGACACTGAGAAGCGCAGGCATACTTGCACTCCTCAGCGTCTCGCTGTGACGGCATCCAGATGAGACGAGTTCATGTCCAATGAACTCGGCTCACCTCATGCACGTCACTGACAGCGTGGGAAAATTCTCCTGCACTCAGCGCTTCAGCGTGAGAATTCTCCCACGCTGTCAGTGACGTACATGAGGTGAGCTGAGTTCATTGGATATGAGCTCACCTCATGCACGTCACTGACAGCGTGGGAAAATTCTCACGCTGAAGCGCTGACTGCAGGAGAATTTTCCCACGCTGTCAGTGACGTGCATGAGGTGAGCTGAGTTCATTGTCGGCTCATCTGGATGCCGTCACAGCCAGACACTGAGGAGCGCAAGCATGCCTGCGCTTCTCAGTGTCTGCGGGATGACAGGCTGGATGGCAGCTTTCTGCTGCGGTCCAGCCTGTCATCTCGATGTAGCAGAGCTGGAGCTGTCGTGGGAACCATGGAAAGGTAAGGATGATGTTGCTTTATTATTTTACTTTTATTGCAGGAGATCGTTGGCTTCAGCTGGAATGGGCGTGATGGTAAGTATGGTTTAATTTAGAACAATAAAGAATTGTGTGTTTATTTCAATTAAAGGACTTTATTCTGGGTGTTTGTGTTTTTTTTTAACTTTGACTATGGGGTTAGTAATGGGGGTGTCTTATAGACGCCTCTCCATTACTAACCTGGGCTTGATGTCAGCTGGCATTATAAGCTGACATCAACCCCAGCCCTATTACCCCACTGCCACCGCTACAGGGCAGTGGGAAGAGTGAGGCTAAGTGCCAGAATTGGCGCATCCTATGGATGCGCCATTTCTGGGATGGCTGACGGCTGGTGTTTCTAGCCTGGGAGGGGGCCAATATTCATGGCACCCTTCCTGGGCTATTAATATCAGCCCCCAGCTGTCTGCCTAGCCTTTACTAGCTATTAAAATAGGGGGGACCCCACGTCATTTTTTTGGGGGGGGTCCCCCATTTTAATAGCTAGGAAAGGCTAGGTATTCAGCTGGGGGCTGAAATTAGTAGCCTGGGAAGCTCCGTGGGTATTACCCCCTTCCCAGGCTTCAAACATCTGCCCCAGCCGTCTGCTTAACCTCCGCTAGAGACTAAAATTATGGGGAACCCCACGCCAATTTTTTTTTTAATAAATCCTTTATTTTAACACTAAATGACAAGTACAGTAACCAACACTGTCACTGTACTTATTATATATGTGATTGACATGTTTATATCTATCTAATCTATGTGTGAAGCTCTATTCTTTCTGTTCTAAATTGACGGGTACCGCTGCTGAATTGCCGGCCGGCTTTTTTAAAGAGACGGTGCACGAAAACACTAATATTTTTTTTAATAAATCCTTTACACTAAATGACAAGTACAGTAACCAACACTGACACTGTACTTCTTATATATGTGACTGACATGTTTCTATCTATCTAATCTATGTGTGATGCTCTATTCCTTCTTGTCTAAATTGTCGGGTACCGGTGTATGCCGCTGCTGAATTGCCGGCCGGCTTTTTTAAAGAGAGCGTCTTCTGAGCAGTTTGTCAGCTTTTGGACACCTTTGAAGGTGTTTTATATGTGTTTCTATGTGTTTTTGTTTGCCTGCCATTGGTTTTAATGGTGTTCGACGGTGTTCTAAGGTGTTCGACGAACAGTTCCTCGAACATCCCGGTGTTCGACGAACCGAACCGAACCCGAATACTACGGGGGTGGCTCAACACTACTCACAACTCTAAACAGCTATTTAACACTTTCACGGCTTTCAGTATCACCTCTATGCTGATAACACACAGATCTACCTCTCTGGACCCGATATCTCCTCCCTACTAACCAAAATCCAACAATGTCTGTCCGCCATCTCATCCTTCTTCTCTGCCAGATTTCTAAAACTCAACATGGATAAAACAGAGTGCATCATCTTTCCACCCTCTCATTCATATCCCCCATCTGACCTATCCATCAACATCAATGGCTGTTCACTGTCCCCAGTCCCACAAGCTCGCTGCCTTGGGGTAACCCTGGACTCTGATCTCTCGTTCAAACCACATATCCAAGCCCTTTCCACTTCCTGCCAACTCCAACTCAAAAATATTTCCCGGATCCGTGCATTCCTCAGCAAAGACTCTGCAAAAAACACTAGTGCATGCCCTCATCATCTCCCGCCTTGACTACTGCAACCTCCTGCTCTGTGGCCTCCCTTCCAACACTCTTGCGCCCCTCCAATCTATCCTAAACTCTGCTGCTCGACTAATCCACCTGTCCCCCCGCTATTCCCCGACCTCCCCCCTCTGTCAATCCCTTCACTGGCTCTCCATTGCCCAGAGAATCCTACTTCAAAACCCTAACCATGGCATACAAAGCCATCCACAACCTGTCTCCTCCATACATCTGTGACCTAGTCTCCTGGTACTTACCTGCACGCAACCTCCGATCCTCACAAGATCTCCTTCTCTACTCCCCTCTTAACTCCTCTTCCCACAATCGTATACAAGATTTCTCCCGTGCATCCCCCCTACTCTGGAACTCTCTACCCCAACACATCAGACTCTCGCCTACCATGGAAGCCTTCAAAAGAAACCTGAAGACCTACCTCTTCCGACAAGCCTACAACCTGCAGTAACCACCACTCCACCACATTACTGCATGGCCTCCTCTACCCCCACCTACTGTATCCTCACCCATCCCTTGTAGAATGTTAGCCCTCGCGGGCAGGGTCCTCGCTCCTCCTGTACCAGTCGCTGACTCGTTTTGTTAAGATTATGTAAATGTTTTTGCTATGTATATCCCTATCACATGTAAAGCGCCATGGAATAAATGGCACTATAATAATAAATAATAATAATAATATATTGATGGGCATAAACAATTTGATCTTTCAACTTTTCTCCCAAAAACCGCAGAATTTCTAAAGTAGACCAATGTGTATCCAGGTGCCGGTGGAGCAGATGCCAAGAAGCTGACAGGACCTTGTCATGTTGTTGAGTGGAAAAAGCTTCAAGAATATGGTTTGGGAGATCACTGAGGCCTGCTATATACAAATTCAGTCCATGTAACTCTTCTAACAGTTTGGAGGGAAGCTGAGCTTTCATGTGCTCATAGGGATGAGCTAGTGAACTTTCTGTCTGTTTTGAGGAATCCAAAAACCTGTATAAAAATACTTAATGTAGAATCTTTATGCACTGATTTCTGATTTCTTCAGCCTCATTGTGAATGTTATTAACTTGTCCAAAGTCAAAAGAAACAGGCTTTGCTTATCTTTCAGGTGCATTTATTTTTTGCCACAGCAATCCACACAGGAGATAGGTGGATTCCACAACGGCAGTCCCAGTCACCCACTGAAAGCCAAAAACCTCTACGTTGTCGGCCGGGAATGGATCAAGCTTCAATAAGAGCCTCTGTAAGCAGTCAGCCAGCACCTTTTAAAGAGGTCTAGTGCTAATCAGTCCAGAACCCTGAAGGACCAACTGCGGATGCATCTACAGTAGTGATGAGTGAGCGTGCTCACAACTGCTCGGTACTCGCCTGGACATCTCACTGTTTGAAATGCTTGGCGAGTACTTTCTGGATGCTCGGGCGGGAGCTCGAGTCCCCGCCCTGGATGTTTGACACTATTTAAACAGCAAGTAAACATATGGGGATTGCCTGCCAGTCACTGAAATGCAGCAGCCATGTTGGTTGTGGCATGACAGTGATAGCATCATCAGGTCTATATAAGAACCTCTGACCCTATGCTCGTCACAGTGTACCATTTAGACAGGCAGAGTAGGGAGAGCTGCAGCTGAGTGATGGAGAGAATTGGTGGTTTATTTAGTGAAGTATTCCACAGAAATATGTATCTAAACTGACAGACCTTCTAATAACTAATCCAGATGCATATCAATCCTGGTCATAGCAGGAGTAAGGCAGGCATAGTTTGTGGACAGCGTATAGAATAGAATATGGTCCATTGCACGTTCTGTCTGCTGCTATTACTGATATCCATAGCTCTAGATATCAGGGCTAACATTCTTTTTGCTCTTAATCATAATTATTTGCTTGAAAAGAAATATAATGCACCATTTTTACTGTTCCATTTGCTTGTTAGCAGCATTCAGCCAGATTTGTTTGATATTAGTAGCATTGCTGTATTGTGGAAGCAGAGAAACTTGTCCATCATCTCAGGTGATCCGATAATAATGCAGTAATAATCCTGACTTTTTTGGTAAATGTGACAAGTATTATACTCCATTTAAAGTCTGCCTGCTGTGTGTTGTTCAAACCTATTCACACTTGGTTGCTGACCAATACCATGCCAATAAGGCCACTACCTAAAACCGTGGTAATCAGACGTAATCCGATATTACTGCGGTAATAATCCTGACATTTTTGGGAGCATGCCAAATATTATACTCCATTTAAAATGGGCAAGGCGTGTGGCAAGGGCCTGGAAAGTGGACGTGATGGTGATGGTGCACGCAAAGGCCGAGGCCTTGGGCAAGCTGAAATTGTGCCTGCTGAGGGAGCACAACAAGCACCCACATCATGTCGCTCTATCTTCCTGTCCCACTTTGTAGGAGGCCGCGGACACCACTATTGAAGCCAGAGCAGTGTGAAAAGGTTGCTGGTTGAATAGCAGATAATGCTTCCAGTTTCTTTGCCACCACCACCACCCTGTCTTCCACACAGTCCAGTCTCAGTAGTCGTGAGTCTGGACCACATATTTCTCACCCTGATCCTCGTTCCTCCCACCATGCCGAGTGCCCAGTGACAAGTGATTCCAAACTTGGGCAGTCTGAAGTGCTGTTCACTTTTCCATTTACAGATTAGGGCCTCTCACCTGGCCCTCTTCAAGCCATGAAAGATGAGATTGCATATAGTAGCCACAGTCACACATAGGCGACGATGGGAAAGTGCAGTTACTGTCACAAGAGGTGGGTGATGATGATGAGACACAATTGCCAGCAAGCCAAGAGGAGGCCCAGGGTGCATTCGTGCAAGACGACGTGGTGGAAGATGAAGTCACTAACCCAACCTGACAAGGTGACATGCGTGACATGTCATTGCACACTTGCAACCACCTCCATCAGCGTCCACGTCCTTGTTCCAGCACAGCATTCAATTGTCCCTACCCCAGTCATTTGAACGCAAGTGCAAATAAACTGCCACATTTCTCAAATGCTTGCACTTGAAATGTTGCCTTTTAGGCTCATGGAGATGGAATCTTTCTGCAACCTCATGGTGGCAGCCGTCCCTTGGTACTCGGTTCCCAGCCACCACTATTTCTCCTGGTATGCCGTCCCCACCTTACACACGCACGTGTCAAAGAGCATTAGCCATACCCTCACCAACGCAGTTACTGGGAAAGTTCACCTAACCACGGACATGTGGACAAGTCCCAGGGACGGTACATCTCACTGATGGCACACTGGGTTTATATTGTGGAAGCTGAGACACAGTCGGACCCTGGGACGGAACAAGTCCTCCCGATGCCAAGGATTGCGGGCCCTGGGTCAATCCGAGTTGCCTCCATATTCTATAGCTCCTGCACCTCCTCCTCCTCTTCAGCCTCCATCTACAAAATGACCACATCAGTCAGAAGCTGGAAGCACTGCAGCACTGCCTCAGCCAAGCGGAAACAGGCTGTGCAGAAGCTAATGTGCTTAGGTAACAAACTGCACAACGCTGCACAGTTATAGATAGCTGTAACAGAGCAGACACATCTGTGGCTGTCACCGCTGAACCCACAGCCAGGCATTGTCGTGTGTGACAATGGCCGGAAACTGATGGCAGCTCTGAGGCTTGGCAACCTTGCACAGGTACCTTGCCTGACCCATCTGCTCAACTTAGTGGTTCAGCTGTTTCTCAAAACCTACCTGGATCTGACTGAGCAGTTTGTGACAGTATGCCGCGTGTGTGCACATTTCAGAAAGTCACCTACAGCTTCTCTTAACCTTGCCGTGCTTCAGCACCTTCCAGCTCATCCACTGGTGTGCAATGTCACCACGCGATGGAACTCAACGTTTCAGATGTTGGTAAGGACTAGTGAGCAGCAGAGGGCAGTTGTTGAGTACCAGCTTCAACACGCCCGTCGGTATTCAGGTCAGCCTCCGCACATAAGAGCTGATGAGTGGGCATGGATGTCTGACATCTGTGCTGCACTACAAAACTTTGAGGACTCCACCAAGATGGTGTGCGGTGATGATGCGATAATTAGCGTCACCATCCATCTTCTCTGCCTACTGAAACGCTCGCTGCTCACAATTAAAGAGGAGGCATTAAAGGCAAAGCACGATGAGATAGAGCAAGGAACTATACAGGGTGATGCCACACAACCCAGCCTCATCTCAACGCGAATTGGGTGATAATGAGGAGGAGGAACAGGAGCTGTTTTCCTGCACTACAGACGGTACTATCCACACAACAGTCATACCGTCTGTTCAGCGTGAATTGCCTGAGGAGAGGGAGGAGGAGGACCAGGAAAAGGATGAGGAGGAGAGCATGGACAGTCGCCCTCTTGGTCAGGACAGGGAAGTCTTGGCTGTTGGCAATCTGGCACACATGGCTGACTTTATGTTCCGTTGTCTTTCCCGTGACCCTCGCATTGTATGCATTTTGGTCAACACTAGTTACTGGTTGGTCACACTTCTAGACCCATGCTACAAGAAGAACTTTTTATCTCTTCTTCCCGTGTCGGAGAGATCTAATAAAATGTTGCAGTACCAGAAGGCTCTTGTTGAAGAATTCTTAAAATTCCCATCTCAAAACGCTGGTGGCAGATGTCACAGTTTGTTGGACAACCAAGGAGTACAGGAGAGGGAGACACAAATACGATGAAGCAGAGGCAGGGGAACACTGTCAAAGGTCTGGGACAGCTTTCTCAGCCCCTCCCAGTGCCCAGGCCCTGATGCGCGGGGTACTCTGACAAGGATGGAAAAGTTTTGGAAGATGCTGAAAGAGTACCTTGATGACCGTACCAACGTCCTCCGTGATTCCTCTGTGCCTTATAACTATAGGGTATCCGAGCTGGACACGTGGCACTCTATGCCTTGGAGTTAGAGGCCCAGCCCTGCAGCTAGTGTTTTGTCAGAGCGTGTTTTTAGTGCTGCCGGGGGCATTATAACTGATAGGCGCATCTTATAAAAATGAACAAGGGCTTGTAAGGCGGCGGTGTTCACACCATGCAGTAACTGAGGCAGTGACCCAAGCAAGTCCAGCACAAACAGCTTTATTCAGCAACTCACGGGTAAACAGAAAAGTCCTCCGGTTTGCAGCCGAGTTAACACGAGTCCTTAAACAACGGTTGCCGTGGGCAACGGCCACGCCAGGCCACTCAGAGCCTGACAGGTGCAGAGCCTTCCCAGATGACAGCCGCAGGTGAGTTTGTGACTGCAATGCACTCCAATGGATTTAATAGGTCTCTGTACACATTCTGGGGGATATATAACGTCCCTCGTATACGATCCCGGTCACTGCCTCACATATCCCCCCCCTCTGTTCAAACTTGTGGGGTTGAACATTTGACATCATACAGAGTGCCCGGGACAGGGCATCCGCGTTTGCCTGCGACTTTCCAGGGCGATGTTCTACAGAGAACCTGAAATTTTGCAGTGACACGAACCAGCCGGTGACTCGCGCATTCCTCTCCTTGGCATTTTTCATCCATACCAAGGGTGAGTGGTCCGTCACCAAGTGGAACTGACGCCTGAGTAAATAATAACGTAGCGATTCCAAGGCCCTCTTAATAGCCAAACACTTTTTCTTTACCACGCTATAGTTTTTCTCTGCCGGGACAAGTTTTCTACTCAAGTAGGTGACCGGGTGCTCTTCACCATTCACTTTTTGTGACAATACCGCCCCTAGGCCTACCTCCGAGGCATCTGTCTGTACAATGAAGGTTTCCTTGAAGTTGGGGCTGATGAGGACCGGCTGTCCACACAGGGCCAACTTCATTTACTGAAAGGCTTTTTCTGCCTGAGGGTTCCACCGAACCATTACTTGATTTTTTTCCTTTCAAGAGATCGGTCAGGGCCACCATTCTCCCAGCAAAATTAGGTATAAACCGGCGGTAATACCCAAGAATGCCAAGGAGCGCCCTCACCTGCTTTGTACTTGACGGTTTAGGACAATTTTTTATGGCCTCAACTTTATTGATTTGGGACTTGATAATTCCTCGGCCAATCACATACCCCAAATATCGGGCTTTCTCTAGCCCTATCACACATTTTTTTGGGGTTGACGTTAATCGAGCGGCTCTGAGAGAATCCAGCACTGCTTGTGCCTGGGATAGATGCGTATGCCAGTCGGTGCTAAAGATGATAATATCATCTAGATACGCGGACGCGTACACCTGATGAGACTTGAGCACTATGTCCATCAACCACTGGAATGTAGCCGGGGCCCCATGTAGCCCAAAAGGTAAAACCACATAGTGATATAGACCCTCCGTAGTTATGAAGGCGTTCAAATCCTTCGCCGATTTCGTGAGAGGCACCTGCCAGTAACCCTTGGTGAGATCGAGCGTGGTAAAGTACTGGGCCTGCCCCAGTCTCTCAATCCGCTCATCCACCCTGGGCATTGGATAAAGGTCAAACTTCAACACTTCATTTAGTTTTCGGAAATTGTTACAGAAGCGTAACGATCCGTCTGGTTTCGAAATCAGTACGTTGGGGCTAGCCCACTCACTCAGTGATTCCTCGATGACGCCTAACTGGAGCATTTGTTTTACCTCAGCCTTGATGGATTGCCTCCGGGCTTCGGGTACCCGGTACGGTCTCATTCGCACCTTTACCCCAGGTTCGGTGACAATGTCATGTTGGAGAACTGTAGTCCTACCCGGTAGCTCTGAGAACATATCGGTATTCTGCTGCACCAGTGAGCGAGCCTCCCGTCGCTGCTGTTTAGTGAGAGCATCACTTATCCTCACCTCTCCCCCGGACGCATCCCTGGCTGAAGGTAGAGAACTCTCTGGCGATATGCCCAGAGTGACGTCTGTAACTAAACACTCTCGATCTTTCCAAGGTTTTAGCAGGATTACATGATAAAGCTGCTCAGGTTTCCTCCTTCCGGGTTTATACACCCGGTAATTTACCTCCCCCACCTTTTCTCAAACCTCATATGGCCCTTGCCTCTTGTCCATGAGCTTACTCTCAGCTATGGGTACCAGTACTAACACCCGATCGCCCTTATTTAAAGACCTGACTCTGGCTCTTTTATTATATGTGTGTCTCTGGGCTGCCTGGGCATCTAACAGATGTTCTTTCATGATGGGCATGACCGCCGCGATCCGGTCCTGCATACTAGCCACATGTTCAATTATACTCCTATGTGGAGTCGGCTCTTGTTCCCACATCTCTTTGGCTATGTCCAACAGACCCCTAGGGTGTCTGCCGTACAATAACTCAAAGGGAGAGAACCCTGTGGAAGTCTGGGGTACCTCACGGACGGCGAACATCAAATAGGGTAGCAACATGTCCCAATCCCTTCCGTCCTTAGAAACCACCTTTTTTAACATGGACTTGAGGGTTTTATTGAACCGTTCTACTAGCCCGTCGGTTTGAGGATGGTACACCGAGGTGCGCAATTGTTTAATGTTTAGCAGTTTGCACAGTTCCCTTGTCACTTTGGACATAAAAGGGGTCCCCTGATCCGTCAGTATCTCCTTAGGTAGTCCAAGGCAACAGAACATGGCAAACAGCTCCCGTGCAATCAGATTTGTCGAAGTGTGGCGTAGCGGTGTAGCGGTATAGCCTCCGGGTACTGGGTGGCATAGTCGACGACCACCAGTATATGTTGGTGGCCACGAGCGGATTTTACAATGGGCCCTACCAAGTCCATTGCAATTCGTTCAAAAGGTACCTCTATTACTGGCTGAGGTACCAATGGGCTACGGAAACTTGCGGTGGGTGTGGTCAACTGACATTCGGGGCAGGATTCGCAGTACTTTTGGACCGCCGCGTAAATCCTCGGCCAAAAGAACCGCTGCAAGATACGCTCTTGCGTCTTTTTAACCCCTAAGTGTCTACCCAGAAGGTGTGTGTGTGCCAACTCCAGAACGGTACGACTGAGGTACCACTAACTGTTCCACGACCTCGTCCCTGATTTTGTCTACCCTATAGAGCAACTCACCGTTGACTACCATGCGTGGAAATACAGTATCTGCACCGGGCTGTTGAGCTACGCCATTTACCTTTAACACCCTTTCCCACAGCTCCGAGTCAGAGTAGGATCCTGTAGCTGAGCTGTCCCAAACGTGCCCCGGGACACTTCCAGCTCCAGGATCGATGGGGTCTCCTCGACCTCTCCTGCCAGCACCTCTAGGGGAAACCTATCGGGGTCACACTCTGTCCCTAGGTTGGACACCCCTACGGCAGGTACCCGTGACTCGGGTTCATCGGGTACAGCGCCTGTAACACATTTTACCGGGGGAGAGTGGATTTTGTTTTTCCATAGAGTCCAGAACAGGGTCAAGTCTCTTCTCAACACAGTCCCATAGGGAAGAGTTTTTACCACCCCCACCACATGTTTTATGTCTCCACAAGGCGTGGACAAAACTACCTCCACGGTTGGGTACTCTCAGAGGTCCCCATGGATACACACAACCCCGACTGTCCATCCACTGGGATTGTCTCCTGCCACCAGCGACCCATGTACCAAAGTCACTAGGCTTCCCGAATCTAAGAGGGCCTCCGTGTGGTACCCATTAACCAGTACCTGGCACAGTTGGGGTTCACTGTCCGGGGGGTCGGCACTCGCAGTGCAGACAGTCTGGGCGTACATTGAGACCTGGCGGATAAACCCGCAGTCCATGGGTTCCGTAGTCAGGGGACAGTTAGCAATCACATGTCCCGGCCCCTGACACCGCCAGCACCTAATGGTGGAGGTACTGTTAGGTCTTATGACTGTTTGGGAGGGAACCGGTCTCCTACCACTCTCATTCCGGGATACCCCTTCAGCACGGGTACGGTGCTGACTGTCCTCAGCAGAGGGACGCGACCCCTTTCCCGGTTCCTGGGTTGACAGGGATCGGCGTGACAGCCGTGAGGGGGCAGAGTCCCAGATAAAGTCCTGAGTGGCCGAGTAGCGCTCGATCAGGCTGACCACTTGGTCGAGTGTGCCGGGGTCCCCTTGCCCCACTCAACGTTGGATAGCGGCTGGCAGAGTCCTCAGCAGCTGGTCAACCACCACCCTCTCCACCATCTGGGCTGGAGACAAAGTCTCAGGCTGGAGCCACCTCTACCAGCTGCAGTAGGTCATAAGCCTGAGAACGGGCGGGTCGGGTCTCCACATAGGCCCATGTAAATACACGCTGAGCCCTCACATATATATTGACCCCCAGTCGGACAAGGATCTCACCTTTGAGCCTCTGTTAGTCCTGGGCGTCCCCCCGACTGAGGTCGAAGTAGGCCTTTTGGGAATCGCCGACCAGAAACGGAGCCACCACTTCTGCCCACTGACTGGCTGGTCAGGAAGGCTTCCACATCGTCCTCCGGTCCCATCTTCGCTGAGCGAACCTTGTCCCGGGCCTCACTACGTTCTGAGGCTGGTGCTGTTGGCGTCTCCCGCAGGGCAGCAATCTGTTGCAGCAACAGTTCATTTGTTTTTTGCTGCTGCTGGTACAGTAGCTGCTGCTGCTTATGCTGCTGTTCCCGCTCCTGCTGTTGCTGTTGGAGATTCTGGTGCTGCTCCTGCTGTTGCCACTGACACTGCAGCTGCTGCTGCTGGGTAAGTACCAGCTGCTCCATTTTGTCAACGGGGTGGGGCGGAAAGATGGCCGGCCGGATTGTGGTCATGCAGCTGCCGGTGGGGTATGCCTCAGTCACTATGCCCGCATTCTCCACCAAGCTGTAAGGCGGCAGTGTTCACACCGTTATGTAACTGAGACGGTGACCCAAGCAAATCCAAGCAAGCTTTATTCAGCAACTCACGGGGAAACAGAAAAGTCCTCCGGTTTGCAGCCGGGTTAACACGATTCCTTAAACAACGGTTGCCGTGGGCAACGGCCATGCCGGGCCGCTCAGAGCCTGACATGTGCAGAGCCTTCCCAGGCGTGGGTTCAGCCACACTCAATCCTGCTGAGCTTTCCTGCTAAGCTCCTAGCAGGTTCCAATACAGAACAACACTAATCCTTAGTGCAGGGTTTTTAAAGGACCTGTGGCAAGAGCTACTGGAAAACCCCGGTTGGAGGGAGGAGGCCGTCCCACTGCCTTCCTGTAGCCTCCCCCAAGAAATGAAGGCCCTGCCAGGTTTTACTTAATCTGCCTTATCCAGATAGCCTGACCAGATCAATGCTCACCTTCATTCCTGCATTGCAGCCGCAGGTGAGTTTGTGACTGTGACGCGCCCCTGGGCCTGTGTCGCGCTGCGTTGCGCACGCGGGAGCTTACCCGGAACCGGATCTGTTGAGGGTTGTAGTCTCGTGGCGGTGACCCGGTCCGTGCCCAGGGAGTCAGACTAAGTGGCAGAGTACTAGCAGTAGATGTTGGATGAATGTCGACTACGCGACCCGTTGAGTGCGGCTTTGAAGCCGCCGCTGCAGAACAGTCCGCTGAGGCCGGTGGTATGTGTGCAGCAATGGTGGTATAACCCCCAATGGGAGAGGTATGGCCTCAGGGCAGCTTGTGCGGATGATGGGGGTGATGGTGGTACATGAGCGCAACAAAGATAACTCGGAGTCTTGATGGTGCAGTTCAGGGTCTTTACTCACGGTTACTCGGTTACTCACCAGGTGAGGGGCTCGGTTAACCCCCAGGTCTTTCTGGAGTGCTTTGCAGGACCCCCTTTATGTCTCCTGTCTCTGTTCTTCAACCCCACTAGTGACCACGCTTATGTCCAGCTGCCTCGGACCTTCTTGGTGGGCAAACGTTGGCCTGCGTTTCCCAGGTCCTATGTGGTGCCTTTCTAGCGGGTTTGGTGAGGGGCTGCTCCACATGTAATGTCGCAGCCTCCGGTTCTTAGTTGAGGGTAGTTTCTCTCCTCCACTAATTTGGGATCCGGTTCCCTTCTTCTTGACCTGACCCCCCTACTCGGGTAGCGGCGGGCGTGTGGTGGCTACCAGCCAGTCCACACCCCTGGGGTCCCCTCTGTCCTTCTTGGAGCCCAGTCTGCTCCTCTTCCTCCTTCTTCCCTCCTCCAGGCTCAGGCCTCCTGACAGGGCCTGCCTGTGGAGCAGAGCCCATAAAGCAGCTCTGCTCCCTGGCTTCTCCTCCTGACAGGGCCTGCCTGTGGAGCAGAGCCCATAAAGCAGCTCTGCTCCCTGGCTTCTCCTCTCTGAACTCACTCCTTGTCCTAAGATGGTGCCCACCTTATATACTCCCTCTATGTGTGAGCTCAGGTGACCAGCACCCAATGAGCTCCTAGCCTTACCCAGACTACTCCCCCTATCTGCCCCTACACTACTGGGATGTTCCACCCCCCTCCCACTCCAGCCAGGGACAGACGCTGTCGTACCTGCACATATACTGGTGGGAGTACCGTCGGTCTGTCCCCCGGAAATGGGATGTATGTAGTGCATGCAGCCTACTAGCTCAGTTCCACACTCCATCCTTACCCGGGAGTGGAATACCACACCTCTGGCTTGAGGTGTAATACCCCTGTAGCAGCCGAATCCTCAGGGTGCTACATTCCCCCCTGGTAAATCACAGCACGTCCTCGGGCTGTAAAAGAGCAAAAACATACAAAAACATACAATTTTTTTTCATAACATCATAAACATAGAAAACATTATATATATATTATCAGCAGCATAAAAACTTTTTCATTATAAACTGTTCATTATCAACATTCTTGTGCCTCCGGCCACGGTGCAACTTGTGACCGGGTAAAGTGCAACAGTCTCTTCTGAAAAAAACACAGTTCCTTATAAAACCAATAGGGGGCGCCTTAGAAAGCGCAACTATATACAAGGGGAGGTATGGCCGCTCTCAGTCCTCGGCCAGGTATTAGGAAAGGATGACCGCTCTCAGTCCTCGGTCAGTGGGAATAGGGACACACGGGTTTCAGTTCACACTTGTCCCAACGGGAACATATTTTAACTATTAACAGTTCTCTGTACCCTGACGGGTAACTATTTTACAGTTCTCTTTACCGTACTCTAGTAACGGCGTCCTCCTGCTCCTTCTCGCGGGTAAGCTTCAGACCCGTCCGGGTCCTCTTGCTCCTCCTGACACTTCAGCTCTTCCTCCGTCAAACGGTGTACATGAAGGGCATAGGGTCCTTTGGCACATTTGTGCCGGGTGAATGTGACCTCATCCCCTACGTATAGGTCACGTCCTCTGTGTCCCTCCGGTAGGTGGGACTCGACATCTCTCCTGGTCACGAAGACGTCGCCGGGGGTGCGGTGATCCCTGATGAAACCCCAACCGTGCTGCAGTTGGAATTTAATCACAGTCCCGGTGGCACGGGGACCATGAGCTGCACGGGGGTTCCTCCGGGTCCGACTCTTCTGTTCTGCACTTTGTATTTGCAGCCGCTGCTCACGGACCCGCCTCTCTCTCCGCTCTTGCTCAAAGACCTCCAACTGCTGGCGGCAGCACTCCGCACGCTCAGCTGCGGCCGCCCGAGTTTCTTGGGTGAACCCCATGAGGTCTCCTTCAGTGGGATCCCACTCAAACTGTGCCTCCTCCAACGAGAGCGGGGTCCTCTTGACGGGCTTCGGAGCCGGAATCAGGGGCTCGCACAGGGGCCTTTCCTTTTGGAGTTGTAGTTGGTAGTACTCCGGTGGCCATATAAAGGGCTGCCCATCCGGGCAAGTGTGCTGAGCAAACAAGTCTTCACCCAGGTGCGGCACTCTAGATGTTGAGGGCGCGGTGGTGGTAGCGGCGCCCGGGTTGACCAGGCCTTGCGACCAGGCTTGGGGCATCCTAAAGGTAAAGGGCACCGTTAGGACGGCGGCGCCCGGGGTTACTTGGCCCAGCGACCAGGCCGATGGCTCAGTGGAAGTAGAGGGCGCTGTTGGCACTGCGGCGCCCGGGGGCACTCGGCCTTGCGACCAGGCTGGTGGCGTCTCCTGCTTGGCCGCGCTCAGGGTTGAGGCGCGTGACGTCCCAGGGGGCGTGGTCGCGGCTTCTGCTTGAGGCCTAGTCTGGAGCGGTAGCGGTGCGGCAACGGGCACGAGCGGTGGGATTTCGGGCTCTGCGACGGGGAGCGGGGATAGGCTTACGGTGGCTGGGCTTGGGGTAGTGACGTCCCCTTTACTTGCCTCCGTCCCTTCTGCATCCTCTTCAGGGGCAGGCGTGCTCCTCGTTGCGGGTGGTGTGCTCCGCTGGCGGGTTCCAGCCTGCTGGGCCATCTCCCTGCTCCATTCCGTCAGCGTTTCTCGCTGCACCTGGGCCATCCTCCGTGCGAGGCCCTCCAGCGCGGTCTGTGCACACTCCCGGTCTCGGGGGAGCTGTGCCAGGATCTCCACCATGCCTAGTGGGGTTGTCGCTTGCAGCAGGCTCCTGACCACAGGGTCGGTGCTGCCTGACTCTCCCTCCATCTCCGGGTGCGACTTCTCCGGACTCCTCTCCAGACTCCTCATCTCCGGGTGCGCTCTCTCCAGACTCCTCCAGGCGGCACCCATCTTCGCTCTTTTGTTCTGTATCCGCCCCCTTTGGGGATGGTACCGGGGCAACTTGGTGATTGTCAGTTCCAGGGGCAGTTCCCTCACGCTGATGGACACTTCTATCATCACAGTCTCTGTTAGTGGGGGCGGTTTCCGCTTTTGGCGCCATTCTTGGACCTGGCCCACGATGGGAGGTGGCCTCTTGCCACCCTCTGGCACGCCCATAATGGCGTCCGCTCTGCCAGGGCGGGAAATCTTCTGAAATGGCGGGAATCGTCTCCCAGCGGCGGGAAACTCCGTGGATGGCGGGAAAAAGCTGCAGATGGCGGGCAACCGGCGGGAAACGATCCGTGATGGCGTCCGATGGCGGGGACCCTCTGGAATCGGCGGGAGACTTCTTTTTGAAGTAAATGTGAACTTTTCTTCAGGCACGCAGTACCCGGTGATTGCGGGCACGTTATCCTGCCGACTACGCCAAAAGTTGACGCGCCCCTGGGCCTGTGTCGCACTGCGTTGCGCACGCGGGAGCTTACCCGGAGCCGGATCTGTTGAGGGTTGTAGTCTCGTGGCGGTGACCCGGTCCGTGCCCAGGGAGTCAGACTAAGTGGCAGAGTACTAGTAGTAGATGTTGGATGAATGTCGACTACGCCACCCGTTGAGTGCGGCTTTGAAGCCGCCGCTGCAGAACAGTCCGCTGAGGCCGGTGGTATGTGTGCAGCAATGGTGGTATAACCCCCAACGGGAGAGGTATGGCCTCAGGGCAGCTTGTGCGGATGATGGGGGTGATGGTGGTACATGAGCGCAACAAAGATAACTCGGAGTCTTGATGGTGCAGTTCAGGGTCTTTACTCACGGTTACTCGGTTACTGCTCCAGGCCACCGCTGCAGAGGTGGCCGCCTGTGTCGCGCTGTGCTCACCAGGTGAGGGGCTCGATTAACCCCCAGGTCTTTCTGGAGTGCTTTGCAGGACCCCCTTTATGTCTCCTGTTTCTGGTCTTCAACCCCACTAGTGACCACGCTTATGTCCAGCTGCCTCGGACCTTCTTGGTGGGCAAACGTTGGCCTGCGTTTCCCAGGTCCTATGTGGTGCCTTTCTAGCGGGTTTGGTGAGGGGCTGCTCCACATGTAATGTCGCAGCCTCCGGTTCTTAGTTGAGGGTAGTTTCTCTCCTCCACTAATTTGGGATCCGGTTCCCTTCTTCTTGACCTGACCCCCCTACTCGGGTAGCGGCGGGCGTGTGGTGGCTACCAGCCAGTCCACACCCCTGGGGTCCCCTCTGTCCTTCTTGGAGCCCAGTCTGCTCCTCTTCCTCCTTCTTCCCTCCTCCAGGCTCAGGCCTCCTGACAGGGCCTGCCTGTGGAGCAGAGCCCATAAAGCAGCTCTGCTCCCTGGCTTCTCCTCCTGACAGGGCCTGCCTGTGGAGCAGAGCCCATAAAGCAGCTCTGCTCCCTGGCTTCTCCTTGCCTGTGGAGCAGAGCCCATAAAGCAGCTCTGCTCTCTGGCTTCTCCTCTCTGAACTCACTCCTTTTCCAAAATGGTGCCCCCCTCTTATACTCCTGTACAGAGTGCACCCAGGATCTACTTCCCCCACGCACACACTACCGGGTTCCCTTCTCTAGGTGTTCCCTCCCCCCACTCCAGCCAGGGACATGCTCACTCGTGCCTGCATAACTAATGGGAGCACCGTCGAGCTGTCCCCCGGAAATGTGGTGTAGTGCATGTGGGTGTTAGGGTCCTGAGCCACACTCCATCCTTACCTGGAAGTGAGATATCGCACATCTGGGTGAGATGCAATACCTCTGTAGCAACCGAACCCTCGGGGTGCTACAACTGCAATGCACTCCAATGGACTTAATAGGTCTCTGTACACATTCTGGGGGATATATAATGTCCCTCGTATACGATCCCGGTCACTGCCTCACAGGCTGGATTGGGCCAAACTTCTCAACACCACTGGATGATAGCAGCGGAACATGAAGTCAAATCCAGTGGGGGTTTTGTGGGGGTCTATTCCCATTAACCTCTTCACACCAAGACAGACAAAATCCTGAAGCGTATACCTATTTTATGTTGTCCTTCTTGTCCTTCTCCTCATCCTCCACCACCATATCACTATGGTGACCGAGATGCAACAGCCACATAATTTTTTAAGGGTGTTTATGATGCCCGTGGGGAAAATTTTTAGAGGCGCTGCCCTGGGACAAGATTGTGGACTTGGTTGCTGATGATGGTGGTTATAAATGTGCAATGACAGGTGCATGGCAGGAGGCATCTTCGCCTGCACCATGGACAGGGGATTGGCGTGCATGCTCAACAGCAGAACTGGCAGTGGTGTCTCCCTTAGACACTGTTTCTGGACCCTGGCATTCGGCCCAACTAGACAGGTGCTGTCACGCTGTCTCAGTATACTGGAGGTAGGGGGCCTAAGCTGACCCTAAGCTGGGGCCCTGACTAATCCCTCAACCTGGAGGTACTGTTAAAGGTACAGAGGTCCAGGCCGCCAGAGTAACCCCTACCTCCTGAGGATCCCTGCACCTAAGTAATCTAGTCCTGAGAAGGACCCCGATCACAACAAAAGGGAACAAGAAATAATATGCCCACACACAGTACTTAGACGAACGAGACAGTACAAGGGAAAAACCAAAACCACCTTGCATACAACAACTACACAACTACAACAGAGGGAACACCAACGGGAAAGGAGATAAATGATAAAGCGAGGAAAGGGAAAAAACACTTCCAAATACACTTATCTCAGAAACTCCAAACACCACGATCTGCTCTGTAATTCTGAATGAAATGCTTTCACCGACACTTCCCAAACAGACCAGCAGGCATTTGAAGGAGTCTCACTACAGAAATATTGATTGCAGCTGGGCGAGGCTGGACCTCATCTAGCACAGAGAGAGAGAGAATTAACTCCCTCACTGCCGAAAAAACACGAAGCACCAACAAGTCAGCTGCGAGAAGTCAGGCTGTGTACTCGTGACGATCTTCGTGGCGACACACCCGTAACAGTACCCCCCCTTCTACGAGGGGCCTCCGGACCCTCAGGGCCAGGTTTATCCGGGTGAGTCGTGTGGAAGGCCCGAATTAATCGGTCTGCGTTAATATCCGACGCAGGAACCCACATCCTCTCCTCAGGACCATACCCCTTCCAATGAACCAGGTACTGAAGGGACCGGCGATTAAAGCGTGAATCGATGACCCTCGATACCTGGAACTCCAAGTTACCATTGACCACCACTGGAGGGGGAAGTAAAGGTGACGGTACCACCGGCGCCACATACCTCTTAAGCAATGATCTGTGAAACACGTTGTGAATTTTAAACGTAGGGGGGAGGTCAAGACGGAATGCCACCGGATTAATAATAGAACTGATTCTGTACGGCCCGATGAACCTGGGACCCAGTTTCCAGGAGGGAACCTTAAGTTTAATATTCCTGGTAGACAACCATACCCGATCGTTCACACTTAGGTCCGGACCAGACACTCTCCTCCTATCAGCCATACGTTTGTATCGGTTTCCCATAGTATTCAGATTCTTCAGCACCCCTCTCCATACTGAAGCGAGTGATGAGGAAAATCGTTCCTCCTCAGGAACCCCCGAAGAGCCCCCCCTACTGAAAGTACAAAACTGGGGGTGAAAACCATATGCCCCAAAAAACGGGGACTTACCAGTGGACTCGCTCCGCCTATTATTAAGAGCAAACTCTGCCAGAGGTAAGAAAGAAGCCCAGTCCTCCTGGTTCTCTGACACAAAACACCGGAGATATGTCTCCAAGCTCTGGTTCATACGTTCCGTCTGACCATTGGTCTGAGGATGAAAAGCCGATGAGAATGACAAATGCATCCCCCGCCGTGCACAAAACGCCTTCCAGAACTTGGACACAAACTGAGACCCCCGATCAGACACCACCTCGGAGGGTACCCCGTGAAGCCTCACAATCTCCCCAATGAACACCTGCGCAAGAGTTTTAGCATTAGGGAGAGCCGGAAGAGCGATAAAATGTGCCATCTTGCTGAACCTGTCCACTACAACGAGTATGACCGTTTTACCCGAAGACGGAGGGAGGTCCGTAATAAAGTCCATAGACAGATGAGTCCAAGGACGCTCCGGGATCTTCAAAGGTAAGAGGGCCCCAGACGGACGGGTATGTGAGGTCTTAGAGCGCGCACAAACCCCACAGGACGCGACAAAAGTTACCACCTCCTTATGTAAGTTAGGCCACCAAAACCGACGCGAGAGGAGATCCACAGTTGCTTTACTCCCCGGGTGTCCTGCAAAAACTGAGTTATGGTGTGCCTCGATAACCTTTTGTCGCAACTGATCTGGAACAAACAGTCTCCCCGGAGGTCCAGCAGGGGCGTCCCCCTGAGCCTCCAATACCTCCTCCTCCAGCTCAGAGCATACTGCCGAAACCACCACCCCCTCCTGAAGGATAGGAATCGGGTCGTCCGTATTCCCGGCCCCAGGGAAACTACGAGATAAGGCATCCGCCTTTACATTTTTTGACCCAGGACGATATGTAACGACAAAATTAAACCTGGTAAAAAACAATGACCACCTAGCTTGTCTGGGATTCAGACGTTTCGCGGACTCCAGATATAGCAGGTTCTTGTGATCGGTGATGACGGTGACCGGATGAACTGCCCCCTCCAAAAAATGGCGCCACTCCTCAAAAGCTAATTTAATGGCCAAGAGTTCCCTATTGCCGACATCGTAATTCCTCTCAGCGGACGACAATTTTTTAGAGAAAAAGGCGCACGGATGCCACTTACCAGGGGACGAACCCTGTGACAATACTGCTCCCACCCCTACCTCGGAAGCGTCTACCTCTACAATGAATGGCTGTGACGCATCAGGTTGAATGAGTATGGGTGCCGAGGCAAAACATTTTTTCAAGGAGGAGAATGCTTGACAAGCCTTGTCAGACCACCTAGAAAAATCCGTCCCCTTTTTAGTCATGTCAGTGAGAGGCTTAACCATGGACGAGAAATTACGAATGAACTTCCGGTAATAATTAGCAAACCCCAGGAAACGTTGTAGTGCCTTAAGATTCTCTGGCCGATCCCACTCAAGAACTGCCCGCACTTTCCCAGGGTCCATACGAAAACCGGACGCTGAAACCAGGAAGCCTAAAAACTGGAGTTCCTGTACGGCGAACACACACTTTTCCCACTTGGCATACAGTTTATTATCCCGCAAGATCTGTAACACCTGCCTAACGTGCTCCTGATGAGACACCAGATCCGGCGAGTAAATTAAGATATCATCCAGATATATGACAACAAACTGTCCCACCAGGCGGCGAAAAATGTCATTAACAAAGTGTTGAAACACCGCCGGGGCATTAGTCAGACCGAATGGCATGACAAGGTTCTCATAATGCCCCTCCGGAGTGTTAAACGCCGTCTTCCACTCATCCCCCTCCTTCATCCTAATCAGATTGTACGCCCCCCTGAGATCCAACTTAGAGAACCATTTGGCGCCCACGATCTGATTAAAGAGATCGGGAATAAGTGGGAGCGGATACGGATCTCGGACCGTAATCCGATTAAGTTCACGGAAATCCAGGCAAGGGCGTAGGCCTCCATCTTTCTTCTTAACAAAGAAGAACCCCGCAGCCACCGGTGAAGATGAAGGTCTAATATGCCCCTTAGCCAGACTTTCTGAAATATAATCCTTCATGGCCTGCCTCTCAGGACCAGAAAGGTTATACAACCTAGCTTTAGGTAACTTGGCCTCAGGGAGCAGTTTTACAGAACAGTCATACTCGCGATGAGGAGGTAGTTCCTGACACCCTTTCTCCGAGAATACATCCTCAAAGTCCGCCAGAAATGGAGGTAAGACCCAAGGAGAAACCGCACCGATGACCGTGTTCATGCAGTTTTTATTAGAGAATTTACTCCATTGGCTTATCTCTCTGGTTTGCCAATTAATAACCGGGTTATGCTTAGCTAACCAAGGAAGGCCCAACACTATAGGAGTGGGAAGACCCTCCAACACGTAGCAAGACAACAGTTCTTTATGTATTGCCCCCACTTGAAGTTTTACGTCATGCACAGCTTGCAAAAAACTTCCCTGACCGAGAGGCCTGGCATCGATCGAGAATATGGGGATGGGTTTAGCCAACTCACTCAATCGCATACCTTGAACCCGGGCAAACCGAGCATCAACCAGATTAGCCCCGGCCCCACTATCCAGAAGAACAGATATCCTCTCAGTTCTCGTACCCACCACCACCTCCGCCGGTACGAGAAACTGAGACAAACCTAGGGACGAAATACCTACTCCCAGATTGCCGTCCACCACACAACCTGGGATCAACAGTTTTCCGACGACTCTTCACTCTGCAAGGAACGGGATGGACACCCCCCAATAAAATGTCCCTTTCTCCCGCAGAAGAAACACCTTCCTGTCTTATGGCGCACCACCGGTCCCCTCCCCCGAAATGATGTCCCTCCTAATTGCATAGGCTCCTCTGGACTGACCAGGGGAACCACCATATGAGGGGACCTTGTAGGAGGTGGAGTCATCACAGGGGGTAGAGTTATCCCGCACCTCTCCTGAAGCCGTCTGTCAACGCGAATAGCAAGGGCCATAGCGGCTTCCAGTGACGCGGGAGAGTCATACTGTGCCAACACATCCTGTAATTTGTCGGATAAACCATGACAAAACTGGCTCCTAAGAGCCGGGTCATTCCACTGGGTGTCCGTGGCCCACCTACGGAACTCCGAACAGAATTCCTCCGCCGGACGATCTCCCTGCTGGATCCTACGTAACTTAGACTCAGCAAGGGAGATCCGATCTGGGTCATCATATACGAGTCCCAGAGCAGCGAAAAACCTATCCACTGACTGGAGAGCCGGGGAGCCCGGGGGAAGAGAGAACGCCCAAGATTGTGGGTCCCCTTGTAGGAGCGAGATGACAATTCCCACCCTTTGTTCTTCACTCCCCGATGACCGAGGCCGCAGCCGAAAGTACAATTTGCATGCCTCCCGGAAAACAAAAAACTTGTCCCGCCCCCCAGTGAACATGTCAGGGAGAGCTACTTTAGGTTCTGGTCCGGCTTGCTCCTGAGGATGCAAAACCTTGGACCTAACGTCCGCCAGCTCCATGGACAAACTCTGCAACTGCCGAGCTAGACCGGCTACTGGATCCATGGTAGCTGGAAAAAAGCTAAGTGGGTCGGTGAAAATGTCACGCTGTCTCAGTATACTGGAGGTAGGGGGCCTAAGCTGACCCTAAGCTGGGGCCCTGACTAATCCCTCAACCTGGAGGTACTGTTAAAGGTACAGATGTCCAGGCCGCCAGCGTAACCCCTACCTCCTGAGGATCCCTGCACCTAAGTAATCTAGTCCTGAGAAGGACCCCGATCACAACAAAAGGGAACAAGAAATAATATGCCCACACACAGTACTTAGACGAACGAGACAGTACAAGGGAAAAACCAAAACCACCTTGCATACAACAACTACACAACTACAACAGAGGGAACACCAACGGGAAAGGAGATAAATGATAAAGCGAGGAAAGGGAAAAAACACTTCCAAATACATTTATCTCAGAAACTCCAAACACCACGATCCGCTCTGTAAGTCTGAATGAAATGCTTTCACCGACACTTCCCAAACAGACCAGCAGGCATTTGAAGGAGTCTCACTACAGAAATATTGATTGCAGCTGGGCGAGGCTGGACCTCATCTAGCACAGAGAGAGAGAGAATTAACTCCCTCACTGCCGAAAAACACAAAGCACCAACAAGTCAGCTGCGAGAAGTCAGGCTGTGTACTCGTGACGATCTTCGTGGCGACACACCCGTGACAGGTGCTTTGCTGTCATGTGCCTGAGCATGCTGGTTGTGGTCAGGCTGGTAGTTTTGCTGCCCCTGCTGATTCTGGCATGGCACATGTTGCAAATGGCCTTTTTGTGGTTAACTTGACAGTCTTTGGAAGACTTAACAGTTGGACTGGCAACTTCCCTCATATTGATGTTCTGGGGAACAACTGCCCGCCTTGTGTCTGTGACCACCCCACTGCTTATTCCTGCCTGTTGTGGTGCTACACCTCCCTCCTCCTCTGTGCTGCCCTCCTTGCTTGCCAGGTTGGCTCAGTGACTTCATCGTCCACCACCTCGTCATCCACATACACACCCTAAGCCTCCTCCTGACTTGCTGGCAGTTGTGTCTCATCATCATCACCCACCTCTTGCCACAGTAATTGCACTTTCCCACCATTGTCTTCGTGTGACCATGGCTGCTCAAATACTTGGGCATCGCTACATGTGATCTCCTCTTGCCCAGCTTGAAGCGGACCGGGCAAGAGGCCCGAATCTATAAATGGAAAAGTGAACAGCTCTTTGGCGTGTCCAAGTGTGGGATCAGTTGTCTCCAGGCACTCGGCATGGTGGGATTAATGATCAGGGTGAGGAATATGTGGTTCAGACTTAAGGCTACAGAGACTAAACCATGTGGAAGACAAGGTAGTTTTGGTGGCAAACTTACTGGAAGCATTATCTGCTATCCAACCAACAACTTTTCACTCTGCTCTGGCTTCAATAGTGGTGTTCTACGGCCACTTACAAAAATGGACAGGAAGGTAGAGTGACATGATGTGGGTGCTTATTGTGCTCCCTCAGCAGGCACAATTTCAGCTTGCCCACGGCTTCAGCCTCTGCGTGCACCATCACCATCACGTCCACTTCCCAGTCCTTTGCTATGCGCTTTGCCCATTTTAAATGGAGTATAATGTTTGTCACAGTCCCAAAAATGTCAGCATTATAACTGCTCTAATATCGGATCATGTTTGGTTACCACGGTTTTAGGCAGCGGCCTTATAGTATGGTATTGCTCAGCGACCAAGTGTGAATAGGTTTGAACAAAAGACAACTTGCAGACTTTAAATGGAGTATAATATTTGGAACGCTCCCAAAAATGTCAGCATTATTACAATAATATCGGATCACGTCTGATGACCATGGTTTTAGGCACTGGCTTAATAGTATTGTATTGATCAGTGACCAAGTGTGAATAGGTTTGAACATTACACAACTGGCAGACTTTAAATGGAGTGTAATATTTGGCACGCTCCCAAAAATGTCAGCATTATTACAATAATATCGGATCACGTCTGATGACCACGGTTTTGGGCACTGGCTTAATAGTATTGTATTGGTCAGCGACCAAGTGTAAATAGGTTTGATCCACACACAACTGGCAGACTTTAAAAGGAGTGTAATATTAGGCACGCTCCCAAAAATGACAGCATTATTACTATAATATCGGATCACGTCTGATGACCACGGTTTTAGGCAGTGACCTAGTAGTATTATGTTGGTAAGGGACCAAGTGTGAATAGGTTTGAACAACACACAACTGGCAGACTTTCAATGGAGTATAATATTTGTCACGTTCCCAAAAATGGATTATTACCACAGTAATATCAGATTACTTGAGATGACGGACAAGTTTCTCTGCTTCTACAATACAGCAATGCTATTAAAATCAAACAAACCTGGCTGTATGCTGCTAACAAGCAAATGGAGCTGTAACAATTATGTATTATATTGCTTTTCAAGCAAATAATCAGGATTAAGACCAAAAAGAATATTAGCCCTGATATATAGGGCTATGGATATCAGTAACAGCAGCAGACAGAATGTGCAATGCACCCTATTCTGTTCTATACACTCTCCACAAACTATGCCTGCCTAACTCCTGCTATCACCAGGATTGATATGCATATGGGTTAGTCCTTAGGAGGACTGTTAGTTTAGATGTTTATTGTTGTGGAATACCTCACTAAATAAACCACCAATTCTCTCCCTCACTCAGCTGCAGCTCTGCCTGTCTGAACTGTAGACTGTTATGAGCATAGGTCATCGAGTCTTTTATAGACCAGATGACGCTATGCGGCCAGCCAATCACTGTTACGCCACAACCAACATGGCCGTGGCATTTCAGTGACTGGCAGGCAATCCCCGCATGTTTATTTGCTGTCTAAACAGCGCCAAACATGCGGATGCGGGAACTTGAGCTCCCGCCCGAGCATCCAGGAAGTACTCACCGAGCGCCGAGCATCTCCTAAACCCTTCATCCAATTTTAATGTGGATATGACTCGCCCCCTGGGCCGTGGGGCACTCGGATCCGGGCAATAGGGAAACGGTGGGAGTAGTAGTGGCAACCCGGTTCCGTGGCTCAGGATGGTCAGGCCAGTGGTAGTCCGTTATGTACTGATGTTTATGTCCGACTACGCCACCCGTGGATTGCGGTTATTAGGAACCGCCGCTGCATGCAGACCGCTGGGGCTGATGAGGTGTGCAGCTAGGGTAGTGTGACTGGAAGAGTGCGGCCCCAGGGCAGTATAGTGGATGGTGGGAGTGATGGTAGTGAGAGTCCCAGTGCTGGTAGTGCTGGAGGAGCAAGGAGCACACAGACAACAGGTTGCAGTCCAGGGTCTTTACTAAAACAGGTAAATTGACCCACAAACAGTCCCGGCTAGGAGGGGACCTGGATGTCTGAGAGCAACGGGGAAATTGGCCCTGGTCAGGGTGAGGGTGTAGGTCTACCGTGCTTTCTGCGCTCCTTCTGGCTATCTCCTCCTGATAGGATAACAGCCCACGTTTCCGAGCTCTCCGTGTATTCTCGCCTGTATGGCCTGCGACGTGGGTTCCTTTCTGCTCCCAGCCTTGTATGGCTTTACTGGTCCCTTCGGTTGTGGCAGGGCCTTCAGGCTTCTTAGGCCAAGGAATGTACAGTCCCTTACGGACTGGTTCTCTGCTGGGGGATGTGGAATCCTTCCAGCCTCAGACACCAAAGTCTGGTAAAGTTAAGTCTTTTCTCTGCCAAGACAGGCTCTCTTCGCCTCATGTCTCTGACTTGTGGCTCTCCTACTGCCACACTTCCTCTTAGGTGCAATCAATTTTCTGTCCCTGCTCCACTCTGGGACACGTCTCAGTGCTGAGACAGGCAATCCAGTTCTCTCTAACCCTGCCCTCAGTACCAGCTTTTATAGGGGCAGCCAGCTCCCCCTACTGGCCTGAGACAGGAGGCATTGCATGCTAATGTTCCCCTGACTAGAGAACCTCCCCCTTGCTCTCAGACACAGCTTTAATTACACTTGTGGCATCCAGGTCAGGGTGACACATTCCCCCCTAGTGAAATTTAGTACTCCGGGACTAAGCAGTAAACAAAGATAATATACATAACAATAAAACATTAATAGACAGACGACGCACAAATTGAGTTCTTAAGGTCACAGTGTGGTCTGTGACCAGGTGTCCATATCACCAAAACAACGGGAGCCTTAACCAGGTGGGGGTCTGTCCTACCCCAAGTCCTTCACAGTCTTAGTTCATTCCTGGGTTAGGCTCAGAATGCAGTCCATACAAGGTCCCGGTTATAAAAAGTCCATAACCTGTGAGTCCTTACGGTAGCTGCAAGAAACTGAAACACACTATTAATAAACATGCAGGTAACTTGGCAAACATTTCAACATTTGGCAACAGGGTTATTTACAATTTAGCACACTCTATATTCTCCAGCGAGCGGGTATCTGCCCCTCTGTGCTCCTGGTTGACCTACGTAGCCCACTGTCTGGTGGTGGACCAACTTGGCTCTCCTCAATAGCGTTAGGGGTACAGCTACCAGCTGGGTGTACAGGTAGGGCAGGCAGCTGTCTGCGGGTCCTTTGGCTTACCGCAGGTATGGCAGGCTCACTGTCAGCAGAGGGTTGACTCTCCTGGGCTGCTGGAACAGGCTCTTCTGCCTCTGGAACCGCTTGCTCCTCTTCACCTTCCGGCTCTGGTGTTGGTTGTTGCTGGGCCGGTTGCAGGAAATGCAGGACGGGTACCACTATAGCATCATTTATGCGAGTCCAGGACTGAGGGATCTCTCCGAGAACGGTGCTGATCATTTCTTCCTTGTCCTCTGCGGGTTCAAGGTCACTCTGATCTTCTTCTGCACTACGGAGTTGCTCGGGGCACCTTTTGAGGTCGTCTCTGGAGACGACACTAGTGGTTTCTCCTCCGTCCTTGGTGATTACGCACACCTTTGGGTTGTCGTGGTCAGACTGCAGTACGGTGTAGGGTTCCCTTTCCCACTGGTCGTCCAACTTATGTAGCCTTCTCTTCCGCTTTAGGACTTGCTCACCAGGGTCTAGGGGACCAGCAGGGGTGTGTTGGTTGAAGAGTTTTTCTTGCCTCTCTCTCACCTGGGCCAGGCTCTTCTCCACACTCTCCTGTACCTTCTTGTACTGCAGTTGCCTTTCCGTATCCCAGTCTGCATCCGGGGAGGTGTCCTCAGGTATTAGGACTCCCATCTCCAGGTCTACAGGCAGCTTACCTGGTCTAGCTCGCATCAGATAAGCCGGGGTGCAGTTTGTAGCATTCACCGGGATATTGTTGTATAGGTCTATCAGGTCCGGCAGTTTTTCTGGCCACTGGCTGCGTTCCTCCAGGGGCAACGTCTTCAGGAGATCAATGACTATATTGTTCATCTTCTCACACATCCCGTTGGTTTGTGGGTGGTAAGGCGTTGTACGAATTTTCTTACAGCCATAGAGGTTGCAGAACTCCTGGAAGATTTCAGCCTCGAACGCTGGACCCTGGTCTGTCAGGACCTGTTCCGGATACCCGTGTGGACGGCAGAAGTACTGCTGGAAGGCTCTGGTCGCTGTTTGGGCTGTCAAGTCCTTTACCGGGACCACCACTAGAAAACGGGAATAGTGGTCCACGATTGTCAGTGCGTAGATGTATCCGGACCGGCTTGGAGCCAACTTGACGTGGTCCAGAGCTACCAGCTCAAGAGGCTGCGTGGTGACGATGGGCCTCAAGGATGTCTTCTGGCTGGTGCGGTCCTTCCTCCTCAGGTGACAAGGGACACAGTCTCTGCACCACTTTTCTACTGCTCCTCTCATGCCGACCCAAAAGAACCTTCCTCTTAGTAGGAACTCCAGTTTCTTCCAACCGAAGTGTCCCGCTCTGTCATGGTAAGCCCCCAGGACCATAGCTGCATCCCGCCTTGGGACCAGGACTTGCCAGGTCAGCTCGTGCGTCCGGTGGTTGACAATCCTTCTGCACAACTTGCCTTCGTAGAGGAACAGCTTGCTCTTCTCCTTTCATAGCTGCTTGGCTTCCTCTGGGGCATCTGGATCTAGGCGGGCGTCTTCCCGGGTCAGCAGATCTTTCACCAGGCGGACTGCAGGGTCACTATCTTGGGTCTCGGCCCAGCTGTGGTGAGGTAGGGGATTCATCATCACAGTTGTTAGATCCTCCTCCTTCACGCGGTGAGAGTGTTGAGAGGCTCCATACCGGTGAAACGCGGGGAGTTCTACCTCCTCCAGCTCTTCTGGGTCTTCGTCACCTTCAGGTAAGTGAGGCATTCTTGATAGGGCGTCCGCGTTGGCGTTGGTTTTGCCTGCCCGGTACTTGATCAAGAAGTCATAGTTGGAGAGACGGGCCATCCACCGCTGTTCCAGGGCACCCAGTCTTGCATTGTCCAGGTGTGTCAACGGGTTGTTGTCCGTGTACACGGTGAACTTCGCGGAGGCCAGGTAATGCTTGAAGCGTTCCGTCACGGCCCACACCACCGCCAAGAATTCTAGCTTGAAGGAGCTGTAATTCTCCGGGTTCCTCTCGGTGGGCCTCAGCTTCCGGCTGGCGTATGCGATCACCCGTTCTGTGCCCTGTTAGTTTTGGGACAGTACGGCTCCCAGTCCCACATTACTGGCATCTGTGTGGAGAATGAAAGGCTGGCCGTAATCAGGGTAGGCCAGGATCTCATCCCCCGTGAGGGCCATATTTAGCTGGCGGAAGGACTCCTCTTCTGGTTTATCCCACTTGAAGGGTGGCTTTTGACTCCTGGACTTGGACTGTCCGATCAGGAGGTCCTGCATAGGAGCTGCCATCTTAGTGAACCCGGGGATGAACCTTCGGTAGTAGCCTACCAACCCGAGAAACTGTCTCACCTCTTTGATGTTCGAGGGGCTTGGCCAGCTCTTGATTGCCGTGACCTTGTCAGGGTCGGGGGCTACTCCTTCCGCACTTACCACGTGCCCTAGGTACTGGACTTTTGGTTTCAGCAGGTGACACTTCGATGGTTTCACCTTCAGGCCATAGCCTGCCAGGGCTTCGAACACCTCGGCCAGGTGCTTGAGATGGTCCTCGTAGGTCTTCGAATAGACGATCACGTCGTCCAGGTAAAGGAGGACCGTCTCGAAGTTTCGGTGCCCTAGACAGCATTCCATCAGCCGCTGGAAGGTCCCTGGTGCGTTGCAGAGCCCGAAAGGCATACAGTTGAATTCGCTCAGTCCCATCGGGGTGGTGAAGGCGGTCTTCTCCTTGTCAGCCTCTGCCACAGGAACCTGCCAGTACCCGCTAGTAAGGTCCAAAGTAGAAAAGAAGTTAGCAGATTTTAGTGCGGCTAAAGACTCTTCTATTCTAGGCAGCGGATATGCGTCTTTGTGGGTGATACGGTTGATTTGTCTATAGTCCACGCACATTCTCATGGTGCCGTCTTTCTTTTTCACCAGAACCAAGGGGGCTGCCCAGGGGCTACAGCTATCTCTAATGACCCCAGCTTCTTTCATTTCCCGCAGCATACCCTTGGCGTTCTGATAATGTGCAGGGGGTACAGGTCTGTGCCTCTCTTTTATTGGTGGGTGGCTCCCTGTGGGGATGTGGTGTTCTATCCCTTTTACTCTGCCGAAGTCTAGCGGGTGCTTACTAAAGACTCTCTCGTACTCCTGTACCACCCGGTAGACTCCTTGTTTTTGGTGCAGGGGAGTGGAGTCAGCACCCACGTGGAGTTTCTGGCACCAGTCCTCTTTTTGTTTCTGGGAGCCATTACCCTCCGCCTGAGGAGATGGAGGCAAGGGTTCCACGGCCCTGATAGCTTGGTGTTCGACAACAAACAGTTTGGCGAGTGTAGCGTACCTGGGTAAGTGTACTTCCCTCTCCCCAATGTTGAGGATGCGGACGAGCACCCTCCCATGACGGACATCAACCACCCCCCGGGCTGTCAAAATGGTGGGCCTGCTGTCTGAGTACACGGGTTCTACCATGGCTTGGTAGTCTCTACCTCTCAACCCGATTGCAGTCCGACACCAGATCATCATTTCACTTTTGGGAGGCATGGAAATGGGGAATGGATCACTGAGTCTTACGCTACCGATCTCACCACCAGACAGTTCTACCTGCTGCCGTCTCATCAGGGCTTTTATCTCCTTGTTGAGGACCCTCTGTTGGCTGGAACTAGCATTCACCGCCACCTGTTGTTGAATTACAATTACCTCTGAAAGACAATTTTCAATTATGTTAGTACCCACAGTTATTTTAGGGTGACTTTCATGACGGTCAATGTCCACAATAATCACTCCCTGTGCCGGCAGTTCAACTTTACCAATTTTAATGGTCATCTCCTTGAACCCCATCTGCGGCACGGGTAAGCCATTACTGGCGATGATGCTCAAGTTACTGTCTGGATACCGTGTGATATCAGCATCAGTCCAATACTGCTTAAAAAGTACATAAGGGATTGTGGTTACTTGCGACCCAGTATCCAGCAAGGCGCTCATGGGGATACCGTCCAGCACCACGGGTAAAACCGGGCGCCCCCCAATGTACTTATCACGCCAATTATAAGGGCCTGGTGATCTTATGCCTGGGGGTCGGCCCTCTGCCCCAGGTAGGACCCGTTTAAATTACAGTACCTGGAAATGTGTCCGGTCTGGTTGCATCGACGGCAAATGGGCTGTCCATCCTCTGCGTAGCGGTCTGTGGGCCTCCCTCGGAACGACGGGATCCTCCTCTGTCGACACCACGGGACATCCTCCGGACTTGAAGCCAGCTCGATGGGTCTTGACGGGTCCACTTGCAACGCCTGGACGGTCCTGGTCAACGCCGCGACGCTCCTGGTCAGCTCCTGGACTTGGTGGTGCAGGCCTTTCGACGGGGCTTGGTTCAGGGCCTGTGCATCAGCCTCCACGGAGTCCATAGAGGAGGGCGCCGCCTCCTGGTGGTAGGTGATAGCAGGGCGCCGGGGGTTTTATAGCGCCACTGGTTGCAGATTCACGGAGCACCCTTATGGCCCTGTCCTTAAATTGGGCAAAGGTCAGGTCGGGGTTCTGAAAGAACATGAGGCGCAGTTGGGCCCTGTGGGCGCTAGACAGCAGACCTTCTATGAATTGTTCTGTTAGCAGCTTATCGGTTTCCTGCACACTGCCAGGGTCAGTTTGTTGAATAGCCCTCAAGGCTTCCTGCAGATTTAGGGCATAGTCTCTGATGCTGTCCTGTGCCCGCTGCTTACATCCATAGAACCTCATTTTAATCTCAGCGGAGGTACGTGTATCAAAGGTACCCCGCAGCCGGGCCAGAATACCCTTCACAGTCCTTTTCTCCTCAGTGGGCCATGATTTTACCTCCCTTTGGGCTGCGCCAGTTAACTGCCCTGTTAATATGCTGACCTTCTGCTCCTCTGTCAGGGGGTAAACCTGGAACAAACTGTATAGCCTTTCCTTGAAGTCAGTTAGGGCATGGGGCTCCCCTGAGTATTTGGGCAGCCAGGCCGCTCCAGGGATGTAGGGCAGGGCAAAGGGCATCACCGCTGCTGCAGCTGCGTTGGTGGTAGTGGGCGCCTCTGTGTCCGACATCTTCCTCCCCCCTAGTTAAGCGTGGCCTACCTTCCGACGATCCTCTTCTGTAGGCCGCGGCTCCGCTGCTGCTGCTATGGACGAGGACCTGGCGTCGCGTCCTGATGACGTCAGCGTCGCTCTCTCTCCCTTCCAGGACCTTGCGCAGCGTCGGTGCGTGGGGCGGAGCTTCGGATCTCGCGCGGTTTTGACGTCCACGCCCCTCTTCTTCCCGCGCGGCGTCCTGAAGATGGCGTCCGATGGCGGGAAGCAGCCGCGGATGGCGGGAAGACGGCCGAAGACGGTGGGAAACGGTCCAAGATGGCGTCTGATGGCGGGAATCGGCTCCGGATGGCGGGAAACGACTCCGGACGGCGGGAAACGGTCCAAGATGGCGTCTAATGGCGGGAATCGGCTCCGGATGGCGGGAAACGACTCCACAGGTAAGTTACAAAAGTCTTTTTCAGGCACGCAGTACCCGGTGGTTGCGGGCACGAAATCCTGCCGACTACGCCAAAGCTGACTCGCCCCCTGGGCCGTGGGGCACTCGGATCCGGGCAATAGGGAAACGGTGGGAGTAGTAGTGGCAACCCGGTTCCGTGGCTCAGGGTGGTCAGGCCAGTGGTAGTCCGTTATGTACTGATGTTTATGTCCGACTACGCCACCCGTGGATTGCGGTTATTAGGAACCGCCGCTGCATGCAGACCGCTGGGGCTGATGAGGTGTGCAGCTAGGGTAGTGTGACTCCCCACGGGAAGAGTGCGGCCCCAGGGCAGTATAGTGGATGGTGGGAGTGATGGTATTGAGAGTCCCAGTGCTGGTAGTGCTGGAGGAGCAAGGAGCACACAGACAACAGGTTGCAGTCCAGGGTCTTTACTAAAACAGGTAAATTGACCCACAAACAGTCCCGGCTAGGAGGGGACCTGGATGTCTGAGAGCAACGGGGAAATTGGCCCTGGTCAGGGTGAGGGTGTAGGCCTACCGTGCTTTCTGCGCTCCTTCTGGCTATCTCCTCCTGATAGGATAACAGCCCACGTTTCCGAGCTCTCCGTGTATTCTCGCCTGTATGGCCTGCGACGTGGGTTCCTTTCTGCTCCCAGCCTTGTACGGCTTTACTGGTCCCTTCGGTTGTGGCAGGGCCTCCAGGCTTCTTAGGCCAAGGAATGTACAGTCCCTTGCGGACTGGTTCTCTGCTGGGGGATGTGGAATCCTTCCAGCCTCAGACACCAAAGTCTGGTAAAGTTAAGTCTTTTCTCTGCCAAGACAGGCTCTCTTCGCCTCTTGTCTCTGACTTGTGGCTCTCCTACTGCCACACTTCCTCTTAGGTGCAATCAACTTTCTGTCCCTGCTCCACTCTGGGACACGTCTCAGTGCTGAGACAGGCAATCCAGTTCTCTCTAACCCTGCCCTCAGTACCAGCTTTTATAGGGGCAGCCAGCTCCCCCTACTGGCCTGAGACAGGAGGCATTGCATGCTAATGTTCCCCTGACTAGAGAACCTCCCCCTTGCTCTCAGACACAGCTTTAATTACACTTGTGGCATCCAGGTCAGGGTGACACAGATACCCTTCAAATGAAAGCTGAAAGTCTGAACTTCAACTGCATCTGAATTGTTTTGTTTAAAATTCATTGTGGTAATGTCTAGAACCAAAATTAGAAAAATGTTGTCTCTGTCCAAATATATATGGACCTAACTGTATGTCTAGTGAAACCTTTTCTTATACTACAAATGAAGTAGCTGAAATTATTTCCAATGTCTGAATTCCCAGTGATTTGGCACAAAGAATACCACATGGCTTGAGGGTAAACTTTCAACCAACAATGTTTAAAGATAATGACAATTTTTGTAAAAGATTCGAGCAAATTTTAAACAAGTACTCTTTCAACTTGTTTGTATTGGCATTCCTTGAGAAAGACGCCAATACAAACCTTTCTATGAACTCAGAAAAAAGGTACATACCCATGCCTACGCTGCCCGCAATGTAGCAATATACAGCGGGGTGATACTTTTTTCCACCCCCATACCGGGATTAGAATTCAAGGTTTTTTTACTTGTGATTCTTCTTTTGTAGTGTATGCGATCAAATGTCCTTGATGGTCTCATATATGTTGGTGAGACAACCTAACCTATACGAGACCGCATATCTCAAAACAAGTCGAGTATAAGATGTGGGAAGACTTATCTCCCCTTATCTTACCATTTTAATTTAAAGAAGCACTCCGTAGAACAAGTCAATTTTCAGGTTCTGGAACATGTACCACCATTAATATGTGGGGATAATAGGATTCAGGCATTAAAACGTCGTGAAGCTTTTTAGATCCATACGTTGGATACGTTGTAACCTCGGGATTTAAATAGAGAGTATGAGTTATCTAGCTTTCTGTAAATGTATTAATTATTGTTTTTCTGTTTCAGACACGTACTACTTGATTCCTTTCTCTGGAACTGCATGAAATCACATTTCTTCTCATAGAACTTTATTCACTCCTGTGGGTGATGATGTTGTCTGTTGATTAATGCTAGATATCACCTACTCCTCTCTATTTTCTTCTCTTCCTTTCTTTTCTTTTATTTCAATCTAATACTACATTGGGTAGTGATCAGTATATTTCCCTAAATTATTTTTCCTTATATTTTTTTCCCCTTGGTCTAGTTTATCCCTTAAACATGTATTACTATATTTTTCTTACTAATACCATTGGTAGCCAGAGGTCTACGCTTTATGAACACCTGTGATTCTATTATATATATATTCCCCATTCATTTTAACTGCCTTTACCTATTTTTTTCTTTTCTATTTGGATCTGGGTTATTGCAGATCCAATAACATGACACCGGGTGGCGACATACACATTTGTGCTTGTTACTTCCGTGTTTGCGATCATGTGACCTGATCACATGACCAGAAGTGAGTCATGCAGGTCCTTTTGCTCAGATTCCATTGCAACTTATGAAACAGGAAGTGGCCAATTGTCAGATCCTTGTCTCATTACACGGTTGCGTCTAGATCGCAGTTGATTTTTTGTGGTCCTCACTTTAGCCACTCCATTCTAGACGCCTCACTGCTGAACTTTCTAGATCGGAGTTGATCTTTTGAGGTTCTCACATGCTCCTCTTCGATCTAGTGCTTTCAGTGCTGAGGCGTCTAGATCGGAGTTTATCTTTTGAGGTTCTCACATTCTCCTCTTCGATCTAGTGCTTTCAGTGCTGAGGTGTCTAGATTGGAGTTTATCTTTTGTGTTAACCGTTTTAACAGTTCCACTCTAGATGCTTCAGTGTTGAGGTGACTAGATCGGAGTTGCTGGAGTGAGGGCCTCAAGAGAACAACTCCAATGTAGACAGTTCAGCACTGACACCACTAGATCGTAGTTGATTCCAGGAGCTTCTCATACACTCTGCAATCTAGATGCCTCTTCTGGCTTTTTATTGTAGTTTTAATGCTTTTTTATGGAATTGCTCATGTTTTTAATGGAGCAAACATCACAGGTCAAACAGGATTTTTTTATGCACTGTTATATATTTTTTCTATTTTTACACTCTTATACTTTGTGTTTGGGCAAAATTCTTTTTTTTCCAGATTAATAAAACTTGCATTGTCACTTTTTGCAATATAAAAAATTACACTCAGCACTGATTATTCAGTTTTGCCAGAATGTGACTTTTCCCATTTGTCCACAGCCCCGACATAGTGAAGAGTGTGCGGAGCTCCACGGGGAGAGGTGTAAAAGAGCGCCCCCGACAGTCACTATAATATACAAAACAGAATATATACAGTACAGACCAAAAGTTTGGACACACCTTCTCATTTAAAGATTTTTCTGTATTTTCATGACTATGAAAATTGTACATTCACACTGAAGGCATCAAAACTATGAATTAACACATGTGGAATTATATACTTAACAAAAAAGTGTGAAACAACTGAAAATATGTCTTATATTCTAGGTTCTTCAAAATAGCCACCTTTTGCTTTGATGACTGCTTTGCACACTCTTGGCATTCTCTTGATGAGCTTCAAGAGGTAGTCATCGGAAATGGTCTTCCAACAATCTTGAAGGAGTTCCCAGAGATGCTTAGCACTTTTTGGCCCTTTTACCTTCACTCAGTCCAGCTCACCCCAAACCATCTCAATTGGGTTCAGGTCTGGTGACTGTGGAGGCCAGGTCATCTGGCGTTTCACCCCATCACTCTCCTTCTTGTCAAATAGCCCTTACACAGCCTGGGGGTATGTTTGGTGTCATTGTCCTGTTGAAAAATAAATGATGGTCCAACTAAACGCAAACCAGATGGAATAGCATGCCGCTGCAAGATGCTGTGGTAGCCATGCTGGTTCAGTATGCCTTCAATTTTGAATAAATCCCCAACAGTGTCACCAGTAAAGCACCCCCACACCATCACACTTCCTTCTCCATGCTTCACGGTGGGAACCCGGCATTGAGAGTCCATCCGTTCACCTTTTCTGCGTCTCACAAAGACACGGTGGTTGGAACCAAAAATCTCAATTTGGACTCATCGGACCAAAGCACAGATTTCCACTGTTCTGATGTCCATTCCTTGTGTTCTTTAGCCCAAACAAGTCTCTTCTGCTT